>NC_056733.1:1317154868-1317509868 GCF_019279795.1 Protopterus annectens
TTTCAGCAGAGGCCCAGAGAGAAGTACTCTAGATGCATGTCTTTTGAAAAAGTTATTTTGGCTGATCAACCAGCTCACAACAGGAAATAGAAAGGCTAGCAGCAAGTGGCAGCACCTTCACTAATTGCAAAGTAGATAAAATAGGGGTGATTCCACTTTTCATAACGAATCTGTGGATGGTGTGGAAAAGCAGGAAAATTTCACCATGAATCATGAAAAGGCAAGAGAATGTTTCATTAGTGTATGCCATTTTACATCATTCTCACTTACATCGCTTTAGCACTTCATTTGCTTAGACTTATTCACAGCCATCACGCATTAGAGTAAGGGGCCTCTGTGAATTGTGGCTTATCTGCGCTCATTGGCGAAGTGCAGAAAGGTTTAACAGATTTGCATTATGACAATGAATACCACCCTTTGTCTCTTTAAGGGGCAGTTTAAACACTAGCTTATCATGTTCTTCATTAGCACAGGACATAGTGGAGTCCTACACAGCAGCTCATGACAATGTGTGGCCAGGTTTTAATGCTCTGGTTTAGAATCACAAAAAACACAATATTCAGATTGTAGCTTTTTGCACTGCTAAACTTGTAATCCATAAAAAGTTCATCTAGTTTACAAATAGTCGGATCAATTGTTTGTCTTTCTGCTTTTTCCTGGTAAGGGGTCGGCAATAGTCGGATCAGTAATCTGGTGAAATTTAATCAATGTCGTCCTACTTTTCTAGCCAACAGGAGATAATAAGAATATACAACAAACAAATAAACAGAAAACTATTTGATGTATTATTCCAGTTATGTTTGATAATTAAACTTTTATGTACTTTTTGCCATTTTAAGAGGTCTGAGAGGCATTCAAGAACTCACAGTTAGGAATGCCAGTATGAAAGAAGCAGGCTTCCTAACTTTAGATTACTTTGATCGGCATTGTATTGTTCAGACAGTGTCAAACCTCAGTAAAGGCAACAGTCTGAAATACTAAAAATTAAACATCGATTTCCAAAGGCTGCATAGTCAGTCAGGCATGACTGGGTGGAAAAACACATAGCACTGCTTCATTTACCCTTACGTTTGAAGCAATCTTAGATCTCTAGCACCCTGCTATCCCTCTTCCTCCGGTCTGTCCCTGCAATACTCCTTTTCTAAGCAATACTCCCGCCTATATTCACCCTATTGTCATTACTACTTTGCTTATGTACCACATTCTTATCTTCTTTCTCTGTGTTTGTTTTACAGGTCCCTGGCACCTAAAAAAAAGGCTCATTGTCTAACCCTAATCCAGCCTTGAAGACCACCCACTCCCTTTTAAGAGTATTGATCCATTGGTGGAAATTCCTCTCCAGCAACAGTGCAGTTACTGAATAATGTATGTTATATTGTATCTACAACTACTTCTGTAATTCCTATCCTTTTTCAAAAACTACTGCCCCTGGTCAGCAGCTCTCTGTATTCTCCCCACCACACTACACCTCCTCTCACAGGCCTTTACATGGCCTATCCAACCTGCCCATCCTCATGCCTTGTCTCATACCTAGCCTTATACCTACCACTCACGCTGCTAGCTTTGTCCCTTTTTCTCTCTTGTCTCCTACAGGAATAACCACTCTTACCTCCTTATTCTTCTCAGTTTGTTCCCCACTCTCACCTCTTTCTCTCACACAGATTTACTATCTACTACCTCAGACCCATAGCCTCCCTTTTCCATACCATAGTCTCACCACTCATCTCCCTAGACTTGCTCCCAACTTAAAAACTGATTGAATCCCTCTCCATAGATTTGTGCAGAAATGTGTATAGCACAATGTGTAAATGCATACTGCTGTAGTGACATAATGTAGTGAGATAGGGGTTTAAATCCTGCACTTACCACAAGTGTGTGTGTGTCTCCCTGGAAAGTAGCAGCCTTTTCCCCCTGACATCTCAGATGCTCAGGTAAGAGCTGCCCTCTCCAAAGCAAGAAACACAGCATCAATGGGACCAGACAGTGTCCCGGGCTGCGTCCTACATGAACTCCAAGAAGAGCTAAACCCAAACCTAAAACTACTGTTCAATCTCAGCCTTACTACAGGATATGCACCCAAAGAGTGGCGTACAGCAACAGTGGTCCCTCTCCACACAAGGTGGTGCCTCAACGGATCCTGGAAACTATCGCCCCATAAGTCTCACTAGCTTGGTCTGCAAAGCTATGGAAAGGATCATCATGGACCTTATAAATAAAGATATTGGGGACCTACAGACACTGGATCCTACCCAGTTCGGCTTTGTTAAGGGCAGATCCTGCCTCTTAAACCTGGTTGATTTCTTTGAAACAGTCACCAAGGCCATTGACAAGGGGAAGGTGATCCACACAGCCTACCTGGACCTCGCAAAAGCCTTTGATACAATACCCCACTTGGGCATTATAGATAAGCTCACCAGCTTAAATATAAACCCCTATGTCACTAGATGGGTTGCAAACTGGCTCAAAGACAGAACCCACATGGTTAGAATAGCTGGAGCCATGTCAGACTCCAAACCAGTTACAAGTGGCATCCCACAAGGCTCAGTCCTGGGACCTCTCTTGTTCGGTATATATTTCTCGGAGGTACAGGCCAACATGGAAGGACTGTGGCTGACCAAGTTTGCAGATGACTGCAAACTGGGTGCCATAATAGACTCTCCAGCCGACACAAGCATCCTCCAAAAGGGCCTCATAGAAACAGACAACTGGTGCCAGAGCCATGGCCTCAAGCTAAATGCCAAAAAGTGTATAGTCATCCCTTTGGCAAAACAAAGTGCCCACAAATTACCACATAGGTGGTAATCCATTAAGTACAGAAGAAGTAATTAGGGACCTGGGGACCCAAGTTGATAGCAATCTCTCATTTGACAACCACGTGGCCAAAGTGGTTAGAAAAACATTTTATATAGCCCACCTAATCATGAAGGGATTCACATCTAGATCAGGGGAGGTCATCGTGCCTCTTTACTCATCCCTCATCAGGCCCATAATTGTGTACAATGCCCCTTTTGGGATGTACCTTACCAGACACCTGCAGCAACTGGAAAGACCCCAAAAGTAACTCACCAAGAGGATCAAGGGGCTCAAACAGATGCTGTATGCTGCCTGGATAAGAAACTCCAGCTCTACTCAGTGGCATACCGCCTGCTCAGAGGCGATCTGTGCCTGACGTATAAAGCCATGCCCAACCCGGAATTAATGGACATGATGCACCTCAGAAAATCCAAATTCCATCAAGCTACGCGCTCGAGGGACTTGAACCTCAGCACTGAAATAAATAGGACATGCTGGAGGGACAGGTTCATAACCCAGAGGCTCCCTTCACTCTGGAATAAAATCCCAGTCTAGGTTAGGCAGAGTCCCTCATTGACTCTCTTCAAGAGGAATCTTGATGAGTGGATGGGAGATCGTAGGTTTACCCCGGGTATCACTTCTGTGTCACTGTTAGACAAAGGCACAGTATACTAACCTCGAAAAAGGGCATAGCAAAATTAATTTAACATGGGTGGCGAAAGCCATACACACTCTGACTAGGCTTATAAATGCCCTAGGGAAGATAACCTAGTATGAACCTATGAACCTATGAACCTATAAAAAGGCTAACCATTAAACCAAACTGCATATATCTCCTATACTGAATACCTAATCTTCTCACTGATTGTTTTTCTTTCAGCAACTGTTTCACCTTTAGGACAGTGCTGCCCTGCTCCATTCATTCCGCTCACTTTGTTCTCCTCCCCTACCCCCAATCTCCACCCACTCCCACATCACTTGAACTTATAGTTACTAACCACACCTACCAGTCAACTCTCATACCAAATTACCCAATCACTTCTCACCTATAACACCCCATTGCTATTTACCTCAGCACACCCTGTACACTACACCCTCTCCCACCATCTAACCTTTACAGCTTAACAATTTACTCATAGTTACTCCCACTTCTCCAGGTACTATATAACATGTACTCCCTACACAATATCCAACTTCTAAAACCTTTACTATACCCATTAACTATCTTTTCACTATTCACTCTTTCCATCCTTACCTCCTACAACACTAAACGTTATATCAATACCCCAACCAACAGGTCAGACTGAATCATTTGCCAATATAATAAAACTAATAAACTTCCCTATATCACCATGTGACCTTACCTCCTCCCAGCCTTTTTCCTACTTATATAGTAAGTCAACAAACAAAAGTAACTCTTGTTATTCCCAAAAACAAATCAAAATAATACACAAACTAAACTCTATGTATACCTTCTCCAAAAACTCACTTGCTGTGAAGATATACACCCTAATCCAGGACCCAAAACATCGACCAACTCAAACTTAAATCAACCAAATCCTCTATACTTAAGGCCTACCTCATCTCTCCTCCTGTTAAACTTGAATGTAAAAAGTATACTTAACAAAACTCAGGGCCTTCATGCCCTTTAAGCAGTATACAAACCTGAAATCACTGTGTTAACTAAAACCTGGCTTAAACCAGAGCACCACAATAATGAGATCACTGCCCCTGGTTACAGTATTATATGTAGAGACAGGTTAGGGAAAAAGGGTGGTGGAGTAGCAATATTATTCCAAAATCATCTCACCATAGAACAAATTGTAATTCACATGAAATCAAAAGTGTAGAGCTAATTCTTGCCAAATTAAAACTAAACACCAACAAACATATAATTATTGCAGGTGGCTATATTCCTCCTGGCAATAATATTATTATAATGGAAAACCTGCTAAACTGGATAACGACCTCTCTTCCATAAGAGACCATACTATTAGGTGACTTTAACATTGACTGGTCTGACTGTACCAGCCACAATTCATCTACCTACATTAACCTTCATGGATTCACTCAAATTATATCTACCCCCACTAGAATTAACAAAGCAACCAAACGCGAGTCCATCCTAGACTGGACTCTGCTATCTGTCTCCATTCTCGTACATCAGTCAGACTGTCTTCCAGACAGTCTGAGTGACCATCAAGCAACCTATCTAATTAGGAACAGATCCCACCACATTAACCAACCCATCCTCAGAGTAGTATGCAACAAAAAGTCCCTCAAACCAACAATCTAATAAACGCACTAAAATGTTGCATCTGGACTCCCCTAAAACAACTACCCCTATATGAAGCTGTGCAATACTTCAACTCAACCTTCCTAAACATCTTAAACCATCATGCGCCTCCCAAACCATCAGAGTCAGAACTAACTATGTGCCATGGCTATCTAAAGATACAAAGATTATAATGAAAGAAAGGGACAAAACCTGGCTACAATACCAGAAATCTAAAGCCACTACCCACTACCTTGAGACAAAACTATCTGGAACTTCACAACAAACCCAAAAGGCAAATTAAACTTGACAAAACTAATTACTACAAATCCACACAGGAAAAATATGCTCACCACCCCCAAAAATTCTGGGCCACATTAAAGAGTTTACTGCACCCAGGGAAACCCACTAACCCTGCATTACCAAACAACCTAGAGGATACCCCCACTCAATTTAACAACTACTTTACTAAAACAGTCCAAACTCTTGCCAACACCCATAAAAGTGCCAGTGGCCCCATTATAACAACCACCCCTACCCACCCCAGTTCTCTAAACATGCCCTCCAGCTTTTCTCTACATCCAGTTCCCACTATGGTAATAGCCAAACTCCTCAAAATCTTAAACCAACCAAACCAGCAGCTGACAATCTTCCAGCAGACTTCCTTCAATTAACTGCAGAGGCTATAGCCTATCCCATATCTATACTCATAAATAGGTCTATATCAGAATGTAAACTTCCTGACACATGGGAAATATCACATATTATTCCACTCCACAAAGGAGGTACCTCTCTTGAACTCACAAACTATTGCCCAATCGCAATTAACTCACAAACTATCACCCAATCGCAATTCTATCTCCACTGTCAAAAATATTGAAGAGAGTAGTTCATTCTCAACTAAAAAATTACCTCCTAAATAACAATCTACTATTCAAATCTCAGCATGGCTTTAGGCCTTCCCATAGCACCACCACAGCAGTATTCTCATTTACCAACATAGTCAATTACCATAGGAACAAAGGATTATTCATATCTTCCATATTCCTAGACCTATCTAAGGTGTTTGATATGGTTAACCACTGCATACACCTCAAAACTGTAGCTACCCTTAACATGAGCTCCTCCGCTATATCATGGTTAAATTCCAATTATCAGGCCATCAGCAAGCAGTCCTATTGCAAGACCAATTGTCCCCCCTATTACCAGTAGCCATAGGAGTCCCACAGGGTTCCATCCTTGGTCCTTTGCTCTTCTCCCTATTTACAAACCAGATCGCTTCATCCTTCCTCTCTGCCTCAATAGTGCTATACGCAGATGACACCACTATTATATGTGCGACCCCTACTCTAAAGGAACTACAAACTGTCACTCAAAATAACTTTACATGAGCTGAAGCATGGTTCACTAACATTAAACTTATTCTTAATCCAAAAAAAAAAAAAAACAAACTAATGCTCTTTAGCTCTGGTAGATCCTCTCCTCTAAACAATGAATTTACCAGTAAAATCCAGTGACAATACTCTGATCACCCCAACCACACACACAAAACTGCTAGGCATTGAAATAGACAGTAACCTAAAATTCAACATACACATAGCACAAACAATCAAGAAAGTAAACAAAAAGCTTGGAATATTTTATAGGAACAAACACCTCATCACTAAACATACCAAAGCCACTATAGCAAGAACTCACCTCTTATCCATCCTCCTTTATGCTTCCCCCATCATGACTAATCTCCACCGCACAAAACTAAACAAAATGGAATCTTGTTACAGCAACATAGCCAAGTTTGCAACTGACGCCTCCTATAGATCCCACCACTGTCTATCCCTCAAGCAAATCAACTGGCTGGAGTTGCCTCACCAACTCGTATTCAATCAACTCACAATAGTACACAAGCTCTACTACCTTCCTGACAAAACCCCAGCACTTTTGCAACTAATTCAGCCCTATGTCACCACTAGAGCCTTAAGATCTACTAACCAAAACCTCATAAATGTCATCAAACATAAAAACGATGCTGGGAAATCTCTCTTTGCATGCACTGTTGCCAGAATCTGGAATTCACTCCCAAGCCAAATTACATCTACCACCTCTCTTACCCATTTTAAAGAACTCCTGAAAACTCATTATGAAAACAACTGACTTTGTTCATGCTATACCCCTGGCTAACCCACCCCACTGCACTGTTTGCAAGGATTCCATCAGAGATCAACTGTATCCCCTGGTATACTTGTTTACCCAATGATATATACCTTCAAATTCAATGACATATACTGTATTAAACAAATGCCCATCTTGAAAAAAAAATGAAAGAACGTATGTGATTGTGTGTATTATATACAATAAGAACTTGTTAATAATTACTGTAAATATGCTCATAGATATTTCTTTCATTGAGATCATATGCGTATAGGATGCTTATATGTTCTCTCATATTTGTAATGTGATGTTAGAGCTTTTCTCCCCGGGCCACCGCTGAAAATGGATATGTATCCATTCAGACTTTCCTGGTTAACAAATGCAAAATAAAAAAAATAAATAAGGTACATGCAGTTGCACACACACACAAATGCCCATACATACATACATACATATAGACACACACACACACACACACACACACACATACACACACACACACACACACACACACACATGCACACACACATGCACATTCAATGCTGTCTCTCTCGCTATGTGTGTGTATATATATATATATATATATATATATATATATATATATTATATATAGTGTGTGTGTGTGTGTGTGTGTGTGTGTGTGTGTGTGTGTGTGTGTGTGTGTGTGTGTTTTGTGTGTGCAAGTAGTGTAGCTGATCAGAAGAGATTTTAATTAGGAACAGTCTGTTTTACAGAATGCTGGAGAGAAAAGGGTGGCCTAATGGTTAAGGTGTTTGCCCTACAAACACAAGGTGCAAGGTTTGAGTCTCACAAGGGATAATTGGCTAGGCTTGAAATGGCTCGCAAGGGCAGTTAGCTTAGTAATAAACTATGAACTATGAACCTATGAAATATTCAGTTCAAGTCCACAAATAAATCCAAGAGGCTACACCACGACAATTGAAGCTGACCGTTTATTAACACACAACAGGCAAAAAAAAATAAAACAGTAGTGAGCACTTTCACGTTCAATAGAACACTTCATCAGAATTAATGAATGCATCAGAACTCATCTCAACAAAATAGAAATGAATAACCTATGGGTCACCAATCAGAATCAACATTTAATTCAAGAATGAATGACATAAATTCTTCTCATAAAAGTAACATAAAATACCACTATACCATCAAAACTAATATAATAAATTATTAAACATTTAAATATAAATATATAGAAAGCTTCTAAGATATTGTCATACCTATGGAAAACCAAGCAATAAATAAACTATGTACACCTATACAAAAAGTGGGACTTAAAACCAGATAGAAAAGCATATAAAAAAGCACTGAGACCTATATTAAAACCACACATATGGGAAAAAAGGAAACATCATAGTGGATATGGCATTATATGAACATTAAACCATTGAAATAAAAGTAAAGATAAAAATAAGGCTTATTGATCACAAAAACCTTTACATATATCCCATATGTTTAACATATCGGGTATTAACAATAATGCCTAATGTGTTAAGGGGTCGTTCAGCTAAGAAAGTGGGCTTTATTGGCTTGTAATCTCATAATCTATCTACTCTCTTGTCTCTCAGTATAGTTCCTGAGATCCCATAACCTAGCTGGTTTATTTATCAATTCTATTGCACGGAAGGTAAATTTATGAGTGGTGTCATTGTTCCTGATATCCTTGGCTAGCGCATTACTATCATCACCTTTATTAATGGCGTATATATGTTTCCTAACATGCTCTCTCAGGGTTCTATTAGTTTTACCTACATGAAAGGAGGTACATTTCAGGCAGACCACTAACTATCAAATCCCTTGACCTACAGTCTGCACAGTGATTAAAAGTATACTTAGTCCCTGTGTCAGGATGAATAAACGCATTGTCGCTAGCCATATTTGAACATTGGTGGCAACTCCTACAAGGAAAAGTTCCCTTTCTAACTGACTGTAATCCTTTCTGTTTACTTCTTTCATAACATAGTAGTTGTTTCAAAGACTTTGTGTTCTTATAAGAGAATCTTGGTTCAGCCCCCACTACTTCCTTGATCTTGTCATCTGCAGTCAGAATGTTCCAATTCCTGTTGATAATCTCACATATTTTTTTATTATCATTGCTAAAGGGGATCACTACCCTGTTTCTCAGTGCTGTTGAACTTGTATGTGTACATCTCTCTTTTAACGAACCATTGTTCCTCTTCACAAAGGGTTTACCTTGCCCTTCTCTCTTAGTGATAGTATTGTCAAACAAGTTGTTAACTTCTTCAGAGTGCTACCCTGTAGCTCCAAACTCTTCCACAAGGGTTAATAAGGGTTTCTTGAAAGCAATATCATGACTAGTGAGCCTGGATGCTTCCAAAGCTTGGCTCTTCACTATAGTATGGTATATGTGTGGAGGATGCATGCTATTACGATGTAAAAAGTTTTTTCTCCTACAACTTTTCCTATACACCTCTGTATGAATTTCATCCCCCCACTTTATGTAGTAACACATCAAGGAACTCAACAGTGTCAAAGGACCAATTGCCCACAAAGGATAAAAAGCTAGTAGTGCCATTAATATAGTCAATGAATTCTTCCAATCCTTCTTGTGTATCTCCCCAAACAAGAAAAATATCATCCACAAAACATTTTTAAAATTTGATGTCACTACTGTATTGTGAATTATTCAAAACATAGGTGAAATCCCAATATGCCATTAAAAGATTGGCATATGAGTTGGCAAAGGGGATTCCCCATTGCCACTCCTTTTGTTTGCAAATAATAACATTCATTATAAGTGAATGCATTATTAATTAATATAATCTCTAATAACATACTGCATCTCATTATCAATTCCCTAGGTATACCCTTTTCAATTAAAAATAACCTTAAATATTCAATGCCAACATCGTTGTGAATGACTGTGAACAAGGAGGTTACATCTAGGATGACTAACAAACTTGTGGAGATATCTTTCTCTAAGGTCACATATTCTGATAATTTCTAAAAATTGTTGGGTATCCCTGAAGATGGATTCTGTCTATTCAACTACTGGTCTAAGGAGTTTTTCTATATAAATAGACATAGATTCAGTCAGCCACCCCTTGCTCAAGACTATAGGTGTAATGGGGAGGTCTAATAAATCTTTGTGTACCTTTGGCAGACCTCTAAAAGTGGGGATGCTCGGTTTCTGAACCAAAAAATATCTGTACAAATCAGCATCTATAACATTGCACATCAATAAGTCATATAGCTCATCATGAACATTTTTGTAACTCTATCTAATTGTGAATTATTCAAAATCCTATAAGTCTTATGCTCAGCTAAACGTGCACACATCTTGGTTTCATAAAAATCATGATCTAAAACAACTATGGCACTGCCTTTATCTGCAAGTCTAATAATAATATTGTTTCTACTCTGTGAAGATCTAGTGCCTCATTTTCAAAAATATTTAGGTTATAAAAATCTGGTCTGACATGTCTCCTTTTGCATTCAAAAGTGTCTATAAACTCCTTCTCACAGGCCCTCACAAAGGCCTCAAGGAGTGGGTGCATTTGTGGTACAAAAGTGGAAGGTTTTCTAAAAATATTCAGTTTCATCACTTGAATTACCATATAGCATTTTAAGACAAACATTTCTATTGAATAACTTTATATCAACTATTATGTCAGCTACATTCACATTTTTAGAAGCTATAAATGAGAGACCTTTGTTTAAACGTGATCTCTCCGAGATAGTCAAAACATACTTAGAAATATTTATAATTAGGTCTGACTCACTAGTTTCAAAATGTTTTTTCTGAAACTCCAGTCTCTCCTCTGAGGATTTGCATTTCCTCATTTTCTGCTGGGGTGTCCATGGCTGCTTCTCTGCCATCTGGATAGGTAACAGAAAAGGGCAGAACACTGGCATGTTTGTAGAAGTTGAAGCTGTGGCTTCAGCTATTTTCTCCTTTTTCCTCACATCCAGTTCGGGTTGAATGAAAAGTTTATTCTTTTCTTTAACAGGAAGCTGCTTCTCATTATTAGTATAATGCTCCATTGTTGCCACAGCATTCGTATCTGTATTCCCTGAACTCATAGCTTCATTAACGGCTGATAACATTACTGAAGGGGTAGTAGAAGGAGGCATAACATCTGATTGGCCAAGCGACTGGGGTAGAGTTGAATTACCATTCCTTATTGGTTCTCTTGGCCAAGAGAATACATTCCATTTCTGAAAGTCGGCAAAGTCTCACTCTATTTTTTTCTTTTTGCCTTGCAACAACTTATTTTCTAATAATGCAAGGATGGCTCAATTCTGATTCAAAACTATTCATGTCCTGCAGTGAAATGAGTGAAGTCAATTCCTGCCGTAATATAGTCGCCTTGGTGGCTAAACTGTCTTCTATAATCATATATTGTTTCACTAGCAGCTTGATATAGCCAATGCTAGTCTCATGATTTAATTTTTTAAAGCAGCTCAGGTTACCAACTCCAAAAAACAGCTTGAACTCCAAAAATCCTCGCTTACACCTCCCAAACACAGTAAATAACCGTGAACAAATATAAAAGTTGTTGATTTATTAAGCGTTCTTTTTAAAATCCACTTTTCGTCAAGTACACCTTACTCAACTTCATCAGATGCAAGTCTTTTGCTAATCTTGACTCATTGTTTGTTTTTCTGCATGAATCAGTTTGATCCCACTCTGCTTTGCTCTTATCATTGCTAAAGCTAAAATCATTGATAGAGCAAAGCAGAGAGGGATCAAACTGATTCATGCAGAAAAACAAACAATGAGTCAAGATTAGCAAAAGACTTGCATCTGATGAAGTTGAGTAAGGTGTACTCGACGAAAAGTGGATTTTAAAAAGAACGCTTAATAAATCAACAACTTTTATATTCGTTCACAGTTATTTACTGTGTTTGGGAGCTGTAAGCGAGGTTTTTTGGAGTTCAAGCTGTTTTTATGATTTAATTTTTGCCACTTTACCAATAGTTCTGGGAAAGTGTGCTGAAAGCAGGCATCTTGAGCACACATAAACCTCTCTGCACCACTTTAAAGCAGAGGCACATCTCTATGTGCTTCCTCTGCCATTGTATGTTTCTTTTTAATTTAGCCAATTTGTTCTCAAGCTTCCTTGTAATCTGTAGTACAGTAATATTATGTGTAGTAGTCACAGTCTCTTCTCCAATGTTTGCTAATTCTGTTCTAGTAAGCTTCAATAACGGATTGCTCTCTCTGCCTTTAATAAATGTCTGAACACAATATCACTTCTCCCATTCGGGTTATTGTCCATAGACAGACTTGGGTTCTATGCAAGCTCAATCCTGGCCTCTTCTGCCATGTCCCTCTAACTGTTAAAAATGTAAAAATCAACAGTCCAAAATGAAAGCGTCAAGGATAAAGTGCCTCAGGCAAAAACAGAATAAGTCCACAAATAAATCCAAGAGGCTACACCACGACAATTGAAGTTGACTGTTTATTAACACACAACAGGCAAAACATAATAAAAACAGTAGTGAGTGCTTTCACGTTTAATAGAACGCTTAATCAGACTTAATGAATGCATCAGAACTCATCTCAACTAAATACAAAGGAATGACCTATGGGTCACCAATCAAAACCAACATTTAATTAAAAAATGAGTGACATCAATTCTTCGCATAAAAGTATCATAAAATACCACCCTATCATCAAAACTAATATAATAAATTATTAAAAACATAAAATATAAATATAGTATATGAAGATTAAACCATTGAAATAAAAGTAAAGGTAAAAATAAGGCTTATTGACCACAAAAACCTTTACATATATCCCATATATATAGCCCTCGGGCTTAATGATAAGGTTTCCTTGAAACCTTGCTTAGCTGAACGACAACTAGCACATTAGGCATTATAGTTAATACCCAATATGTTAAACATATGGCATATATGTAAAGGTTTTTGTGATCAATAAGCCTTATTTTTATCTTTACTTTTATTTCAATTGTTTAATCTTCATATAATGCCATATTCACTATGATGTTTCCTCTTTTTACCATATGTGTGGTTTTAATATAAGTCTCAATGCTTTTTTGTATGCTTTTTTATCTGGTTTTAAGGTCCACTTTTTGTATAGCCCCCAAATTTACTAATCTTTCATGCAGGACTAATCTAATACTGCAGGGGAGTGGCAGTTTAGGAGGAGGACAGCAGCACACCATGCATATTAATGAAGGAGCACTGCCTGACCTCCTAATCCTACACGGAGTGTGGACAAGTGCAGGGGGCGTGTCTGAGAGCAAAGCTCTCAGAATTAACATGCCCCTACAAAGTAGAACAGCAGAAAGTGTAAATAAATGAGCGAGAATGCTCATAGGTGTCCACATATCCCCACCAACAGTCCCCCATGTGTACAACAGCAACAGGACATAAAAATAAAAAGAAGAAACACCTTTATTTTTTTTAAAACCCCGAGTACAGCTAACCATAGGTGCACAGTTTTGCCCACCGTTTAGCCACAGTTAAAGCAGCTTAAAAGGCAGAAGAGGATAACAAGGAATATATAGATGAAGCAGCATAGCAACAGTGTAGTGGTTAGAGCATCCTCCTAACAAACAGGCATTTCCAGTTCGAGTCCCACTGCAGCACATACCATTTTCCATATGAAATCTGTGTATGAGCATATTTTTTACATTTTTTTGCTGTATAACCTACTAAATAACATTTAAATGTGAACTGGAGTACTGCATTAAATGCACATGTGAAGTGTCAGTGTCATAATGAATAAGGAACTAGTAAGCAGGGTTAAGCATAAATAAGCAGTAGTAAGCATATATAAGCACTAGTAAGCATGTTTAAGTGTATTTGCATGGGGGTAAGCATTGCCTACACAGATTAAGCAAAGTAGAAACTAACTGAGTGTAAGAAACTATAACTGGAGGTTAGCAATGCTTACTATCGCGCAAACCCATGCAAACCTGCTTACAACTGCTTTAAAGTGTCTTAATCACTCTGTATCCAATGGCCCATGTTCTGCCCAACAATAAAATAAACTGCCTCGGCAAGGCTCAAACTCAGGACCCTGCACACAACAGTCACAGTAGTTAACCACTAAGCCACCATAGCAATACATATGAATGAGGTATCAGCAAACTAATCCTCACCACAGGAAAATCAAACCAAACATGTGAACTGAATCTATGTACAGTGTGAAGTGGTATAACCTACTACATAACATAAATATGTGAACTGGAGTACTGCAGTAAGCATAGATGTGAGCTGTTAAAGTGTAGAAGTAGTAGAAGTGTAGAATCATGAATACCAGACACATATAGAACCTGTAATGAATAATATATCACTGCCAAAAGGCAAATATAGTGTTAATTAACTATTAAACAATGCTAACCGCAACACAGCTCAACTTAGTAAGTGTAAGAACTGTGTAGGGGAACCTGCCTAGTGGTATACCTCTTTAAGCACTGCCAACCTTAGGTAAGCAGGTGTGTCCATAGCTTAGCCTTTTTAAACCCAGCCAATCATGGAAAAGTGTGAGTAATTGGCTGTATTTAAACCACACAGGTGGGAATACATTCCATAATTGGTTGTAGCTTCCTACTGCAGGCAAAATGGCTGGTGTGGGTGAAGGCACTCATTTTAAAGCACAGCGGTGGGGCATCCAGGAGTCAAAAATCATGGTATGGCTCCTGGTAAAACACCATGAGGAGAAACTACTGCAGGGCCAGTACCAGGGCTCACAGTATAAAATGGAGGCCTGGGACAGTCTCACCCATGACCTCACCAGTGCCACAGGTATCCCCGAGACTGGTGAGCATGTCAGGCACCACCATGCTGACCTGAAGCAGCAGAGGGGGGATATACTGAAACAATGGATCCAGGAGTCTTAGCAGATGCCTAATGCTCCACCCAGTACTGAGTAAGTACTCATTCTACTAAGTAGTTAAGAATTGCCTAGCTTGTGTATACTATGAATAGGTATAGCTAAATATCACTATATTTCTCTGACAGCTGCAGATGAGCGGGCTGCGAACCAGCAAGCTCAAGATGCTAGGTTGCAAAGGCTGCATCGCGAGGCAGGTTAGTAATTAGTCTGCATATGCTGTCATAACAAATAAATAAAAGAGCCTTAGAAAGTGTTGTACCAGTAGAAATAAATGTGTAATTGTCTGTGAATAAAGGTATAACCCCTGGAGTGCTTCTGTTTACTCTTCTGTCATATGTTAGCGAACTGCTGCATACTATAAATAGTACTGTTGTATTTTCAGTAGTGTCACCCACAATGTGGTATGCAGATAAAATGTGTATGAAGTCCTGCATAACAATGTTGGAAGTGCCAAGAGGTCAGTCATATTGTACAAGTGAGGGAGACTTAGATAGAAAACAGTAGAAAGCTTTACATCAATTCCCTGATAGCACAGTGTACTGTGATGTTAGCTATAATTTTTTATCACACACAGCAGGAGTTTGAATCCTGGGAGTGCTACTAAGTTGTATGCATAATCATACCCCACAACTGTACAGATTTTGTTACAATGTTCAGATAGAAAGCTGTATGCATAATTACACCCAGCAACTGTATAGAATTTGCTAGAATGTTCAGATTGAAAGTTGTGTGCATATTCATACCCCACAACTGTCTCAATCTGTTCAGCATGTCCAGATAAATGGCCCATATCACCAGCCTGGTACCCTGTTCCTCTGAAAAATCAGTGTGATGATCCAATAAATGTAGGCAGCCATTAATGACATATAACTGATAGTCAAATGTGTACATAGTCATAGAATGTATATGAAAACAAACCTGTCCATTCTAGCACCTCACCCAAAGTGTATGACAGCAATTCTCAACATATGTTGCACTAACACCTGCATCTTGTCACGCCTGTATGTAAGACACAGGTCATGTATATAATAATCTATAAACATACCAGTGTACAATATAAGGCCATTGGGTAGTGTAATAATACATGTAAAGGAAAGATCACTGCAGTGACTAAGAATGTAGTGAAAACTACAAGGATATATTAGTTGTTAATTGAACTCTCTCTCACCCCTACCATATGTGAAAAATAACCTAATGACACTCCTCAACTGGTATGTGTACACTCCAAACTTTTGTTGAGATATACGTCCTAATGGTTTAAAAATATTCCCATTTGTTTCTATACATGTGCCATGTTAAAATACACCCATATTGGTGGCCTGTTGCGATCAATGAAAGCTGCATGCTCTTGTAATGGCCACTGTTGTTCCATATATGCATGTGTTCTGCTTGCTCTGCAACTGTGTTAAATCTGGTGTTTTGGGTTAATGGGAATACCTATGCATGCTGTTATAACTAATCCTGAATGCTGTTGACTGTTATTAACCCATATCTGTCATAAACCTGCTACAACATAGCTCATATGGGAAGGCTGGTCCCAGCGGACTCACCTGCCCCACCTCAGCTGGCCATGGCACCAGGCACCAGCACATCTGGTGCCCAGCCTGGGACCTCCTCCTCCGTGGGCCCTGCACTACCTTTGGGTGGAACCACTGCAGGGGATGGGGCTCACCCCCCCCTCAGAGTGGGCACAGAGGGGAACCTGTCACCTGTCAACATGTCCGGGCCGTGGTGTGTAGGGAGCTCGATCTGGAGTTTTGAGACTGGCTATGCCAGCTTGAGGGCTGAGTGGTGCAATTAGAGGGTGAGCCTGCCCCTCCTACACAGCCCCCAGCACAGCTACTTTTGGGGGCGTGAAAGTGCAGTGGTGACTGCCCATTGGTGGGGACCTCAGTCCCACTGTTTCCATTTGGGGGCTCATGGGCTTGCGACTTCCAAACACCCCTCCCCGTCCAAGGTGTTTATCCCCCACATGTGTCATATACCACCCCTGAATGCGTCTTGTCTGTTAACCTACCCAACCTACCTCCCCAAATATACCTACTACCCCTCCCCAACTCACCTGAAAAAAAAGGGCAATCTGTTCCCAGAAACAAATCTCGCCCCATACATAGCTGTCCATTTTGCATGTGTCCATTGGACACATATAATATGGTTTAATTGACATCACAATGAATTTCTGTTGTCCTCACCCCTCTCCCAGGAGTATGACGGTCCAAATGTACCTCCAAATTCAGTGTATATGCACAGCTGTTGCTGTAGAAGAAATGTGCAGCTATGAACCTTTCTTATACCCTTCCTGCACATGCCTAGCTATTTTTCCTACTGTCTTTCCCTCTTTGTGCCCCTTTTTTCGCCACTTTCCTATCAACCCCTTTTTCTTTTCTTTTAAAGAAATTAGTGCAGGGTATGTGGCATTAAGCACTTTTAAGCAGCAGTAAGCGGGTTTGCATGGGTTTGCACAGGGGTAAGCTATGCCTACACAGGTTGAGCAATTCTGAAACTGAGTGCAAGAAAACATAAGCGGAGGTTAGCAGTGCTTACCGTCACACAAACCAGGGCATACCCACTTACAACTGCTTAAAAGTGCCTTAATCTCTCTGTATCCAATGGCCCTTGTTCTGCCCATTAAACTGCCTCTGTAAGACACGATCCCAGGACCCTGCACTTCATACACAAAGTGACTTACCACTAAACAATGGCAGATATGCATAACCTGATGTTTTCGCAAACATATCATCCAGCATAATCAGTCAACAGTACAGGAAATGTATTAATATCATACCACACAACCTGTTAATGCAAGAAGTCTGCACAAAGTATGCCACAATGTGGGTACAAATAGGGATATATGTCAACTAATGCTCTAATACACTTATATTGTTGCTAGTTACACAGTTATATGTATTAGAACACATATGTAAAAGGAGATGAAGCCTGACACACATAAGTGTTGGCACTAGTTACTGACCAATGCTGTGATCATCCATGTCAATTGCCAAGAGAATGAGGTACAGGCCAAAATATGAGCCGAACATGCATGGGCATATGGATAGATATATATCTGTAAATGTAGACAGATAGACAGCTATATATATATATATATATATATATATATATATATATATAGTAAGTATATAGTAACCCCCTTTGGAAAAAACAGAGTACCAGCAAACTACAACATAGGAGGTAATCCCCTGAAATCTGAAGAAAAAATAAGGGATCTAGGGACCCAAGTAGATACTCAGCTTTCCTTTGATAACTATGTTGCCAAAGTGGTTAGAAAATCCTTCTATGTGACTCATCTGATCACGAAAAGATTTGCATCAAGATCTAAGGATGTAATGGTGCCCCTCTATTCTTCCCTCATCAGACCCATTATTGAGTACAATGCACCAATTGGAATGTACCTGGCTAGACATCTCCAGCAGCTGGAGAGACCACAGAGGTACCTAACCAAGAGGATTACTGGCCTCAAACAGTTGCCCTATGCAGCACGATTGAAAAAGCTAAACCTGTTCTCTGTTGCATACTGTTTTCTCAGAGGCTATCTCTGTCTAACGTACAGAGCCATGTCCAACCCAGAATTGCTGAACATGCTCCATCTTAGCAAAACCAAATCTACTCGAGCTACATGCTCTAGGGATATAAACCTCAACACAACAATGAATAGAACATGCTGGAGGGACAGATTCCCTTTGCAGAGACTTCCCTTGCCATGGAACAGGGTCCCGATCTACATAAGACAGACCCCCTCACTATCACTCTTCAAGAGGAACCTTGATGAGTGGATGGGTAACAGAAAGTTCACACCGGGGATCACACCAACAGCACTACTAGATAGGGGCCAAGGGTACTAGCTGCTAGTACAAGGGTCTAGGGAACTACTAAAGGGGTGGTGAATACCGCACAACATGGCTGGGCTAATATATGTCTTCGGGCAGATAGCCCAGTACCAACCTATGAACCTATACACACATATACATGTATATCTATATATATATATATATATATATATATATATATATATATAGTTATATATATAGATAGATATGCATGATTCACAATTAATCATATAGCATCAATTGTATATAGATACATAAATATGTTCATATGCATGTATGTAGATATATATATATATATATATATATATATATATATATATATATATATATATATATATATATATATATATATATATATGTGTTTATAGATACATATATATATATATATATATATATATATATAGAGAGAGAGAGAGAGAGAGCTATATGAGATATATATATATATAGGTACATACACATATACACAGACAAAAGGTATTAGTAGCCATACATATGTAGAAGTAGTGTGGATGTACTGGGTGCAAAGTATATCCCTCAGCCACAAGTCCTTTAACTGCCACCTGTGAAATGTGTAGTGTGGCAACCATTCCCACAAATGAGAATACTGACATGAAACATATACCCACCCACAATTCAAAGGACATGACATGACACACAGATATGCATACACAGAAAACCTTTATTCGTGTACTATACAATAATGTATGCCAGTACTTACACCACATAAAGTATGAAATATGTAATCAGTGATGAATGCAAGGCCCACACAAAACAATAGATGCAAGCAATGTGGATATATACCATACTATGCTGTCCAGGCCAAGGCCTTCAATTAGTACAACAGTAGACACAGGATTTGCTTTCAAGATACGTAGCAATCAACAATTACAGATGTAGTTCAGCAGCCTCCAATTACACCCTGTAGTCAAGCCCTAGGGGAAAAAGTAACACTTGTGTTAATGTCACAGAATCTTGTACATAACATTGCTTAACCTAACATCTCACTATCACACTGAATCACCCTTGTCTTAACAGTTATATCCCTGAAAAGGTGTCACAGCCTAGGTTAATGGCATTGAAGCCCCCCCCCCTCATAAAAGGCTGTACAAGGGCAAGGAACACTGTGTACCACACACTTACCTCTGGAATGTACCAAGGGCACATATGTGTTCTCCAGCTGTTGACCCCAAATATATGAACTTGGCCCAACAGCTGGTGTGGGAGTCCATGACATGACTGGGATGATAGCAGTAATGCTAGCAGTAAATAATGATAGGCCATTACCTAACAACCCCTTTCTGTGTCACAGCAGGACAAAGACTGACATATATGTGGAGGACAGAGGCAGGAACATAGGGCCATATTTGCATTATTGCTGTTACACACCCTGGAAATTGCTGGTGTTACAGGATTCATTGCAGCATACCCTTATGCAGGGATATGACACTGAAATACAAATGGATGTAGCCATGTACAGATAGCACTCAACAGACAGAATGCCACAGATATATCTGGGACAATACCTGTGTGGTGCACAGACAAAACTTAGCAGCAAATCCTCCTGGTATGATATGGATAGGCCCACAGTTGAGAGCTATGCAGACAGACAACATTCCATGCAAAAGTACCAGGTACATAGAAACCCTGTAAGACCAGCAAGATATAATGCACACAACAACACTACTCATGCTGTCTGTAGGTCTGGAACCTTTCCCAAATGTGTATTTGGCCTGTTTGGCAGGTTCTACTGTAAGAGGCATTGCTACCTGCTGTCTGTAACACTGATGTCCACACACAGGAAGAATGTTATACATACTGGAAAGGTGAAGGGACAACGACCACAGAAGTCAGCAATATATAGTACAGGGTTGCCATGACAGTGGTTATCTAAAGTACTACACAGCAGGCTGCATGCAATTAGCAACTGGTGGACACTGACTGGCGCAGAGGCCATCACCTGATCATGAGCAATACCTACAAAAGCATGCTGCAATCTTTTCAAACCAGCTTAATCACTCTACTGGAGAGACTGAGAGAGAGAAAAGAATAAAAAATAACAACTTTAATAAAAGTAACAAAGCTCAGGGATTTGTTACAGCAAAAATAAAACATAAAAAGGTATGTGAAAAAGATATGCATTTACTTGCATGTAGTATATGGCATAGAATAATAGGATGTACAATGTGAAATGATTTATATGTGCCATCAGTACTTGTTCCTGTAATGATGTTCTGTTCAAGAACTGCTCTGGAGAATAGTGTCAGTCCCTGTGGGAAGTGGGACATACCTGCCAACTGTGCATATCAGCAGTGAATGGCAAAGATGTGACGCATGATATCTGTGTTCTGTACATTACTATGGCCAACGGCTGGTGGTGGTATTAATACTGCCATGATAGACACATGGGTGTGAGACCACACCACTGACAGGACAGTCATGTTTAAGTGTAGCATAGCATGCCCAACTGCCATAGCAGTATAATATGCTTATCTAAAATCTTTCACCATATATACCTCCCTAATGTTAGTCTGTGTTCACATGTGACACCTGTCTGTGTTGCAGCAAGGCAGAACAGTTCAGCTGTGAAGTAAAGAGAGTTACAAGAGTGTGGACCAGATGTTTGTATGTACCCCACATACAGCTACATATATGTGTGATGCATATTCACAGCTGTGAATGTCTGCAGAACCTCGGACAGTTATACATATATATAGGTATATAAACAACACATAATGATATCTACACATATATGCACATATGTATATATATATATATATATATATATATATATATATATATATATACGTGTGTGTATGTCATATATATATATATATATATATATATATATATACACACACACACACACACACACACACACACACACACACACACACACACACACACAAAAGGACACATACACACATTTACATAATACTGACACGTATAGGTAAACACACACACACACACACACATGTATATATATATATATATATATATATATATATATATATATATATATATATATATATATATATATGTGTATATATATATATATATATATATATATATATATATATATATATATATATATGTCAGTACATGCCCCTTGCCATGACATGTGAGAGAACATCACACATCAATACACACCAGTACATGGCTGCCAGTACATGGCTGCATGATGGAGTGTGGAGTGTGGTGTGTAACCCATGTTGGGAACACATCGCAATTGTTTGAAAAGGTGGGATATATATGTTGGTGAAGGGTATTAGGCACATATTGGTATGTAGGTTTGGTTGGGTGACAAACAAGACAGCATACAGGGCTGGTATATGACACATGCGGTGGTTAAACACTGTGGATGAGTAGTTCCATTTGGAATATGGAGGCCATTGAGCTCCCATACAGAAACAAAGGGAACATGGTGCTCACCCATGGACAGTCACGGCAACATCTACATGGTCATAAAGGTGCCTGGGCTGTGGGCTGAGCAGGAAGAACATGCATGTCTAACCTTGTGTATGTGTACTGCATGCCTCAAGGTGATGTAGCACATACTCCATGTCTCTGTGGAGCTCCCTATGCACAAGACCCTGGACCTAACTGGGTGACAAACATATGTCTGTGTGTGCCCCATGGGAGGGGGGGCACCATCCCCTGAGGTGGTTCCACATGAAGGTAGTGCCAGAACAGTAGATAATGAGGTTCCATGGTGGGTCACGGATGTGATGTGGACTGGTAACATGTGCACATTAGGTGGGAGTGGTGTTCCTGCTGGCAAATAACCCCTACACATAATGTTGTGTAACTGTCATGGAACATATGTGGGTTGTGGTAATCCACACAATCTCAAAACATGTCCAACAGAATGCATAGATATCCCCAATAACACAGAATAGCAGATGTGTAGCAATCACATAGCAAGCATACCACATGCATATCTGGAAACATAGTGGCAGCGACAATGACATGCAGGTGAAATACTCTGTAACAGCTCAGCAACTTTAGTATCCCCACAGGGATCATGTCAATAAACACATAGCAGAAAGTGTTGTACAATGCAATATATGTCCCAATGGTAGATAAACTGGAGACATACCACTTGCGTTGTGTGAACTTTAAGTTGGAGCTGATATGGTGATGGGAGACTATGTGTATTGTATTATGGTAAACATGCCATATAGTTGCTCAGACATATTTCCATCTTTATGTCTTTCAGGGAGTATGGCACACCCAAGGAATCCCGCTTACAGTGCCGCTGAGGATGACATAATACTCACCAGCATCATCCAGCACTACCATCTGCTGTTCTCAAGGACAAGCCAGGACCAGCATGAGCAGACTGCCATGTGGAACGATGTGGTCCACAGAGTGAGTGAGGTGGAGATGCACAGCCGTATGTATGAGTAAGTTCGCCGTCATTGTAGTGACCTGCTCCGCCATGTAAGTCACCGTGCCGCTGCCATGTGGGGTGACCATCTTGCAATGGGGGGTATAACATCCACCCCCCCTCACCAGAGTGGAGGAGCTGCTCATGAGCTCGGTGGCACCTGCCCACCCACAAGAGTTACAGACATATACAGTCATGGAGATGGGTGCTACCCACACACCAAACATGGAGCAAGTAGGTAAGGTTCCAGGGCATATCAGTTGACCACTGTTGTGTATGCATCTGTACAGGTAGATCATGCATACGTGAGATGTGGAGTCTGTTACTGTGTAGTACTGATAAGCAGTTATGCATAATCTGTAGTACTGTGTACTTCAGCTGTTGTTTCACTGTAATATTGCACCCACCCTGTAGCAATGCCACAGCTGTGGCCACTGACATCAACTCTATCTCATCTCAATGTAGGTACCTCTGGGATACTATCAAGGCAGTGGCCGGATGATGGTGAGTATGGTTTAAGGTTATGCATGACAATTCACTGTGCATGTTATAGCTAGGGTGTAGGCCATGTACACATCTAACACACCTACCCATAATGTATGCTGTACATGTTCACTGACAGAGCACACACCAATGGGATTACCAGCCTCAAACACATGCAGTACACAGACCATCTCAACCAACTGTGGCTACACTCCAGTGCACATTGCCCAGGCACAGCTGACATCTGCCTAACATACACAGCTATGTCATACACAGAGCAGTTGAACATGCTATACATAAAAAAATCCCACTCCCTCTGCAAACACATGCTCCAGGGTCCTAAACCTCATCAACACATTACACAGAACATACTGGAGGGATAGGGCCCTACCCTGGGGAATTTCCACACTCTGTAACAGACTACCCATTCATGTCAGGCAATGCTACTCATTAGCCGTCTTTACAAAAGCACTTGACAACTGGATAGGAAATGGGGAATTCACCCTGGGTAATACGTATGTGCCACAGCCTGACAGGGACACAGGGGAATAACATTATTGGGTGGTGCATGGCTGAGAGCCCCTGTGGCTAGGCTTATGTAGGTCCCAGGAAAAATAGACCAGCACTCACCTATGAACCTATGTGTACCACAGGCAACATCAGCCAGGGATCAATACAGATATGACCTGCATAATGGTGGGACATTGCCAAAGCCATGTGTTGCAATGTGATCTGATGTACCAGCACCATGTTGGGGAAGTCCAGGAAGTTGCAGTTATTTTGCATGTGCTGCACAATCCACACCTCACCCCAACCCAGGGATGACCTCACCATCTGTACAATGCCGGTGCCACTGTACACCTGCATGTTTGCCCTGCATTGGCAGGTAATATGCCATTACACATGGTGTACCTAGTTTGGGATACTGCAATATGACAAACATGTGTAGGGCACAGATGTTGAGCATTTGCAATGTAGCAGGAGATGGTGAGGGTGTATCATCCTGAAACACAACAGTGCACTGGAGTAGAGAGACAAACCCACTGAGAATGGCTCTATTTGCACACAGTCAAGGTTAGGAAGTGTAGCAGACATAACCCTGACTCCACAGCACTAGTGATGGTACTGTATGACCTCCAAGGGCTGTTCATGTGTTTACCATGCAAACATACAGGTTTGGGGAACATTTGCAGGCCTGACTGACCAACTACTGGCTCATGATGATGACCCATGCTACTATACCCCTGCCAGGTATAGTGACCACAGTAGTACACATAGTAGTTATTGCTACACATCATCATGATATGTGTGCACACATATGCACCCACACATGGTATGCATCCCAACCAGCATCTGCACAACTGACACATATGGCCTGTAATGCAATTGACTGCCTAGGTCATATGTCACATATCAGGTATGTGTGGTGTTGCTATATACAGTAGTTTGCACCATGGCATGTCATGGAAGAGATTGCCATGTCAATAATGGTCTCTACACTCACCATAGATACAGTACATTGTGTCTCTGGTCAGTCTAATGGTATTCTATCACTCATAGGTGCATCACTGATGATGACATCTGTGAATACACATCAGGCATTCACTAAACACGTGTCCACATATAATCCAGAAGCACAGAGGCTGTGAGCAGCAGAAGAAACATAATTGACATAAAGATACACATCCTGCAATGGTGTGTACACCTGTGAGGTATGGTGCACAGTACATGCCAGGGTGCTGAACAGATGCACAGCAATGCTGTGGACATGGGTGCAGTGTGTTCCAGGGGAAGGCCATTGCCTACTAACAGAAGCCATGCATCACAGCCATGTATAATGTTGGTAACAGGGATTGACTACAGTTGCACTGCATGCTGTTGAGCACCTCATGTCCTGCATGCTGACATGTCTGTAATTACAGGTTTGTGTGTGATACTGTACTGCACCATCACCCGCTATTGTGTGTGTTATGGGGGTGCTGGAGCTGTCTGTAGCTGTTGTCTGGTGGAGTGTATGTCATGTATGTCGACTGAATGTGTGTATGTCTGTGTGTGTGTGTGTGTGTGTGTGTGTGTGTGTGTGTGTGTGTGTGTGTGTGTGTGTGTGTGTGTGTGTGTGTATGTACTGTTTAGCAGTGATGTACAGGGATTACAGTCTGTTCCCTGTTTTCCCCTCACAGGTGGCGAGGTGGTGCTGGGTCCCTCCCGCAGGGAATCTGATGTCACTGATATAGACAGTGACCATGAGGATAGGTGTGTTGAGGCACAGGCAGGGTCATCAGGGACTGCCGCTGGGCCACCAATTCACATCCCACAAGTATCCACCCCATCCTTCACACACTCACACTGCCTCTACATACCTCATCACCGTTGGCCTTAGCTGAGGGGCAGTCTACTGTTGGCATTGGCCCGGACAGTGTGGTATCTATGGCACATGTGTCAGGACACTAGAGCCATAGCAAGATGTCTGTTGGGGTACCACATAGGCAGATTTTCAGGGGTGCTCATAGGAGCACTGCTGGTCATCATGCCCCTGGCAGATGTGCCACATCTATATCAATCACATGCATGTTCTAGGCTGTCATGGAGGCACAGGCATGAATGGAACGGTACACCAGACAAGGTCTAAGGGCGCAGAAGGCTCATCACACCTTTGTAACTGACAGCATCCATGACCTAGCAGGTGCCATTTGTAATTACACCAAGGTCATGGATAGATGGTGGGGTGAGACATTGGATCTCATCAACAATGTCATGTCCATGTGTCAGGACAGGGTGGGACTGTTGCGACAGCCACGTGGATATATGCCAGCAACACCAGCAGCTGGAGGTCACCGTGGATGTCCCACCAGTCACAGCCACTCCTGTAGTGGAGTACCAGCCCCAGCACTGGGGGGAGGTGCTGTGCACAGACTGTCATAGCAGACCACATGCATGTAGCCCTGGCCAGTCCCAGGAGGGACTTCAATCCAGTGGATGTCTGTCAACCTTGGGGGACAGTACCCAATCTGGCTTTGTACCTGATACTGCCTGTAGCACCCCTGCCAGGCACAGGTCCTGTGTCCATGGCCGGAGATGGTAAACTGCAAACCCTCCCAGGTACAGTCTGCAGCTGTCTCACAAATCCCTGTATACGGCAGCCACATGGTGGAACTGTGTGCATGCAGACACCCACACATAAAAAACCTAGGGCAACTGCATATCTGCAAACACAACATCACCATTGGCCCATAACAGTACTCAGCTCACACACACACACACACACACACACACACACACACACACACACACACACACGTTGTCAATTGTATGGCTCAGCCTTAGCCTCTGGCAAACCAACAACACACCCTGTGCATAAGATGATACCTGTACCACATCCTGTCATCCGTAACATCAATGCAGGGACAGGCTAACATGGTGCTTATGCACAGGGTGACTGTACAACAGTGTAGCAATGGAATGCTGTGTAGCATGTTGTCAGCAGTAAAGTGATATGCTAATATCTTGGAAGGTGTAGATGTGCAGCCATGATGCATTACAGCTGAAATTAACAATGTTGTATTGTTTTCACCATTATCTATTCTGATTGTGTTGTGTTTGCCCATGCGCCACATGGCTGATGGGTTTAGTGGTGTCAGCAGGCCTTCTACTGTGGACTCCAGTAAGTGTAGTTGGTGGTACACATGACATGGCTGCGTACAACACACAGATCCTTTGGTTTGGATGCAGTACAGATACAAGACTGTACACATGGAGGTATGTCCCTGTGCAGGTAATACATCTGTTGCCCGTATAATCCCACCAACACAGGATAGGCACAACCACACATTGCTACATATGCAGTCTGCCATGTGGATGACATTGAACATGCTAACAGCAGGGTGTATGTCCCTTTCCCCACTCTACTGCTATCCTCACCTCAGTAACATGAGTGTGCCAATGCCGGTGGCATAGCCCTACCCTTAGGAGGGTGTGAGGTGCTCAACTACTGTGAATGGTGTAAACAACAACTAACAACCTGATAACATACACTGTACATTATTACAGACAGCTATGTGGGGGGGGTAGACACAACAGTAACTGCAATGATGGCGGATGTGTCCACAACAGCCACACCCAGTGAGTTGTAGCAACCCCAGTAGTGTTGCACACCTCTACAGTGTGGAGGAGGGCATAAACACATCTATGACCTGTGAAGGACTGTATGTCCATGGGATGGCACCTGTGGAATGTTGGCATTTGCCAGAAGTCCTGGTGGAAACATATTCTGTGAACGGAGGTAGATCCCTTAACATCTACACACATTCCTACATGTGAGATGGTGTACAAAAGCCTGCTATGATCTACATAGGCATTGTGCACCTCCTAACCCTCATCTACACCTGTCATGATTGCGTCAAGGAGGTATACCAGGTTCAGGTTGTATTCTCTGCCTTTGACAAGTCCAACATTGGTGGGGTCCCGTGTATTAAGATTACCAGTGATATTGGCTATGGGTTCATTGTTGATTTGTTCCATGTCCCTGCACACCAGGTTCATTAGGCTACTGGGTGGTAGTTCCCAGCTGACATGGTGGATTTGTGGTCGTCCTTGCCAACATTGGTGAATCCATTGTCAGGTGTAGACCTGTTGGATCGTATGAGGGATCCCAGCTACTTACTGCGCCTGCCCAGGGAGTTCCC
Organism: Protopterus annectens; assembly: GCF_019279795.1. Taxonomy (NCBI): domain Eukaryota; kingdom Metazoa; phylum Chordata; order Ceratodontiformes; family Protopteridae; genus Protopterus; species Protopterus annectens. The sequence goes on from NC_056733.1 coordinate 1,317,183,334, forward strand.
CCAAGCATGACACGTCACTTGACTGTACTGCATGATATGTTAGTAATGCCAGCCTGACATCCTACAGGTGGTGTGGAATACTGTTAACATGTACTGCCCCTGTCATGTAGGGTCCTGGTTATGGGATCTGCTAAGGATGATAGTGTATTCCAGGCCAGACGTGTTTGGCTGTGGGGGGGATTTCTATCCATGCCAGATGTATGTTGTTTGGATTTCACAAACCCATCAATGGTGCATGTGGATATATATGTTGTGGTTATGTTCCCAATTTCATCTACAGATGTATGTCCATATATACCGATATGGATATATATGTGTTTACCTTTGAAAGGGAGACAATCATTTCTTCGAACAGACCTTTCTGCAAACCAGAAGAGCCAATCTGTCATTTCTAATTGCACCACAGTTCAAAACTCAGCAAATCTAAAAGCAACTTTGCTGATTCCCAAACTACAAGTTGGAATAAATATCATAATGCAGGGGGGCAAGCCCCCCTGCACCCCCCATCTTGTGGGCTGGGCCCCCCACAACCCCCCTACTTTGATACACTAACTCTGAATTCACACTACAGTGGGGAAAATCAAATTTTCCCCATCCCCACTATAGTGCCATCCACACCCAAACTGCCGAATCCGCAAAGAGCGAATGCATAGTGACATTCGCTCATTGCACATTCAGTGCATTTATTGCAAGATTATGCAATGCTGAAAACATACTTTTGGCCTTCCAACATTCAGAGACATGATTTTCCCCTTTGAAAGGTGAACCATATATATGCTTACATATATGTATTTTTAGTGCTGTATATATGTGGACATATGGATGTATGCATATATATCTATGGATGTATGGGTATCTATGTATACTGGCACATATATATATATATATATATATATATATATATATATATATAGATAGATAGATAGATAGATATATTTCTATAACTATATCTACATATATATATATATATATATATATATATATATATATATATATATATATATATATATGTTCTATCCATTTAAATATGAATACACACACACACACACACACACACACACACACACACACACACACACACACACACACACACATCTACATGGTGGAATACATTCCCTGTAGTGTTGAATACCTGGGCTGAATGATATATATGTGAAAACATCATGGTTATGCATATCTGCCATGGCTTTGTGGTAAATCACTTTGTGTATCATGTGCAGGGTCCTGGTTTCAAGCCTTGCAGGTGCTATTTAGTTTGTTGCTAGGCAGAACATGGCCTGTTGGATACAGAGTGATGAGGGCACTTTAAAGCAGTTGTAAACGGGTTTGCTCGGGTTTACGTGACAGTAAGCACTCCTAACCTCTGCTTATGTGTTCATACACTCAGTTAGCTTCTAAATTGCTTAACCTGTATAGGCAATGCTTAGCTCCACGCAGACCCATGCAAACCTGCTTACAACTGCTTTAAAGTGCCTTAATCACTCTGTATCCAATGGGCCATGTTCTGTCCAGCACGAAAATAAACAGCTCTTGCAAGGCTCAAGCCAATGACCCGGCACAGTCTAGACAAAGTGAAGCACCACTAAGCCATGACAGATACACAGAAATTCAATGTTTTCAGAAACATATCATCCAGTTCTGTCAGCAAGTACAGAGAATGTACACCAACACCTAGATGTCTATGTGTGTAACTATATTAAAATCTAAACAGATATAACATATCTATATATATATATATATATATATATATATATATATATATATATATATTGTTTTTCTAACTCTATATACATATATATCACTATATATGCACATATATACATGCATATGCCTAAATCGACACATATATGTGTCTACACATATATGTCTACATAAACACAACATGTTACATATGTGTATGCAGATATATATCTATATAGGTATATAAGGACATAGTTATATATATGTTAACAGGTATATATATATCTATATAGATATATATGGCCATACATCTGTAGATAGCAATGGCAGATTAACAAAAAAACTACGTCCACATGCACCATTAATGGGGTTGAGAGGCCCCACACACTATATGTCTTGTATGAATAGGCATCCCCTACAGCCAAACACATGCACCCTGCAATACACTACCAAGTACAGTCTGCCTCCCAAAGGACATGTAATATGTGGAAGCCATTAACATCTCCAGGATACAGATACACAGACACAGATATGCAGATACAGATATACATATATATATATATATATATATATATATATATATATATATATATATATATATATATATATACATGTGACTACACATACACATGCAGAAGGTGCACACAATATGGAACTGCCACTATGCCTACAGTTAACACCTGAACAACTGGACACTGTATGGGCCACCCATACAAATGTCAATCGTTGCCTGCAATATATACCCATAGAAAGCTCATAGGAAAGACACCACACACAGGTTTGCAGAAATGGGAATCCTTTAATGTATTTTTAGTGCTGTGGACATATGGGTGTATGCATATATATCTATAGATGTATGCGTATCTATGTATATTGGCATATATATATATATATATATATATATATATATATATATATATATATATATATATATATATATATATATAGCCCTACCCCAGCCCCAGCCTCTATAGTCCCAAAGTCGTAGTGCAAGGGGATGTCAGGTATGTATAGCAGGTATATTACTAGTTCTATATGCCATGTCAAATAGCTGTTCAGATACTGACAACCATATAAACAGAGTACTGCAACTGTGAAACATTTACACTAATACAGTAGTCTGGAAAGGTTCACAACTGTTGCTGTCCAGGCCAAGCCCTTCAAATTGTACAATAGTGAAGACAGACTGGGCCACAGGATACCAAACAATCAACAGTATGTAATGCAGGTGTGTAGTTCAGCAGCCTCTATCTACACTCTGTACAAACTCAGTAGGAGGTAAAGACGTTTTGAGATCAAATGGGTTGTAACCAGTACATAACAAGGCATAGCTGACACCATTACAAGCACGCTGACAAACAGAGCAGTCTGTATGGCAGGAGGCAGTAGGCTTGCAGTACCCCAATTCATGTTAGTAATGTCAGTATAGGTGAAGTATATGGTACTGTACTTCCAGATACCTTGTGGCAGCTCACCCACATTTTGTAACAGCCTAGGTCTTTTATGGTTCCCCACCTAGACTCAATAATACAGGCCAATATATCACTGTTACATACACTGGCCTCTGAAGTGCATAAGGGCACACATGTATTGTGTAGGTGACACCCACACATATATGGCCCAGGCCCCACTGTATGTGTGGGGGATAGAACAGCAGTGGACGAATGGCAGCAATGAGTGTGATATACTCACAGCCCACTACAGAACAACCCTCAACAGCACTGCATATGTGCAAAGCTTGGTATGTAGATGGAGGACAGAGGCTGGAACACAGGCACACATGTGGAACACTGTTGCCATACACTAAGCAAGGTGCTGGTGTTACAGGATAGTCTGAAACATACCCTTAGTCAGGGAATTGAGGTTAGAAACAGAAATGGATGTAGCCATGTACTGATAGCACACAACACACACACTGCCAGTGTAATATCTGACATAGGACCTGTGTGGTGGATGAACAACACATGATATGCATACCTCTGTCCAGCAAGAGGATAGACCCACAGTAGTGAGCTATGCAGACAGACTGCATTCCAAGGTAAACTAGTATGTACACACACACACCCTGTAATACCAGTACTATACAAATCATAACACAACTCTACTCACAGTCTGTCTGTAGTTCCTGATCCTCCTACAAATATGTGGCCACTCTGAGTGTGTAGGTTCTCCTGTAAGAGGTATTGCTACCTGCTGTCTGTAACACTGATGCGCACACATAGGAAGGCTGTCAATCACACAGGAAATGTAAAGGGACCACGCCCACATGCTGTAGGGATTTATAGTAGGTGGTTGCCATGACAGTGGTAATTGGAAGTAGTACACATGTGTAATTATATATATATATATATATATATATATATATATATATATGACTATCTGGGTAAGTATATGTGCATATATTTCCACCATATGCCCTGGACATGGAGTGTAGCCCTACCCCAGCCCCTATAGTCCCAAAGTCGTAGTGCAAGGGGATGTCAGGTATGTATAGCAGGTATATTACTAGACTATTGCTACTGTCATTGGGATTGTCTTCACAGACATGGTGTGTGTGGAAGGTGACACATGTGTGCCATTTGCTGCTGACAGACATCCTAAGGAAATCATTGTAAAGTACCGCCGCTAGCATGTAAGTCCCCTGTGGAGTGCAGCAGAGATATTGGCCAATATATGTGGAACTTTGGACACACCCTGTAAAGTCCAGAGGTATACACATAATCCCTTAGTGCTCAACATGTGTACCAGGCCTGAAAATATGGATGTAGACAGCCATATAGATGGGTATAACACATAACGACTGGTATACATTTGCCACCATAGGTTTTGGATTCACACACTCCTGTCTGGCCTGACACATAATGACTGTTGGTACAGGTGTGCCATGGACATATACTACCCACTAGATATTGACATACATCTGTACAGCATCCCACTGCTCTGTTTGACATACATTAATTTTAAGGGAGGCTCAGCAGCAGTACATCTGGCAAGTATGTGCACATGACATCTCACTGGGTAAGTGCACTAAGCTGCTAGGCATGTAACAATGTACTGTGCAGGCTACAGACAGACTGGCTCAACACTGGCCTACATCTCCATATGGGGGAATGCACATGTACTTGCATATATAGCAGGCTCAATAGCCATGTCACAGCACAGGGTAAGATACACTTGTGTGAAAGTGCATAACCACAACCAATGTGAACACAGCCACAGACACATATGGTAAGCTAGCATAATATTACAGTATATGGACTATCTGTTCTACACCATCCTCATATGTGCCACTCACAGAATGACCCTACATATATTGGGCTGCTACACAATTTGGTCTGATGGTTGTCTGTGGTATGAGACATGTGTGTGTATGGCCTTACAAACATATACGGCAAAATGGTACCATACAGTGGGGCAGCATGTAACATCAGATAGAAGGGGAACTAGAACAATGACATCTATCACAGTCTGTACACAGGCTAAGGTATATATTAACAAAACACACACTGCAGACATTCACTAACACTACACAGACCTCAGTACTGTATAAACATGTGCAGAATGTCCAGGTTATGTCATAAAATATAACCCCTACTGTACATGACATGTGTAGCAATCTGATATATCACTGGTGACGCGTGTTATCAGATATGATGACACTGTTTATGGTGTACAGCTCATATGCACCCCTTCATGCACGACATATGTACAAAGGTTGACAGAGGTGTGGCTGACAGCACATACACAGGGCCAGTATAGACATGCTGTTGTGATAACCTCATAAATTTACCATTGTAACGGGGTTTGTTGCAACATATGTCCTATGAGGTATATGAAGTCAGTAACTGTCACGGCCTTCACCATCTACAGATTGCAATCCTCACACTACCTTCTGCATACCACAGATAGATGCACCGTGGCTAACACATGAAACCAAAGGCACAATACTGCCCAGTCTGCAGATGACCCTGCAGATGGGGATTCCTCATATACATGGAACTGACATGGCAGGTATTGTGACATGTACGACAGGCATATCCAGACAAACACTGTTAAACCTACATTACTCCAAATGCAGTATAGCCGCACTTACAGTCTGTAGTCAGGTCAGGCACATCCCCTCCTGTTTGTTGCCCTCTTTCCACAGTGTATGTTGTTAGAGGTAAATCCCCAATCCATCTGAGATACTGTTTGCCAAACAACAGATCTAGTTCCTGCTCACAGTGACTGAAAAGGGCCAACACCACCATGATGTTCCTAGGTATTGAAGTGTGTTTCCATGCAAATGGCTATGAAAATGTTACCACAGCTGTTCCACATGCAATCAGCTAGGGGAGGGCTGCAATTTATGCAGAGGCCATCAGCTGATCATGAGCATCACTTAAAATACACATGCTGCTGCCTAAGCAAAGCAGGTGTGAGTCTCCACATCCACCAGAGAGGAAGTGGGGGAGGCAGACAGAGGCAAATACATGTCAGGGAAGCATGGGAGAGTAAAAATGAAGCATGTTTGTGTCACACACCTACCAGCACAGGGTATCAAACCCCCAACAACTATGTAGTGCTATCACAGTTTGATTGCTGTTATTGGATGCGCCACATGGGTTACCTGCTGTAGAGCACTCAGAACATAGTGACATCTGCAACAGGGATACGGTAGATATATGGTAGGTGACATACACATGCCTGTCTGCACGAACAGGTGCCAGCATCAACACAGGCACACTCACACAGGGAAGCACAGACATTGACACACTTGGCAGGGCCAGGAGTAAAACTCATCACTAGTGGGATTGCCACAACACATCAGTGTGAAGGTATCACATGCACCACACGGGTCATATGGAGGTTGTATGGGCAAAGAGTATGAGGAGGTGTCAGACATCAGGCAGCATGCTTCAGTATGCCCTGGGGGGTTGTAGTGAGTGTGGATGTGGACATACGCACCATACAACACACACACAAACACACAGGGTGCCAGTTCTGACGTGCATGGGTTCATGTCTGCACTGGTGTGTGTTGGTCAACTGTGCCAGCAGGCTGTACAAGGGTAGGCAAAGGGGATATCTTGGCATCAGGCCACATGACAATGGTCTGCATTGTGGCTCAGGCCTGTAGTTTCTGCATTTGCCCACACAGGTGGGTATTGCATGCCCCATCCAGTCACCTAGGTGACTATTGTGTGTGGCCAGTGCTGTGCATCACTTGCCATATATGTGTTCCTTTGTCCATGACACGGATGGTGTCTGGGATGTTCACACCTCCCACATGCATGTACAGTTACATGTGGAACTGTACCTGGAGTGTCTGGCCCATGTTGTGAACACAGATTATCATCAGATGTGCCAGTCTTGTTCACCTGTGGCAGGAACTGGTAATGAGCAGCAGGTTTACCCTGCACCTACATTGATAGCAAGCTAACAGCATTCCCTAATGTTAGTGTCATCTGTCCATACAGGGCATGTTGTCAGGCATGGTATGTCCGTTGTGAGTCACATGTGAAGGCACCACAGGTGGTGCAGGTGTCCATTGTGGAACATGGTGGAGGTGCACTGTCTGTATGTATGTGCATATTGGACAGATGGCAGGGTGACATGCCCTCTGTAGCCCACTGCTATCACTGCATATTTACTATCAGTGGCCAATATGCAGTGTACTACCCACATATTGGCTGGTGCCTAGGCATGTGTGTGCGCATGACACATGGTTTGAGTGTGTGCTCTGGGTAATAGTGGAGTTGCTAACTGTGATTGGCTGGTCTTGATGTCACATGTATGGGTATGGCTTTGCACCCCAGCCTCTCAGCTAATTTACATCTGTTATCCCTGTATGTTTGACATTATAATATATAGTAGGGCCACCATAAAAGAAATAAACAAAGCGCCCTTCACATTGCACACAGGTGTCACACACTCACAACCACCTCTACACAGGATGTGAGTTACAAACATACATACACACACCTGCCATGTCTGTGAATAGAACCCCTACCTAACTAGTTTATTACATTAAAGCACTATGCAGTTATAGTACTTGCCACGGACATTACCATAGCACTTTTTCCCCAAAGGTGTATTTCACAATGAATGACATCAGCAGGTTTACCAAACTTGGGCATTTCAACTGTACTGCGAGTGACTAGCCTAAAATGCATTGCTCCCTACACAGACAGTGGGTCACACACAAAACATCCACAACTGACATGTGTGAGTATAGAACCTCTGACCAAAGTCTATATTATACTATAGCACGGAGCTGTTACAGGATGCACCACAGAGATTACTAGAACAACCCTTTCCCCAAAGATGTATTTCACAATGAATGACATCAGCAGGATTACCAAACTAGGACATTTCAACTGTACTGCGAGTGACTAGCCTAAAATACATTGCTCCCTACACAGACAGTGAGACACACACAAAACATCCATAACTGGGTTGTGGGGGGTATAGAACCCCTGATGAAGGTCTGCATCATACTACAGCATGGAGCTGTTATAGGACACAACACAGGAATGACTAGGTCAATCTTTCCCCAAAGGTGTATTTCACAATGAATGACATCAACAGGATTACCTAACTAGGGCATTTCAACTGCACTGCGAGTGACTAGCCTAAAATACATTGTTCCCTACAGAGACAGTGAGACACACACAAAACATCCATAACTGATGTGTAGGTATAAAACTCCTGACCAAGGTCTATATCATACTACAGCATGAGGCTGTCATAGGCCACACCACAAGGATTACTAGAGAAACCCTTCCCCAAAGGTGTATTTCACAATGATGACATCAGCAGGATTACCAAACTAGGGCATTTCAACTGTACTGTGAGTGACTAGCCTAAAATGCATTGCTCCCTACACAGACAGTGAGACACACACAAAACATTCACAACTGACATATGGGGGTATAGAACCCCTGACCAAGGTCTATATCATGCAACAGTATGGAGCTGGCATAGGATGCTCCACAGGGATTGCTGAAAAGCTTTTTCTCCAAAGTTGTATTTCATGATGAATGACATCAGCAGGATTGCCAAAGTAGGGCATTTGAAATGCACTGTGAGTGAGTAGCCTATAATGCATTGCTCCATACATAGACATTGAAGCACACACAAAACATCCAGAACTGCCATGGGTGGAGATGGAGCCCTACCACAGTTCTAAATCACACTACAACAGTACACAGTTACATGACGAGCTACAACCTTCCCAGAGGTGTATTTCTAGGTGGGTGACATCAGCAGCCTTGCTAAAGTTGAGTATATGAATGCTAAGGAGTGTGAGTACCCTAAAAAGCATTGTTTTCTACTCAGTCAGAGACGCACAGATTGACACACACTGTTGCCAAGTCTGGGGTTGGAACATCGACCTAAATACATTATCACACTACAGCAGTATGCAGTTACAGGACACGCTACTGACATTACTGGTTTATCATTTTCCTAGAGGTGTATTTCTAGGTGAGTGACATCAGAAGCCTTGCCAAAGTTGAGTATATGAATTGTATAGAGTGTGAGTAGCCTAAAAAGCATTGCCCTCTACTTAATCAGACACATACACACAGTCGTCAAGTCTGGAGTTAGAGTACCTACCTAACTACTTTATCACACTAGAGTAGTGCACAATTGCAGGATGTGCTACAGAGAATACTGAATTATGGCTTTCCCAGAGGTGTATTTCTAGGTGAGTGACATCAACAGCCTTGCCAAAGTTGAGTATATGATTTGTATGGAGTGTGAGTAGCCTAAAAACATTGCTCTCTACTTAATCAGACACACACACAAACACAGTTGTCAAGTCTGGCATTAGAGCACCTACCTAACTACTTTATCACACTACAGCAGTGCGCAATTGCAGGATGTGCTACAGGTAATACTGGATTATGGCTTTCCCAGAGGTGTGTTTCTAGGTGAGTGGCAGCAGCCTTGCCAAAGTTGAGTATATGATTTGTACGGAGTGTGAGTAGCCTAAAAAGCATTGCTCTCGACTCAGTCAAACACATACATTCACAGTTGCCAAGTCCGGGGTAAGAACACCTACCTAAACACTTTATCACACTACAGCAGTATGCAGTTACAGGACATGCGATGGAGATTACTAGGCTATGATTTTCCCAGAGGTGTATTTCTACATGAGTGACACCAGCAGCCTTGCCAAAGTTGAGTATATGAATTATACGGAGTGTGAGTAGCCTAAAAAGCATTTCTCTCTTCACAGTCAGACACACACACACAAACACACACTCAACAAGTCTGGGATTAGAACTACTACATAATGAGTTTATCACTACAGTAGTACACATTTATGGGATGCGCCATGGAGATCATTGAGCTACAGTTCTCGCAAAGGTGTATTTCACATTGAATGACCTCAGCAGGCTTGTCATAATACTGCTATGGGGAGGGCGGTGTGTGCAAGGACCATAACCTATTCATGTAGGGGTTGACATGCCACATGCGGGCACACACGGGGTCATACATCACAGTTATGTGTATACAGCTAGTAGATGACAACTTCCTTGTACAGTCATGTTGCACAGCTGGCACGTGCACAACATAGTCTGTCATGCTAACAGATACTGGTGGCTGGTATCTGCAGTGAGTGACATCTGCACCTCATGTGTTTGGGGCCCTTTGGCTGTGTGCTGGGTGGGACAGGCCTGGATGGCTCCTTGTCATGATCACCCTCTTCCACACATCTATGTCCGTCTATGTTTGGCTTATTATAGTGTGTTATCCTTACATATATGTCTGTATTCCTATCCACTGTGTGTGCAAGGCAGGAGTGGTGCACAGTGACATGTGTCTGCACTAAGAACTGCGAATGCCAGATATGTCTGGGCCACTGGTGTTTGCAGACATGGCCTTCATGTGTTTAAGTGTGTGAGCATGCTCAGTATGACATTTCAGTATGTTGTTGCCTGACATTGCCTTCATTCCTCTAAGTGTGTGAGCATGCCCAGTATGGACATCTGTATTGCATGTGTGGATCAGGTCCAGGTAGTTTGTACTGCAGTGCTGACCTTTGTGTTGTACACCGACAGGTAGCATGCTGTGTCTGCAAGGTATCCATCGGTCATTTGGCTTTGACTGTTACTACATTTCTGCATAGCGGGGGGGGGGCACCTGACTGTTTCTACATTTCTACACAGGAATGGGGGGGGGGCACACCTGACTGTTACTGTAAGTGTATGTAGGATGAGGGGGCACACCTGACACTTGTACACATTTGCTAGGACTGTACCAGTATGTCGGGTACTCCATTTCAGTCTGTAGTCTTACCTATCGTGCTGGCTACAGGCATACCAGTGTACTACAGATTTGTTGTGTCTTTCGGCTTTTCCCAGTTAGGGGTTGCCAGAGCGTAACTCCAGTCCGCTTATGATTGGCAGTAGATTTTTACGTGCCAAGTTGCCAGCCCTGACGCACAACCTTCAATGAAGGTACGCCCATTCATGCATGTCTCCACACAGAAGACACTCTAGCTGAGAATCGAACAGGACAACATCTTACTGTGAGGTGACAATGCTACCGCAGCACCACCACCGCAGTACCAGTGTACTACAGATCTTAGCTTTAATTACTTACATATTAGTTTCTGACTTCCTAGCCTTCACAACTTACATCCAACTACCTGGCCTGCTGTAGTCTGTCTGTGTAGGCCTAGGGGAGGGGTTACCTATAGGGCACATTCAGAGACCACAGTACAGCATATGTTTATGTTAGTCTACCCCTATCCTGCTGGCTGTAAATGTTGTTGGGTATGTGACCCCTCCCAACTGGCATGTGTGAGTCACTTACCTTGTGGGTGTCCCAGTATTGAGGGTGGTGCTGCAGGGCTGCCTATGTCAGATGCACATAGTATGCTCCCTATACATGGTTGAGCACAGGTAGTGTCATGTTTGGCATCCCTTTTACTGTATGTGTGAGTCAGAGAGAGGTGTCATTCCCTGGGTCCCTACTGTGTCAGTGCATGTGCTATGCATTGCCTCTTTGCCAAGGCCAGGGCATACTGGGCATGCCTCCTTTTGCCTACTGGGGCAGGCTTAGGTTATTCCTCCTCTGAGTCACTCTGTGCCTGTGCAGGTCTTGGCAATGGTGGGGGGCAGTGTGGACCTGCCCCATGCTGTTCCTGCTGCAGCTGCTTCCAAAGGATCATATTGTGTAGCATGGCACATACAAGGACAATTTGGGTACTTGTAGTTGGTGAGTACTGCAAGGCTCCACCAGATGTGTCCAGGCACTGGAACCATGGCTTGAGCATCCCAAACACATGCTCTATTATGATTCGTGTTTGTGCGTGCGCCTTATTATGGAGTTCTTGTTCGGATGTGTGCGCATTTCTGATGCGTGTCATCAGCCATGGCTTCAGTGCATATCCAGCATCTCCCACTAAGTGACCGTGTGGGATGTCCCCATTGGCAAATCTCTGGTAAAGCTGAATCAGATGGTGCTTTGATGCATATGTGCGTACAGTCTATTGCACCTACTACCTCAGGGTATTCTGCTATTTGGTGGAAGAGATGGATATTGCTGGCCAATGCCTCATGAGTGATGGGGAAATATAAGTGCTCACTGACATGCGCTGACATGGCATCCAGGAACTGGTGGAGTACCCTGGATGCTGATGCCTGTGAAATCCCCATCATATCCCCAGTTGGCCTTTGGAAGGTGCCTGTAGCTAGTATTCTTAGGCCTACACATATCTTGGTACCCACTGGGATGGGTTCCCCTCTGTTAGTTCTGTGTGTGAGGTGTGGCCACCACAGCTCAACAATTTGCTGTAGGAGGTCCCTGTCCACCCTATAGTGCCCCACTATCTCCAGCTCATGTAGCCCTTGGTAGGTTACCCTGGGTCTGTACACTCTTCTCCGTCTCCTCACTGTGGGTTGCTCAGCAGCATTCACATCCACACTACTCTCAGCCTGTTGCACATGCTGGTTTATGATAGCAAAAGCCACCCCTAACATTTTTTTCTTGCTTTTGTTTTGTAAAATTTCCCCATTAGTATACACCAGTGGTGCACAGTTTTTGGGAAAAACAAGGGGGAAAGGTGTTTGCATAGTTTATAGTGGTGTGCTGGGCTGGTCTGGTCTGCTGCCTGTGTAATCGGCTGATTCTGATACATTTCACCTGTCAGCTGAGCTAGTTCTCCTTAATTACCTTCCTACTGCTGTTTTCCCTTCCCATTGCCTCCCTGTTTAAGCCTGTGTGCTCACCACGCAAGCAGAGTGCTCAAATGTGCACAGAGCTGCTATTTCCTGGTTTAACTTCTTTTTTCTTCCTGTAAAACCTGGTGCGTGACACGCACACCCGCTTAAACTTTGTAAAGAGTGCTAGGCAGGTTTAGACACACCCCTAGCTTAGCTGTGCTATGCTAGGAGCAATCCTAATCCACTTACAGTATGCCTGACACATATCCCCATGATGTTACCTATATCCTAGTTTTGCACCCAGCTATTTATACTCTTACACTCTTGGGACCTGCCTCACACCCTGGGGAAAACTGGGATTCACTATCCTTCATCAAATATACGAAACAGGAACACATCCACTGTGAGTTTGGAAAATTCTTTTAATTCTGGTACCTCGCCTTCTCCAGGAGAAGGCGAAGGCCGAGGTACCAGAATTAAAAGAATTTTCCAAACTCACAGTGGATGTGTTCCTGTTTCGTATATTTGATGATTTTGGTGCTTTGAAGGAGTAGAGGTGTTGTGTTTTTATACATTCACTATCCTTCCCCTCATTTGCATAGGAATGCCTGCTAATGCATAATTACATGTCCCACACTGAGCCTCCCCCCTTAGCAACCATTACTCACTGGCCAGGTTGTCTTCTGCCTGCCTTTGACTTGCATGGCAGAATACTGCTTTGAGTTAGAATGCTTATTTTAGGCTTATTTTATTATTTTCCCCCCGATCCCATTGCCACTGCCCTATGCTTAAAGAGACGAGATCAGCAAAAAAAATAAAAGTTTTTTTTTTTAAACAGTTTGCAATGCCAATGGCCTTCTACTTGGCTGTTGGCATGCTTCTTCAATGATATGCAGCCTTTATTTGGAGCTGTCATAGCTCCGTTTTGTAGTTTGCAGAACTGTATTCAGTTACTAACCGAGTACATTCCTGCAGACTGCACTAGTCCTGCACGGACAACTGCCAGCTTCCTGGATCACAAATTACCTTAATTTGCATGGTTTTCACCTGCAAATGAGGGTAATTTGCATACAGGAACTCGGTCTGTGCAGGATTATTCTAAGAGCTCATGTGCACATCCCAGGAGCTCGTTCCTGGATCGCATGTCGGCCATATTGCTGAAAATAGCTCTTAGACTAATCACGCACGCAATAAAGGGCTTCATAAATCCAGTGGCTAGTGTACATAGTTTATTTATTGCTTGGCTTTCTCTAGGTATGACAATATCTTAGAAGCTTTCATTATATTTATATTTCAGGTTTTTAATAATTTATTATATTAGTTTTGAAGGTAGGGTTGTATTTTATGTTACTTTTATGAGAAGAATTGATGTTGTTCATTCTTTAATCAAATGTTGATTCTGATTGGTGACCCATAGGTCATTCATTTGAATTTAGTTGAGATGAGTTCTGAAGCATTCATTAAGTCTGATGAAGCATTCTATTGAACGTGAAAGCACTCACTACTGTTCTTATTATTTTATGCCTGTTGTGCGTTAATAAACGGTCAGCTTCAATTGTCGTGGTGTAGCCTCTTGGATTTATTTGTGGACTTATTCTGTTTTTGCCTGAGGCACTTTATCCCTGACTGTTTTATTTTGGACTGTTCATTTTCACATTTTTAACAGTCAGAAGGACATGGCAGAAGAGACTGGGATTGAGCTTGTATATAACCCAAGTCTGTCTATGGACAATAACCCAAATGGGAGAAGTGATACTGTTCAGCCATTTATTAAAGGCAGAGAGCAATCCGTTATTGAAGCTAACTAGAACATAGTTACTGAACACTAGAGAAGAAACTGTGAGTACTATATGTAATATTAATGTACTACAGATTACAAGGAAGCTTGAGAACAAATTGACTAAATTAAAAAAAACATACAATGGCAGAGGAAGCACATGGAGGCATGCCTCTGCTTTAAAGTGGTGCTGAGAGGTTTACGTGTGCTCAAGATGCCTACTTTCAGCACCACTTACCCAGAACTATTGATAAAGTGGCAAAAATTAAATCTTGAGGCTAGCTTCGGCTATATCAAGTTGCTAGTCGAACAATATATGATTATAGAAGACAGTTTAGCCACCGAGGTGACTATATTATGGCAGGAATTTACTTCACTCATTTCACTGCAGGACATAAATAGTTTTGAATCAGAATTGAGTGCCAACCTTCCATTATTAGAAAATAAGTTGTTGTTCTTGTTGTTTTTCTTTTGGCTTTTCCCGGTTAGGGGTCACCACAGTGGAACTCCGGTCCAGTAATGATTGGCAGTAGATTTTTATGGTGCTGAGGTGTCAGCTCAATGCCCAACCTTTAACAAAGGCTTGCCCATTCACGCATGTCTTTTGAACACTTCTTGACTGTGGGGAGGACATACAGACTCCACTCAGAAGGTACTCCAGCCGAGAATTGAACGGGAGAACCTCTTGCTGTGAGGCGACAACGCTACCGCTGCACCACCGTGGCTCTTGCAAGGCACAAAGAACAAACCTGAGTGAGACCTTGCCGACTTTCAAAAAGGGAATGTATTCTATTGGCCAAGATAACTAACTCAACCCCCATCACTTGGCCAATCAGATGTTATGCCTCCTTTTACCACCCCTTCAGTGATGTCATCAGCCATTAATGAAGCAGTGAGTTCAGGAAATACAGATACGAATGCTGTAGCAACAACGGAGCATTATACTAATAATGAGAATCAGCTTCCTGTTAAAGAAAAGAATAAGCTTTTTGTTCAACCCGTATTGAATGTGAGGAAAAAGGAGAGAATAGCTGAAGCCACAGCTTCAACTTCTATGAACACACCAGTATTCTGCCCTTTTTCCTTACCTTTCCAGATGGCAGAGAAGCAGCCATGGACACCCCAGCAGAAAATGAGGAAACACAAATCCTCAGAGGAGAGACTGGAGTTTCAGAAAAAGATTTTGAAACTAGTGAGTCGGACCTAGTTATAAATATTTCTAAGTATGTTTTGACTGACTCAGAGTGATCACTTTTAAACAAAGGTCTCTCGTTTATACCTTCTAAAAATGTGAATGTAGCTGACTTAATAGTTGATTTTAAGTTTTTCACTAGAAATGTTTGTCTTAAAATGCTATATAGTAATTCAAGTGATGAAACTGTGAATATTTTTAGGAAATCTTCCACTTTTGTACCACAAATGCACCCATGCCTTGAGGCCTTTGAGAGGGACTGTGAGAAGGAGTTTATAGACACTTTTGAATGCAAAATGAGACATGTCAGACCAGATTTTTATAACCTAAATATTTTTGAAAATGAGGCACTTAGATCTTTACAGAGTAACAACAATATTATAATTAGACCCGCAAATAAAGGTGAGGCCATAGTAGTTTTAGATCATGATTTTTATGAAACCAAGATGTATACACTTTTAGCTGAGCATAAGACTTATAGGATTTTGAATATTTCACAATTAGACAGAGTTATAAAAAATGTTCATGGTGAGTCATATGACTTATTGATGAGCAATGTTATAGATGCTGATTTGTACAGATACTTTTTGGTTGAGAAACCGAGCATCCCCACTTTTAAAGGTCTGCCGTAGGTACACAAAGATTTATTAAACCCCCCATGAGACCTATAGTCTCAAGCAAAGGGTGGCTGACTGAATCTATATGTATTTATACAGAAAAACTCCTTAGACTAGTAGTTGAACAGACACAATCTGTCATTAGGGATACCCAACAATTTTTAGAAACATTATCAGACTATGTGACCTTAGAGAAAGATATCTCCACAAGTTTGTTAGTCATCCTAGATGTAACCTCCTTGTTCACAGTCATTCCCAACGATGTTGGCATTGAATATTTAAGGTTATTTTTAATTGAAAAGGGTATACCTAGGGAATTGATAATGAGATGCAGTATGTTATTAGAGATTATATTAATTAATAAAGCATTCACTTATAATGAAAGTTATTATTTGCAAATGAAAGGAGTGGTGATGGGGACTCCCTTTGCCAACTCATATGCCAATCTTGTAATGGCATATTGGGAGTTCACTTATGTTTTAAATAATTCACAATACAGTAGTGACATCAAATTTTATAAACATTTTGTGGATGATATTTTTCTTGTTTGGGGAGATACACAAGAAGGATTGGAAGAATTCATTGACTATATTAATGGCACTACTAGCTTTTTATCCTTTGTGGGCAATTGGTCCTTTCACAGTGTTGAGTTCATTGATGTGTTGCTACATAAAGTGGGGGATGAGATTCATACCGAGGTGTATAGGAAAAGTTGTAGGAGAAACAACTTGTTACATCGTAATAGTATGCATCTTACACACATCCAACATAAGATAGTGCAGAGCCAAGCTTTGATAGCATCCAGGCTCACTAGTCATGATATTGCTTTCAAGGAAATCTTATTAACCCTTGAGGAAGAGTTTGGAGCTACAGGGTAGCACTCTGAGGAAGTTAACAACTTGTTTGACAATACTATCACTAAGAGAGAAGGACAAGGTAAACCCTTTGTGAAGAGGAACAATGGTTCGTTAAATAAGAGACGTACACATACAAGTTCAACAGCACTGAGAAACAGGGTAGTGATCCCCTTTAACAGTAATAATAAAAAAATATGTGAGATTATCAACAGGAATTGGAATATTCTGACTGTAGATGACAAGATCAAGGAAGCAGTGGGGACTGAACCAAGATTCTGTTATAAGAATACAAAGTCTTTGAAAGGACTACTATGTTATGAAAGAAGTAAACAGAAAAGATTACAGTCAGCTAGAAAGGGAACTTTTCCTTGTAGGAGTTGCATCAATGTTCATATATGGCTAGCGACAATATATTTATTCATCCCAGCACAGGGAATACGTATACTTTTGATCACTATGCAGACTGTAGGTCAAGGAATTTGATATATTTAGTGGTCTGACTGAAATGTACCTGCTTTTATGCAGATAAAACTAATAGAACCCTGAGAGAGCATGTTAGGAAACATATATATGCATTAATAAAGATGATGATAGTAATGCGCTAGCCATGTGATAGAACTAATAAATAAAACAGCTAGGTTAGGGGATCTCAGGAACTATACTGAGAGACAAGAGACTAGATAGATTATGAGATTACAAACCAATAAAGCCCACTGACTTAATGATAAGGTTTTCTTGAAACCTTTCTTAGCTGAACGACCCCTAGCACATTAGGCATTATAGTTAATAGCCGATATGTTAAACATATGGGATATATGTAAAGGTGTTTGTGATCAATAAGCCTTATTTTTATCTTTACTTTTATTTCAATGGCTTAATGTTCATATAACGCCATATTCACTATGATGTTTCCTTTTTTTATCATATATGTTCATAGGTTCATAGGTTCGTACTAGGCTATCTGTCCTAGGGCATTTATAAGCCTAGCCAGCGTGTGTGTGGCTTTCGCCACCCCTTGGGATGAGAATACTATGCCCATTTAGGGTTTAGTTTACTGTGCCTCTGTCTAGTAGTGACACAGAGATGACCCCCGGGGTAAACCTACGATCTCCCATCCACTCGTCAAGATTTCCCTTGAAGAGAGGTAGTGAGGGGCTCTGCCTAAAATGGACTGGGATTCTGTTCCAGAGTGTAGGGAGCCTCTGGGTTATGAATCTGTCCCTCCAGCACATCCTATTTATTTCTGTGTTGAGGTTCAAATCTCTTGCTCTCGTGGATCTGATGGATTTGGATTTTCTGAGGTGGGGCATGTCCATTAATTCCAGATTGGACATGGCCTTGTACGTCAGGCATAGATCACCTCTGAGTAGGCGGTATGCGACTGAATAGAGCTGGAGTTTCTTCAGCCGGGCAGCATATGACATATGTTTGAGACCCTTTATCCTCTTGGTGAGGAACTTTTGGGGTCTTTCCAACTGCTGCAGGTGTCAGGTAAGATACATCTCAAATGGGGCATTGTACTCAATCATGGGCCTGATAAGAGAAGAGTACAGGGGCACAATGACCTCTCTTGATCTATATGTGAATCCCTTCATGATAAGGTGGGCAATATAGAAGGTCTTCCTAACCACCTTGGCAATGTGAGTGTCAAATGAGAGGTTATTGTCAACTTGGGTCCCCAGGTCCCTGATTACCTCTTCCGTACTTAATGGATTACCACCTATGTGGTAATTTGTGGGTACCTTGTTTTTCCCAAAGGGTATGACTATACATTTTTTGGCGTTCAGTTTAAGGCCATGGCTCTGGCACCAATTATCCGTTTCTGTGAGGCCTCTCTGAAGGATGCTTGTGTCCGCTGGAGTATCAGTTATGGCACCCAGTTTGCAGTCATCTGCGAACTTTGTCAGCCACAATCCTCCTATGTTTGCTTGCACCTCGGAAAAATAAATGCCGAACAAGAGGGGTCCCAGGACTGAGCTTTGTGGGACACCGCTTGTAACTGGCTTAGAGTCTGACATGGGTCCAGCAATTCTGACCTTGTGGGTTCTGTCCTTGAGCCAGTTTGCAACCCATCTTGTGACATATGGGTTTACATTTAAGCTGGTGAGTTTGTCTATGATGCCTGAGTGGGGTATTGTGTCGAAGGCTTTTGCAAGGTCAAGGTAGGCTGTGTGAACTGCCTTACCCTCATCAATGGCCTTAGTGACTGTTTCAAAAAAGTCGACCAAGTTCAAAAGGCAGGATCTGCCCTTGACAAAGCCAAATTGGGTAGGATCCAATGTCTGTAGGTCCCCAATGTCTTTGTTTATGAGTTCCATAATGATCCTTTCCATAGCTTTGCAGACCAGGCTCATCAAGCTTATGGGGCAGTAATTTCCAGGGTCCGTAGAAGCACCGCCTTTGTGGAGTGGGACCACTGTTGCTGTATGCCACTCTTTGGGTACATATCCTGTAGTAAGGCTAAGATTAAACAGCAGCCATATGTGCGGGTTTAGTTCCTCTTGGAGTTCATGTAACACGCAGCCTGGGACACCGTCCGGTCCCATTGATGCTGTGTTTTTAGCTTTGGCGAGGGCGGCTCTCACCCGGGCATCTGAGATGTTAGGGAGGCTACACTCTGCTGGGATAGATATTTCTCCTTTTGGGGGGGAGGGGGCAGAAAAATTGCACTGAACCTGTCTGCCAGAATGTTGGCAATGTCTGTGGGTTCAGTGTATTTTGTGTCATTTTGGACTAACTCTGAGCATATCTGGGAGTTTCTACCCAGGTTTCTAACATAGCTAAAGAAGGCCTTGTGATTGTCTTTTGTGTCTTTTGCGATTTTTCTCTCAAAGTTGGCCTTGGATGATTTTATGAGTGATCATAGTTTTTTGCTAGTACTGATCAGAGATGCCTTCACTTTTAGGGATTTTGCTCTGTCATGTAGAAGCTTCCTCCTCCTGTTGTAAAGTTTGTTAATGGCTGGGGTCCACCAGACAGGGCGCCTGCCTTTGGGGGAATGGATCTTGGTTTTATTAGGGATTGCATTATCCATGCATTCTTGAAGGTGCCCGTAGAAGGCATTTATAAAGGATTCAGCGGTGTGGATTGTGGTTTCCATTGGCCCAGGGGCCTTGAAGGCTACCACTTCAGTGTAAAGTCGGCTTTTGAGAAGTTCTTCACTGTGGTCTTTTGTGCAGGGGGTGAGGGCGGGATGTGGATTTCCAGTGAGATTAATTTATGGTCTGATCTCACCAATGAGGGGTATACTTCTGGTGTGGAGCATTTTGTCCCCATGTTTGTGATGATCAGGTCTAGTATATTTTCTCCTCTTGTGGGAGTGGTGACTAGTTATTCCATTGCATTTGAGTTTATGAATTCTAGGAACCTTTGGGCTAGGGTGTTGGGGCTTGAGTAATGTTCCCAGTCTATGTTTGGGTAGTTGAAGTCTCCCAATATGATGGTATTTGGAGAGACATTCATACTCTCCAGTGTCTTCAGGAAAGCTGAGTGGGGTTCCTGAGATTGAGAGGGTGGTCTGTAGCATGCATACTGTAAAATATGTGGTTTTAATATAAGTCTCAGTGCTTTTCTATATGCTTTTTTATCTGGTTTTAAGGCCCACTTTTTTATAGGTGTACATTGTTTATTTATTGCTTGGTTTTCCATAGGTATGACAATATCTTAGAAGCTTTCACTATATTTATATTTCATGTTTTTAATAATTTATTATATTAGTTTTGATGGTAGAGTGGTATTTTATGTTAATTTTATGAGAAGAATTGATGTAATTCATTGTTTAATTAAATGCTGATTCCGATTGGTGACCCATAGGTCCTTCATTTGTATTTAGTTTACATGAGTTCTGATGCATTCATTAAGCCTGATGAAGCATTCTATTGAATGTGAAAGCACTCACTACTGTTTTTATTATTTTTTTTGCCTGTTGTGTGTTAATAAATGGTCAGCTTCAATTGTCGTGGTGTAGCCTCTTGGATTTATTTGTGGACTTATTCTGTTTTTGCCTGAGGCACCTTATCCCTGACTGTTTCATTTTGGATTGTAAATAATCAGTTAAGACAACACAGTGAGAGAGAGAGAGTGTGTGTGTGTGTTTGTGTGTGTGTGTGTGTGTGTGTGTGTGTGTGTGTGTGTGTGTGTGTGTGTGTGTGTGTGTGTGTGTGTGTGTATGTGTGTTTGTGGTTGTGGTTGTGTATGGGTAACCACTTGAAATGTCGGGACCTGCTAAAGCGAGTCCCATAACACAAGACTGAATGGCTGAAAAATGTACTTACTATACTAAGTCCGAGATGGTCATTTCTCAGGATTTTCCTTTTCTCCTACATATGACAATCACTGAGTTAGTATATATAATTCTAGATGGGGGCTAGCCCTGCACATTGGGGGTGCAAGCCCCCCTCCCTCAAAAAAGAAGTTTAAAGAAGAAGAGGTTATCTTTGAGATTCACTCTTTTTCTGGGTTTTTGGTGTTTTTTTGAGCTTTTCAGCAATCAAGTGTGTGTGTGTGTGTGTGTGTGTGTGTGTGTGTGTTTGTATATACACACACACACACACACACACACACACACACGCACACACACACACACACACACACACATATAAGTAATAATTAAATTTCATTAGTCAAATGTGGAAAAAGCCAATATGTGGGATCAAAAATCAAATGATCATAAATGCTGGCATTTTTGTCTGTGTAAGATCATGGTAAAGAGCAGATCAGTGAATTTGTCCTTTCTTCACTGTAGTGTAATCTTGGAGTTATATCTATACATATATATATATTAGGGCAGGATGCTTGCCACCCTAAAAGATGTTTAAGAGAATTTTTTTAAAGGTTTTATTTTCGAGCATTTGTACTTAAGCATGTTAGGTTCATTGTTTTGCTTGGTATACATTTAAAAACACACAAACTCACATACTTGACACAGACAAACATACCCCTGGGGCACGCGCGCACACACACACACACACACACACACACACACACACACACACACACACACACACACACACACACACATACACTCAAAGATGGTAAAATATATAATAGGAAAATACAAACAGTATTGAATGATCTGTATAACATAAAATCTCAAAAGTATAGAGATATGCAGTAGACATCTTAGTCAACAGAAAATGACTTACCATCTCAGTTGAATTGTAAATTGGCAATTATTGTACACATTTTATAACGAAATGTGATGAGCTTCAAAAATGAATAGCACAGAAGGGTGTTATGATAGTAGATGTTACTTCAAAATGAATATATGGAAAACAAGATATGTTTTATTTTAACTTTTCCTTTTCTTACAGATGAACACAAAAGGCATGGACTATCATTATCTTCCCTGTGATAACTAGCAAATGCAAGTAACAAACAAAAAAGTGAAGAATAAAGCATTCAGAGTATAAACATAATTTAACATAAAACATTTTAAAAAATACATGGTGGTGCTGCAGTAGCATTGTTGCCTCACAGCAAGACGTTGTCCCATTTGATTCTCAGCTAGAGCGTCTTCTGTGGAGACATGTGTGAATGGGCGTACCTTCATTGAAGGTTGTGTGTTAGGGCTGGCAACTCAACACGTAAAAATCAACTGCCAATCATTAGCGGACCGGAGTTCCGCTGCGGTGACCCCTAACCGGGAAAAGCCGAAAGACACAACAACAACAAACAACATTGTCTTTCATATAATTGAAGGCCTTATGTGTGGTTCTCAGAACTGCCAAGAATTTTAGTGTGATTGTGGAAAAATATATGCTAAGTCTGAATTTGTTGTATCTAGAGGCACAACCATCTGAAAGTGTGTGTATATATATATATATATATATATATATATATATATATATATATATATATATATATATAGATATAAACGGAAGAGGTATGCAGAAGGCTTTGCACTACACTGTTATGTTCTAAGCATTGCACTTTTGAGTCCCTGGATTTGCATGTAGAGTCTTGACCTTTGACTGAATACCATTTCATATAAAATGCCTTCTAGTTATTTTATAACTACTCAGAAAGTAATTTCTCCATGTCAGATATATGTTAAAATTTCAAAAATGGATTGCAGTAACATAAAACAGCAAAGGATATTCAGCACACAGCCTACAAAATAAGAGCAAAGGAAATAGTGTCTTATAAGCTATGCAATATTCCTTCTACACTGTTCACTGATTTTGTACATCTAGTAAGTAGATATGAAAGAATATGAAATTGGAAGCTGATAAGATATTAGAAATAGTTCCTTTTCATGAGTCTCACTCATAACTTCACCATGGTATATCTATTTATCTGATTCACTTTTATAGGAATCATAAGAAGTTCAAAGCTATGCCTAGCCAGTTCCCTCCCTAGACTTTTTCTCCTCCCTGAAGGAAAGCTATGTCAGTAGTGTCTGGATTTAACTTATGAATATCCATTCAATTATCCATGCACATCTAAGGAAGATAGTGTATTACACTTCTTTATCTTCAGGGAAAAAAGTATGTTTTCAACAAATTGCAATCAGCTAGGCCAGTACAGTGAATGGGTATCCACCAGTAAGATTTCTAACTTGATCAGGGAGGTTAGAGCATTGGAAGTAGTTATAAGTGCAGGGGTGGAGTGGATGAAAGTCTCTGCATGTTCAAAATGTATTTCTTCATACTTTTTATTGTTTATGTAATGCATGCTGATGGACTAATTGGTGAATTTCATCTTCCTCTTCTTGACTCATTCTATCATGGTTCACTAAAAAGTATCTCAATAAAATGATCCATAATCCTCCATCCCTTTTGAGTTTTCAAGGTTAACTTCCACACAGGAAATTGTACTGCATGGGCCCCTGTACATACATTGTCTCAGGCTTTCTATCACCAAGCATTTCTCTTTCTCTGTGTGTGTGAGGGTAGTGCACATGTTTCTGTGGGATGTGGGTCATTGCTTCAAATATGATCTCCATGAGCTCTGTCAGGCTAACTATGATATTCATAGCAGACTTTGGATGAAGATTTCTTCTATGTTGGACAAATCTCCCACATTCTTTTTCAGGCAGCTACACTCTTTGAGTACCTTATTTTTTCAGCCATGTGCATCCCTCAGCTGACCATTAGTGGCCTGGCTACACCATTTATCCTTAGTGTCCTCAGTACTCTCTCCCAGAGTTTTGACTGCACCACTGCCAGATCAGTCAGGGAATGTGGAACAAAACAGCTTGCAGTGTCACATACACTGGCTCTGCACACTAAGAGGGATTTTCAGTATGCCCTAACTGGGCAGAGCTAATGATGTGATACATATCATTTAGGGTTGCCACCTTTTCAAATGGCCAAAGTGGGACATTTTTGGAACAAACATCAGATTTTACAGGCCGACACATACCCATGGTCAGTACAAAGGATAGAACTTAACTTTTTTGCTTAAATAAACGCTTATTCTTGTAGCATTGTAGTTGCTTATTCTGTTTCTTATAACATTTAGGTATTTTAGATACAGAATAACTGTTTTATGCAACTATTACATAAAATATAGGAAATAATGTTGTCCTAAAATCTCAGGACATTTGCCATTTTTACAATTTTTTGTCAGGACACAACTGCCCGAAGAGGGACTGTCCCTCGCAAAGTGGGACAGGTGATAACCCTAATATCATTACATGCAACATCAGCTACTTTGGCTTCCCCATAAGATGCCATCATTTTATCAGCAATCTGTGCTATAATTGTGGCACATCCCCATCACCTGGGATGCATTTCATGATGGAGATAAAGCCCTCCTATCCCATAGTGGGTGAGTCAGCAAAGCTGCTTTTTCTCACCCCTATAACCCCGGCACCTCTAGCTCTTGAACTGCTAGTCAGTCTCATGTTATCTGAGTCATAGTAATGGCTCCATCACTCTATGGCATGGAGCTGGGGTGCACAGCATGCGTTAATTTATGTATCCTCTCACTAATAAACCTACTCCTAAGGTTAACAAAATGCATGATATTTTACAAACACTTGCTCTAAGACTTGTTTAAGTAAAAAGGAATGTAGAAAATGGGCTTCTGTAAAACTGAACTTAAGGAAGTGAATGAACATGTTTGTGGGTGTTTACCTTGCCTCACTGTTTATTGTATTCAATGGCCTGTGTGCACTGCCTTTATCAGTGTCTTTACTGAATGCTCAGTAGTTGAAAGCTTCAGGATTTTTGGACTGTTCATTTCCATTTTCTTGTTCTCATATAAAAACAAAACAGTCATTTACATGCTGCAAAATCAGTTTTTAACATTCTATGTTACTAAAGTGCAGTTGTGCAGCGGTAGCATTGTTGCCTCACAGCAAGAGGTTTCCTGGTTCACTTCCTGGCTGGGGTGCCTTCTGTGTGGAGTCTGCATGTCCTCCCTGTGTAGGTACTCTGGTTTCCTCCCCCATTGCAAAGACATGCATCTGGAGCCTTTTTCTCTCGGTCTCTGCTGAAAATTAGCTTCATTCCCAGTCAGACTTTCCCAGTTAACAAATAATAAATAAATAAGGCTTGGGTCTTTGCAAGTTGGTATCTTAGCAATAAGCGTTCTTAGGTTTAAATGGATAAAAAGGTTCTGATAATTTTTCAAAGAAAGGTATTTCTTTTGGATCCTAGTTACACAAGCATTAAAGCATCATGCCTTTAGGTGAATATTTAATTTTTTAAATGACATTTTCCTAAGCTATGGACAGCACATAGAATATTCAAGTTACAGTGCTTAAAACTATTCTTTGTTAAAAACAAACTAAAGAAAACAGGGCTTACAGATGTGCTGCATAACTATTAACCAGACATCACTTTCATGAAAGAAACCTGTATTCAGAATAACAGGTGATTAGAAAATATTCATTATTTTTCCTGTAGCATTTCCCTGAAGGCTTTTTCCATTTTTTTTCAGATTATGAATGACTTATTAATAACTATTTTAATGCCTGTTTATATATACTATCTGGCTGCTAGTATAGTAAACTGCAAAAGTCAATATTTCATATTGTGGTGCTTTTCTCCTCGGGCATCCGCTGAAAAAAGGACCTGCATCCAGTCGGAATTTCCCGGTAAACAAATGTAAATAAATAAATAAAATGAATAAATCTTTCATTACTGCTTTACTACAACTTAGCAACTGTTAAGCTTCCATTTACCTTTAATTGTATAGATATAAACAGAACTTACTATAAAGTCACTAAGTTTTGGCCAGTGCTGTAAGGTTTGACTTTTAATGTCTTTTTCACAAATGAAGCATAAACAAAATAATTTTTTTCATCCATATTTATAACATTTAGCATAATAACCAAGGTATTATAAAAAGGGTTCCAAACAAACTTCCAGTGTATGATGATTTTTGGATTTATTTCATTATACATAAATATCCACACAATTTAGATTGTACTTTACAGACCTGCAACCTAAATGTATTGATAGTAACCAAGCAAAATAATAACATTTCACCAGATAGTTCCTGCAGTAATATTAATGGGTAACTTAAATACATTTGTTTTCACAAGCAGGTGTAATCTTTTTGCTTTATCTTTCCCATTTCCCTATTATTAAAGGTTTCTGTAGATTCTGTATGCATAACAGCAGTGCCTGTGAAAGAATTTGATTAAACATCTACGACAATTAAACTTTACAAGTCCAGATTCTATCTGTTAGCATCTACTTTTCAAGTTTACAGTTATAAGCAGTTATAGAAGTTTCTTTCTTGCAAAGTAGATAACCAATAATGTGACTACACATTTTATGATAATGCTATGAATATGTTAAGGCACATGCATGTAAGTATAGGAAGTAAAGTTGCAACCAGCAACTGAACACAAAAAAGAATAATAAAATGTTCTTTTACTAGATAAGCCAGTAAAAATATCATATACAGAGAATCGCTGTACTCTTAGTCAGTTGTATCAAATGTTAGTCTTCAAATCTCTTTTAATTTTTTTAATAAGTATAGTGATTGTATGCGCTTATATGAAACAGCTAGTATCTGACACCACATTTTTCAAAGTATTGTTGTTTTATTATTAGCAGTAATACCAGTAAAGACAGTAATTCTATACTGATGAACTTTTCAAAATACAGCTGCTGTGCATACCTCTCAACTGTCCAGATTTTGCAGAATGTTCAGATTTTTGCCTCATATTTTTGGTCAATTTCTCATAAAAAAATATGGTCTTCTGGCAAATTGATGGCAAATCATTGAAGAATGAAGCCAAAAATAATGGCAGATAACTAATTTTCAGGCTTTATGTCTTTCAGAAAAAATCATGCTAATACAAAACCTGTTATTCTATCAACTTTTTAAGTTTGTAA
Source organism: Protopterus annectens (assembly GCF_019279795.1). NCBI lineage: Eukaryota > Metazoa > Chordata > Ceratodontiformes > Protopteridae > Protopterus > Protopterus annectens. The sequence continues at coordinate 1,317,210,913 of NC_056733.1, forward strand.
GAGCAAGATTTAAAAAGTATCCCTATTATGGGGCCTTTGTCCCCCACTGCCTGTGGCTTTGTCCATATTTCTTGCTCTAAGAGGTTGAGAGGTATGCTGACGTGAAAATAAAACATATGTCACTTTCTTTCTGCTGCAATTATGTATGCTCTTATGTTTTGAAATCTCATCCAGAATGTTCTCAACACAAGCGTATGCACTTGCAAACATATACAAACCCAAATTAATCTTTTCCAGCATAGACTAGTAGAAAGTGTCATAACTATTTATCTATAACCATGTAGTCTAAAATAAATTTAGATGCAAACATATGCGAAACACATGACTGATTCACAATGATGAAGGTTTACTAGAAGGAAAGTCTATTGTCAGAGCGTATGTAATACTACTGAAAATGAAAAAAAAATCAAAAAATCACAAATGAAATGTGGAATTGACTTAATAAAATGCTTAGCTTGAAAACTCAGTCAAAAAGATATATACAGCAGAACGTCTGGACGCATGCTGAATCTAAACAGAGAGGTATATGTACAGTCTTGGTTCTCTCTATATATATATAAAAAAAATAAAAATCATGGGAACAATGGCAGTGGGGGTAGGAAAATTTGTATGGCAGTGTATGACTGCATGGTGAGAAGGGTGGTTGGGCAAACATTAAACTCTAGTGGTTGTTTCCCTCTGAGGTAGGAGAGGAACTGGAGGCCGGATGTGGTTGACAGACAATCTCAGCTTGTGGATTTTGACACAAACTTGCTGAAACAGAAAATACCAATGTGGTGACTGGCGTAGCATTTAATCAGCTGGACTGATCTGCTGAGTGGTAGCTACTCTAGCTGAAGGGAGCAGCTTTGATTTTCTGTGGTCTCTGTTCACTGCAATTGTATCGGGCAACACATGATATCTGAAATGCCATTTTCTATTGTCGCCTCACAGCAAGACGTTGTCCCGTTCGATTCTCAGCTAGAGCGTCTTCTGTGTGGAGGCATGTGTGAATGGACATACCTTCGTTGAAGGTTGTGCATCAGGGCTGGTAACTCAGCACATAAAAATCCACTACCAAACATTAGCGGACCGGAGTTCCGCTGTGGCGACCCCTAACCAGGATAAGCCGAAAGACACAACAACATTCTTTGTATTTATGTGGGGACAGAAGTGTTTCATCAAGCCATGCTTCAGTGAGAAAAGCTATTAGATGGGCTGCTTGTTGAAAACATTTATTGTTAGACTGTAATCCTTCATCTGAAAGAAACTAAACCATATATCTTTGGGGAAGGCAAACTCATTATAGCTTTACTTTTTATAACCGGTCTTCATATGAACAAATCTCAGCACTGAAAATATGACAGAACTGCTCCTCCCTTTTCTGAGATCTAGGAGGTCTGCTACTGATGAAAGATTTCAGCAGAATTAGCTTGAATTAGCATAATCTGATACACCATGGGGTGTGCTCTGAAGAAATAGTGCACAGCATTACATGAAATAGCATGATGAGTGGCAAAATGCAGGGAGGAGTGATTCAGAAATGCATGATGCATAAACATACTATCAAGGCAATACATGCCATTTCAGGTAAAACAGACCAACAATTATACAAGTACAGGTAGAGCATCATTCAGTGAAAGGGGGTTGGTTGATAGCACTGCATTTCTTACCAGAAAAGCAGGACAGAATTTAACATTGTTATTGATCATTTACCTATCTTCTTGCCATTAAAGTTAACTAACATAATACACAGTGATATTCCAGTAATGGTGGCATTATTCAAAAACAGTATTATAGTGACAATGGCAGGGATAGCCACCTAATGTTGTGATCAATGGCTCTAGATTATTTGTCACTGATAAAGTGCCAGCTCAGACCCGTCTGCAAAAATGGGAGAAAAGAGGGTTGTGGATGAGCAAATTGATAGATGAAGTGTAATATTCCAATAGTGGTGATATTATATAATGACCTGTTGCTCTGAATACTATTTGTCATAGGCTAACAAACCTAGGCTGGTGAATAAGCTTAAGACTGGTGTTATGGTTCAGAACTTGTTTACCTTTGATGAACAAATTATGACAGTTATGAATGAAGTTGCACCATTACGTACGATTTCAAAAAGAACACTACACTTCCATGTTTAGGTGAGGATGACTTAAAGACAATGAAGGAGAAAATAGAATTATATTAACACTATAAATAAACCACTATTAATTCATTATTTTTTAAGTTTAAAATAGTACAAAATGGTTATGTAAGGAAATAAAAAAATGTACTGGTTAAAAAGAAAGCTAGTTTGTTAAAGAAAACCTGATAAACTCTGTAAACAGTAAAAAAATGATGAAAAATAAGAAAGTAGGCTCCTAGAAATTGTTAGAATGGGGAGTGAAGATGGTAGTTAGATATGTAGGCAAACAATAATACCTGATAGTGTGTGTGCTACTGGGGAAATGACACCCATCCAGGAATGTTGTCAGACCTGATGCCACTGCAGAGGGACACTAAACCCCTGGAAGGGCATTATTTCCCTAACACTCTGGAAAGCAATGTTGCGCTTAGAAAATGGACAATCTGTTAAATTGTTTTGCATTTATATTGTTTTTTCTCATGACTATATACTATTTTTTATATTTCTGGTTTAAGCAGTTCTTCTGCCTAATGTATCAAACCTACTGTAGAATATGCTATTATTGTTGGAAGAAGTGTTTTACATCCAAATATAAGATATGCAAGTATCCAATGTCTGCACATACTCACAAACACACACACACACACACACACACACACACACACACACACACACACACACACACACACTCACACACACACACACACACACACACACACACACACACACACACACACACACACACACACATAAACATCCAATAGTTACAGCCACATCATTGTGAGAACACACCTCAGATGTCTCATTGTGAGCAAATAAATGAAAAAAAGTCATAGAATGGAAGGTGTCATCACCCTCCAGCCCATACCTCTTGTGTCCTTTATTTTGACTCATAGTTCTGCTCTGTCCCTTGTAGAATTATTGATTTTCCTGATAAATCACTGAGAATTAAAGTCAGTCAATAATGCCAGATATTAGAGCTTCATATTGTCATTGTTTTTGTAATTCATGCTGATGGACTGCCTGTTTGTGTCTGTCTCTTTCTGTTATGCTCTCTTTTTCTCTCTCTCTTATATACACAGAAACATGAGTATGCTCATGCACACACATTTTCTTTTTTATTGACTTTTTTATTTTTATACTTATTTAGCGAGCTTTAAAATGGTATTTGTTTGCTTTTTTTCTGTCCAAACTTCATAGCAGAAGTGAAGGATTTGTCTCTTACTGGGCACTACCTGTATACTGCATTATGGCTAGGCTTGTATAGGCCTTAGGGATGATAGCCTAGTACCAACCTATGAACCTATGAACCTATAATACTATATACTATATACTGTATAATACTATACTGTAAAAGTTTGTATTTTACCAACTTCAAAAGGAAATAAAATAAATGACATGAGACAATATGACTTTTTTATTTATTTATGAAAGTGTAGGTATAGATAGAAATAAACGTAATCAGCATGCACACAATGTTCACATGGACAAACTAGTTTATGCTTTATGCACATAAATATATACTATATTACTTCACCAATATGTAGGGCAATAAAGTATTTTGTCTGAGTTGTATTAAATTTTCAGATAATGGGGTAAACCTACATTGTCACCATATTGGAGAACAATTGTTTTCCAGCAGGATGTTACAGTACAGATATCACCAAGTAAAAACAAGTCTGCCACATCTGCAAAGCATGGGCTGAAAACAAAATGGCCACCATTTTTATGGTGGCTTAACAAGGCTTTGGTGTTTATTGAGTGTAAAAAATAAAAATGGAAACAAAAAAGTAGTGTGTGTGTGTGTGTGTGTGTGTGTGTGTGTGTGTGTGTGTGTGTGTGTGTGTGTGTGCACCTCTGTGTTTGTATATGCATGCGTGTGTTTGCACAAGATACTGAATGAGACTGAGAAAAACACAAAAAAGCAAAACAGACAGAGAAAAAAGAGAAAGAGTAAGAGACTGAGTGCATACCTCTCACTTCTTTGATCAAGAAATATAGATAATGCTGACACCATAAGGGAAGACTTAAAATCAGGGTCAGTATTTAAATATAACAGCTGCATTTTCTCAACAATATGAAGTATAAAACTATAATGTTGAGTTTTATTGACTGACAATAATCTTCAGTGATTTACCAGAAAATCAAATATTTTTAAATGACACAGCAACATTAGGGACAGCTAAGAGGCATGTGAGGACATTGTTACAATGCATTGTACAGAATTGTTTTTTCATTTATTTTATTACGAAGGGCATCTGAGATGTACTCAGTCAGTAAGTAATTGCTGGGCATATTTGTGTGTGTACAGAATCTCCTAGGTTAGGTAATGGACCAGCCCCCCCCCCCCCCAGCTATTTCAGTGTCTCATTCTCATTATTTGGGTCTTCACCCTGCCCCCATTACCATAAACACTGGCCAAAACTGTCAGTGTGCATACTATTTTCTTATTTACTTTTGAAAGGATTACAGAGATGTGGATTTAATTTAAAACTTTTAACTTATTGACCTTGTTAGTCCCAGTACACTCATAGCCTTTTTGCATAGGAGACCCAAGATTGTATTTTTACTACTAGGGGAAATTTGTCCAGGACATTGGGAACTTCCTATACTCATTTCGATAGTTGCCATAGGATATTTCACATCCAGCTGATAGCCAGCTCAGGCAGATAAGACCTCAGTTTAACATCTCACCCAAAGGACATGCATTGAGTAGTCTAGCACCCCCCTTATGCCGCACTTGTAGTGTCATCAGTCCATCTACTTGGTATGGGAATAGAACTCACAGCCGGCTGCACTAAAGGCAAGTGTGCTACCTGCTGTGTAACTGACACTGCTTTGAAGCTTTATAGTACTAACACCGATAACCATTTGTTAAACAAAACAGTTGCAAATTGAAAACAGAATTACCATGAACAGTAACTTTCTCTTCCCTTGAAGTTTACATTCATTGAAAATACATTGAAACTCACATTGATTGAAAATGCATGGAAAAATGCACCTGGTTAGTGGTGGACTAAATGTACCTTGATCCCTGGGCTGTTTTCAAACCATGGGTCCCCTGCATATATTTTTAGGACCATGCATAATACATGTGTTCTTAAATTTACCTTCTGATTGTTTTAAATTTATTTCTTGTTTAATATAACATCTTCACTATTTCTTGACCTTTCTAAAGCTTTTGATAGTATATCCCACTCTCTCCTTCTAACAAAACTCTCTAACATAGGTGCCTCACCTTAAACTCTAAACTGGTTCACTAATTACCTCACTAACAGGTAACAATCAACTAAATGACAGAAATCTTACTCCTCTTTCCTAAACACCACCACTGGTATTCCTCAAGGCTCAATTTTAGGCCCACTTCTGTTTACCATATGTATCAATAACTTCCACACCACACTCTCTCAAGGCTCAGTCATCCAGTACGCAGATGACTCCACTATCATCTGCACTGCAAACAAATCTTCAGAATTACACCAACTCACCCAAAACTCCCTCACCTCCACCAGAATTTGGATGTCTAGTAATCATCTTGCCCTGAGCTCCAGCAAAACCAAACTAGTAATCTTTGCCCCCAAACTGTCCACACCCCTACAAAAACAGACCTTCACCATTCAATCCCTAAATGGTGCCACTATTGACATTGTACCCAGCACAAAACTCCTAGGTGTCATCATATATGAAAACCTCACATTCGACCTGCACATACAGTCCATTGTCAAAAAGACACATCAAAAGCTTGGCACTCTCTACTGACACAAATATCTACTCAGTGCATCAGCCCAACTTTCCCTTGCCTCTTATTTTCTATTACCCTCTCTTTTATACGGTGCCCGCTTCCTCACCAACATTCAGTTCTCTCTAAAGTACAAACTAGACTCATTCTATAAGAAAATTGCTAAGTTTGTAACTAATGCCTCCTACTCATCCCACCACTGCTTATCATTACGCAACCTAAATTGGCTTGAACTCCCAACTATCTCACCTTTATCCAACTAAGTACAGCTCACAAACTCATTCATAATCCATCCATATGCCCTGATCTTTCTTCTGTATTTACTTTATACCATCCTAACAAACCACTCCAATCCAACAACCAACTGCTTGTAAATGTAGAAAAACCCAAACTTTCAGCTGGCCAGATGCTTTACTCATTTACCATCACAAAACTTTGGAACTCCCTCCCTCCAACACTTACATCCACCCACTCAGTAACCCTCTTCAAGACATCTCTGAAACAACACCTCTCCTCATCTTGGCTGTGCACATGTGCTAACACCACATCTCATATAACCTAACTTCAACCATCACAACTATTCTCACCTCCACTCTACAACTCTGACATCCTCCTTTCACATCCACTTGTCCTTTTACTTAGTCCGCCTCTCCATCCTGTCCACTTCCCTCTCCTACTAACCCTCATTATCCTACTATTGATCCCTCCTGTCTACTTCCTTCTCTTCCTAACCTTATAGACCTACCATTGAACCAGCCAAGACATTCAGGTACTCTCACAGCCTACCTTAATATCATACCACCACTTATATCTGCAACAATATCCACCTACTTTGCTGATTCCTGCAACAGGACTCATATAGCCTATTGCTCAGCTATTACACCTCCTAAATGTGTGAAAAGTTTAAGTACATAGTCTTTAATTAATTCCTATATCTGCTTTGCACCCACTGCATGAAATGTCTTATATAAATTTTGCTAGCTAAAAACTACTCATAAGGAATGTTCTCTTGTATATACTCTGTATTGCTTGTATAATGCAATTTGAGAATGATTACTTATGAACTGTTTGCTTCACCAATGGTATAGGATGCCAATAATATGTACTAAATGTCTTTATTAATGTAAATGCTGTATTGTATGTGAAATGTCTTATATGTGGAGCTTTTCTCCCCAGGACTCCTCAGAAAATGGGCACTTATGGCTCACCTGGACCATCCTGTTAAACAAATGCAAATAAATAAATAAAATAAAATAAAATAATTTGTTAGAGTGCATTTTAAATTTGAACATTTTTTTCCAGTACGCAGTGATGTAAGTATGAACCAATAATAGCCAAAGTACCAACTTCAGAACATGTCCGCCATAAAAGGCCACTCAAACTGCTGTCACCGTAATCCACAAATATCTGTACACAACACTTAAGCCATTAAATTGACTGAGTACATTATCACATGTCTGACTGTGATAAAAATGGCCACAATACAGTATTCGAATTTGCTTTACACAAATGCACACTAGTCCTGCAAAAACAAATAACTTTGTAATTTTATTAGCTCAGCAGGGTTAGTCAATTTATCTACATGCAAAATATTTGTGACAAAAAAATAATAATAATAATAACCAAAGAGACATACACATGTCCACACACACACACACACACACACACACACACACACACACACACAAACACACACACACACACACACACACACACACACACACACACACACATGCACACACACACACATACACAGAGAGAGAGAGAGAGAGAGAGAGAGAGAGAGAGAGAACACACTCATTTAGATTAAAAACTTTTTAAAAAGTGACCAGATAACTTTAGGTATTTTCATCCACAAAGAGCCCCTCCTCAACAGCAGTTATAGCCACTTTGTTAGCTGTGTACACTACTTATTGTTGTTGTTGTTGTGTCTTTTGACTTCTCCCGGTTAGGGGTCGCCACAGCGGAACTCTGGTCCGCTAATGATTGGCAGTAGATTTTTACGTGCCGAGTTGCCAGGGCTGATGCACAACCTTCAACAAAGGTATGCCCATTCACGCATGTCTCCACACAGAAGACGCTCTAGCTAAAGATCGAACAGGACAACGTATTACTGTGAGGCGACAATGCTACTGCAGCACCAGTTACGAAAAATAAATGATATGCACTTTTTGGTCACTTTGGATGAACTACATTAAACTGCATAAAGATCACTAGTATCATCCTGAAAGATCCAGACAGATGTAGCACAGTTTAAAAAGATGAACATTTTGTGAGATTATAAAAATTACTAACTACCTGATAACTTATGCTACGTCAATATGCACAGTCTCTGCAGAAGTAAAAGTCATCTGAATAATTCTACATTAAAGACAATGATTATTAATGCAGAATTTGCTGCTGGAAAACAACTTTGCATTTCAGTGCTCACCTTCAAATGCAGTCCCCACTGCCCTTGAAGAATAAATTACCTATGTTGCATTAAAAATTATGTGCTGGTGATCTTGCCATAGCATTTCCTTAACTAAATCAACTGTGTAATATGGAATGGCTGGCAAACAATAACATCAGGTTCATAGCTGCTATGCATTCAGTCCAGTAGACCATTAAGGAGCTTAGCTGAAATTCCAAAATGCCCCATAGCACTGTCTGGTTAAGTGATTTGGTCAATGTCACACAGTAGATAAATGAAGGTGAAAAGATTCAAACCATTTAACCTTGCTACAAGAGGCAGTGCATTAACAAGTTGTGGCTTTAGTCGTCCACAATAATTGTCTGAATAACACTTATAAACTAAATGCAGTAATCCTTCACAGTCTGATCTTGTTGAAGACTGTATCACAGTAATATTCACCAATGACTACATAACAGATGGTGAAGATTATCATTCTAAATAATGCAGACTATATCACCTGACCAGTGTCAATCCTTTTGCGGTTGCTGGAAGCTAGAAAGAAGGTACTGCATAAATACATTACTAAAATGCAGTATCCTTAAGACTATATTACACAATCTAGATCTATTAATGAATGAATTCATTCTTTACTGCAATGAATAAAGCAAAACAATTGCAGACAATATAAAGACAAATTTTGTTCAACAACTCACAAGTCATACAAAAGTCAGAGATATTACTATCTATACAATACTGTTTTTTGTGGTGAGGTCTTACATACTTGCATGACACCTATATCTCATTTTTGACCTCTCTATGCCTTCTCAATCATCAAAAAGCTATCCCTTCTGACATCACTTAGTACAGGTCTGACCTACTTGAATGGCTATTAATGCTGCACCAATGTAGTATAAACATAAAGAGTCTACAAAGCCAGATCAATGACAAATGGGGCTCTATATAGGGTAATGAATCAGGCCCCCACAATCATATCAGTATCCCATTACTTGGCGGTCTCTCCCCAGTTACAATAAACACTCTTCAAACTTGTCACTGTACACACTATTTTCTTCTTTACTTTTATAGTTATCACAGAGACTTGGATTTAATTTAAAATTATTATTTCAAATTTACATAAAAAACACTGAAAGACAATTTCTAAACAAAACGCTCACATCAAAAACAAACTTAGCATGCAAAACCATACACTTTCTTTCTCTTCAAACTCACAGTTAGTGAAAATGCATATGACAACCCATTAAACTACAAGAGACATACTGGGATTCATACTCAAATAGCATATAGTGAAGTACTAATTGATGTCTATGTGAGGGATGAAGGATTTCAAAAGACAAAATGTCTGACACATTTGCTCACAGCCTGTGACAGCCCACTGGACATGTGCTCCTTTTCAGGAGCAGCCCAGGGGTTCTGTGTTGGTGAAGGCTTTGGGAATCAAACTGTATATTACAAGAAGCAGCCCTTTAACAGCTCATAATCTAACTCTTCTGTAGTATTATTGCCTTCTTAAAGACATCCTATTATATACGTTTCTGGTTGTCTTCATTTTTAAAGCAGCTTCCTAAAAGACATTCTGAGTTGGTAAAATAAGTTGTTATATAATGTTATATTTTATTATGTTGTCATTATATAGAGCAGTAATGTGACGTCTGCTTTAATAGATAATTCAAAGCCAAAGTAAAAGTAAAATTTATTGCCATTTAGGATTACACGAGTGCAGCCTACATGAAATTCTAAGTATCAACTCTCCAGAGAGTACAAAGGAAGCAAAGATAACAAGAACAACAGTATAGCATTTCAGTTTAAAAAGATATTCAATACAAGACTCATAGAAAGATAAATAAACCAATAATAACACCAAAAGCACACAAGCCCCCCCAGACAGTCATAAGAAGAATACTGTACATAGCAGGATGACAGTGTAGGATTGCATGTTAAGATTGTCCTACTTCTTCTTAAGTTTGTTGCTAAAGAATTTTTGACAATGCTAATGAAGAGTAACAACTCCAAATCAGGGACACTTTTTAAATGTTATCCTTATTCACATTAAAAGCTAACAGACTAAGTTTTACATTAACACGTATTTCCTGAACAATAAGTTGCATGAAACTCATATCTGTCTTCATTGACCGACCATTTCTTAAGTCCTTAGCTGCAGAACCAGATTGATTTAATAATCATAACGATTTTATGCTGACAAATTATGGTGTGTTTTTGTTTTTGTGTGTGTGTGTGTGTGTGTGTGTGTGTGTGTGTGTGTGTGTGTGTGTGTGTGTGTGTGTGTCTGTTTGTGATACGATAGAACAACTTTGCTTACTTTATCACAAAATATGTACTAAAGGACAGTGACGCAGTGGCACAGTGGATAGTGTTGTCACCTTACAGCAAGAGGTTCCCGAGTTCTTGGCTAGGGTGCCTTCTGTGCTGAGTCTGCATATCCTCCCTGTGTTTGTGTGGATTTCCTCCAGGTGTTCCAATTTCCTCCTACATTCCAAAAATAGACAGTAGATGGATTGGATACTCTAAATTGGCCATGCATGTGAGTGTACATGCGAGTGCGCATGCAAGTGTATGGTGTGGAAGAACCACCACGACAGAGCTAGCCACCCAATGGCATAAACCTTGGCTCTAGATGATTGTCACTGTTGAAGTGACACTGACCCCACATGCAAAAATGGGAAAAGGAGTTGTAGATGGATGTACTTAAGGCATTCCAAATAAAAATCTCTAACCTTACCTCCAGCTGTGACACAACAGCAAGACGAAAATGTCCCTATCAGAAATGTGAGGACAGTAATTTTGAGTCCTGCAGCTTTAAAATGAAGTGCATCTGCAAAACAATAATGCCATTAAAGAATGTCAACTCAGCCTTACTACATAATATATATTAATTCTCAGACTGCAGTACCTCAAAGTAAGGAGAATATTCCAATGTACTGCAGCCTTAGAATAAATATATATTCCCTCATATTCTGTCCTTCAGTTTCACTGCTTTGGTGATTTCAATTACAGTCCTTAAGCATTCAACAAGAACATACAGCAAACCTAGAAGTCACAGACAACCACCATCATATGCATAATATTTCTTAAGCACCATAATACACTGACAAGCAGTTGTTATGGTCAGACAATATCTGGATTTATGTATAATGTATGTTATCTAGTCTGTGGCAAGGTAAACAACTTTAAATTTAATTCTCATCACATTACACAGCTCTGCAAAACACAGTTAATTGACAAATTCATGGTCAGTATGTAGAATAAATCTGTGCTTTTGGGATCAACAAGTGGTTATGTTTAGAATATTAGCATTTGGTTAAATTACTGTATTGATTTAATTAGTGTTTTGTCACTATTATAAGCCATTTGCCAAAATAAACATTTTATATCCTACTATTGAAGGCATATGGGATAGCATTTCTAGAGAACTAGCATATTTTGTTAAATCATGACAAGATATTTCAAGTGTGTTCCTGATTAGGCATCCTTTGGTTCCTATGATTGCATTCCTATTATTGTTCTGATGGTCCTATGTTCTTTTAATACAATAGAGCATGGAACAGTAGTGTGGTGGTTAACACTACAACTTTAATGCTCTTGATTTTCTGATTCATTTCCAAGCAGGGGTATTTTGTGTGTGAAGTATGCATGTTTTTCTTGTGTCTGTCTGATTTTCTGACAGGTGTTTCCTCCTACTTCTCAAAGACATGCTATTAGATATGTAGGCGATCCTCTAAATTGCCCCTATTTTTGTATGCTTTGTGTATGTGTGTACATGTCTGTATGTGTGCGGGGGGGAGGCACATGCGCATCCTACAGTGGACTAGGATATTGTCCTGGACTAGTTGTCATTGCTACACAAACTTCTTGCTGAGATAGGCACCTTGGCAACTTTGACAAGGATAACTGGGTTTTCAAGTAGGAGCCTTTAAGAGAAGTGAGTCCATAATCTGATGACAGCAAGCTGGGTGAGTCAAACTCATTGAACAGCATGACAACCGCAACTGTAAAAGACACTAGAAAAAGCACCTTTTGGAGGGGACAAGCCCTGATGCAGCCTACATGTGGGCAACTTTGCCGCCCTGCCCACACCCCTTATATAAATACACAACCACTAAGCTATTAGGAATAACAATAGACAACAACCTTAACTTTGATAGTCATATTAACAATACAATAAAATCAGTGAACAAAAAACGGGGATCCCTTTACAGAATCAAGCCTTTCCTTACACCAGTAGCTAGGACCACCATAGCCAGGACCCACGTAATCTCAACTCTACTCTATGCCTCACCTATATATACCAATCTTTCAAAAAATAACATCAACAAACTGGCTACATCCTATAATAATATAGCCAGATTTGCTACAGGTTATCCCTTCCGAACTTATCACTGTCTTAACCTAAAACAACTAGACTGGCTAGAATTTGCTAACCTTCTTCAATATCTCCAGCTTGCAATTGTCCATAAGACCCTGCATCAACCTACTAATACTCCAGTACTCTCCACTATCATTGAACTTTACAAAAACCTCAAGAACCTACGCTCCTCAAACAAACTACTAATAAACATTTCAAGATCCAACAACTCATCAGGTGACTCTCTCTACTCTAACTCTGTAGGAAAGCTATGGAATTTACTACCCACCGAACTAACAACTCTAACTTCTCTCCCACTCTTTAAAAAGAAACTTATGCTATTTCTAAAGACACACTGGCTATGCAGCTGCATTCACCCTGACTAACTTTTTTACTCACCCCGACTAACTTTTTTATTTTTATTTTTTTAAAGGCTTTAGTTACTCTGATACTCTTTACATTTTCCTAGATCAGTAAAATACCATTATAGCACCAACAAACTTTATTATATGTAACATATTAGACCATTGAATATATTGCAATAAAAAAAAACATTTTTTGATCTGTATTTGCTCTGTATTTGAATTTTTTATGTATCTCTTGGAGCTTTTCTCCCCGGGCCTCTACTGAAAATGGACATGTATCCAGCTAGACTAGCCCGGTCAACAAATGTAAAATAAAATAAAATAAAATAAAAAATAAATATGTTTTCTTTGAATTTTCAGAAACTCAAAATTCATATGGTTGAGGCCATACAATCAAGTTTTGGAAAACTCAAAATAAAATAAAAAAATCTACATTTTTACAGGGTAGCAAGCCCCCATGCATCTCCCATACCCCCTACAAATTATATCCCACTCTGAGATTGCACTACAGTGGATAAAGTGTTAATTCCCCTTTGAAGCAGTTCTATGTAGACTGTGGTACAGTGGGGATCAGGTAATGTACCCTTTTCCCCACTGTAGTGCAATCTCGGAGTTGGTATATGCAGTCTGCAGAGGGTGTACCCTCCTGCAAAAATGTAGATTTACTTTTTCTTTTATTTCAGGTTTTTGAAACTTAATCATATGGTCTCAACCATATGGATTTTGAGTTTAGGAAAACTCGATGAAGTCATATAAACCCATATATATAGTACCTGTATTGTTATACAACTTTGGAGAAAAGAAAAGCTTGATGCAAGAGGATAATATACTTGCAGCACTCACTATAAAGCAATTTGTTTATAAACTTAAGAGTTGAATTCTACATCCCATGAGATGCTATAAGTATTTCTTACACTGGAGGCTGAAAGAATGAAAGGATACAGAAAATAATGGGCAACAAGCCCTCCTGACTTTAAAATAAGATGAAATTTGAAAGACAAACTGAAAACAGTGATTATTTGATGTAAAACTTTTAGGCATCAAAGCTGTGCAGTTTGCTAGCCTCTAAAGGAAAGTGCAGTCTTGGTTAAATCCTATTAGAAACAGTATTATTAAAATTATTATGTTACTTTACATGCTAATGGAATTGGTTATTGAGTTGACTATGGATCCACATTTTTATGTTAGCAAAACAAGTATGATATTTGGTGATAGGATCAAGGAACATATCTGTGACACTAAACATTAAAGGGATAAAGGTCCATTGATTATACATTTGATTTTATGTGCAGCTGGGCAAAAGGTCATAGTTAGTGCATTGGATGGCTTACTTACTTGTTACAGTGGAGAAGTTTGTGACAACTTGTAATGGAATTCAATTTTTTTTTTTATGATACATTTTTGAGTAAACCAAAGCTGACAGCTAACAATATTTGGTAACCAAGCTCTACATTTGATTAAGGTGATCAATGAAGAATGTGATGTCAACTAATTGGTATGTACATATCTTAAAGGTGTGCCTAATTTTCTGGACTGTCCCTGATTTTGACTTAAAATGCATCTCTTTCTTTCTAAAACATTATTTATTTATGTATGCATTTATTTATTGAGGATGGATAGTGTTGTAGGGTTAACAGATAATGGCATTCATCAGAGTTGCTTACTACTGTTACTTCAGTAAATGCTGTCCTGTTATTCTGATAACTGCCCTGTTATTCTGATAACATTCTAAGTCAATAATAAAAGTAAATGTGTCTCTGGTTTGGATTCCTTGTTCCTCATTATGTTTTTCATTTCTTTGCACTGACTTTATATCTGATTTAGGGTCTTTGTCTTTGCATATTTTTGGCTTTGCCTCTGACCTTGTAGGTATGAGTCTGACAGGTATGGTTAAACACTGGGTGCATTTTATGCTATCTGTATTTTAGTATTATTATTCTTGGCTTCATCCCAGGTTTAAGAAGTAAGAATTTGAGAGATATCAGTATCACATACATGCATTATTTGTTGTTTGTATCTGGATATTTGTTCTGACAATCTAATAAAGTCACATTATAAAATAGCTTTACTACAGTAAAAGTTTATTTTACCTTAAATGGTGCTTTTTACTTTAAAATGCTTTTACTTAAAATGTCACTAAATGAAATATAGCTTTAAGCAGCTTTATGTTTAACACAGAAGAATTCAATATATTTAAAGAGTGACATGGGATTTCAACATAAATCATATCTGAATAGTGGCTCTCCTTGTATAATGTTATATAGCTTTACTGTCAGTAATATTTTGATGGACATTTTCTTCTGATTTGTGTATTTTAGTATGGCTATGAGTTAATTTATGTCCATTTCCTGTTGTTTTGAAGGTCTCTGTTTACCTATACCCCTTTGTGCTATTATCTTGAGGGACATGCAATTTGCATATCCTGTTTTTGATCAGAAATACTTTACAAAACAAGCCAGCACTGACAGATTATTAGAATAGTGCAACTGAATGTTTTTGTTCTTAAATGTTACTGTTACTAATGAAATGATAATATAATGAAACAGTACGTTAGCATGAATTTTTTACAAAATCAGCTAGCCAGTGTGAAACATTGAATCCAGCAGTCATGTTGAAAGCCTGGACAGTGGAGGGAAAGTATTTCATAAGCTATAGTATAATGTTGTGAATCTGTCACATCCCACAAGTTTAGATTTGATTCTGCGATCTTTCAACTACTGAATCTGAGACTATAATCATCTCACATTAGTTACAAGCTAACACTGAAAGCAGGCACATTCAGTAATAAAGACTAAGTAACTGAATTATTAAATAATAGATTTTTGCTAGAAGTTTGTTGTATGCTAGTTTTTCCTAGTGTTTATTTACTCACTTGGTAGGTAAGCTGGTCTGGAGACAATATTCCACCCCAGCCCAGGCTAAAGTCTAAAGTACCAAATACAGTAAGAATGAGCTAAATGATGTCCATAACAAGGCTATCAATCAAAATATAAAACATAAGTACAAGTGCATTATTCCTATTTCATAAAAAGATATCCCTGGGGATTCAATAAATTCCATGTGGGCTTAGCATGAAGCCTATGTGGAGTTTATGTGTTTGGCAGTGAGCAGCAGTGCTAATTCCATATGCTTGCCACACACCGTCTTTAAACATAAACAACCATGGGAAACTGTATAAAGCAACAAGAACACCAGCAGACCTGTAAACCTGTTTACCTACAGGCAAACTAGGTCTGCTAAATTACGCGGACAGCCACAATGAATACCAGGATTTAATTTAAGACAATGCATGCATTACTAACACATAATAGGAAAGTGTATGCAGTACAGAGTATTGTGGAAACGTCTCAGGCAAAATGAATAAAAGTTGTGTAAATGATCAGTTAGGATACTTAGGCTGCACCAAAATAAATAAATAGTCAGGGCAAGTGTAAGTGTGTGTATTAAAACAGGACACAGAGAAGAATTGTAGCAGTGAATGTGGGGAAGAAGACAAGTGAGACATGGAAATGTACAGGAGATTAGGGCATGTCAATGAAGACAGTGGTAGTATGAACACATCACATATCAACATGATACATTATGGACTGCACAGTTATTGCATATTATTTGACTGTCACACAAGGTGACATATCAATAGAGATGATGTCTTTGTGATATAAATATCCTGATATGAACAATGGAGAGGATATATATCAGGGATGGTATATACAATAGGGGTTAGGTGCATACTGTGAAGCTGTGCAAAATGAGTTGCTTGAATATGAATGTAATGCCAGCACAGATCTCAACCAAGTGGGCACATAGTAACAGGCTAATAGACAACAGTAGAC
This sequence comes from Protopterus annectens, assembly GCF_019279795.1. Classification (NCBI taxonomy): domain Eukaryota; kingdom Metazoa; phylum Chordata; order Ceratodontiformes; family Protopteridae; genus Protopterus; species Protopterus annectens. Next base: position 1,317,227,736 of record NC_056733.1, read on the forward strand.
AGAAGCATGCACAATCATGGACAATATCAGGATAAATACTTCAGAATAATACCACCAGTAATCCCATGTCTTTGACATAACATATGTGATTACGAATGATCACAGATGTTTCTGCAAGAACACACTTGTACAAATATTATGATTTGTCAGAAATCTTTAAGCGGAATCAAGCACACCTTCCTCAAACTTTAACAACTGCTGGAGGTGTTAAGTGGAACACTGCAGTACCTGTATGTGAGATTATGATCAATCCAGGTAAGTTGACAAGTGTTTATGGCATATATGTGGCACACTCCACACTGTCACGAATGTAACCCATGCAATCAATGTCGTCAATTAGCTATATATGTACTATGTGTATCACAGGAACACATATCACGCAAGCATCTTATAAAATACCTTGATGGGGGTTCCGCACTATCAACCGCTAATGTTTATGCAACAAAAAGAATACTTAGATATGGCTGATAATATATGTAAGAGCTCACTGTGGCAAATGTGGTGCACTTGAGTAACTCATCCCTGGAAGATGCTTTGTGAGGTACATGAAAAGGGTGAATTGTACTCAGTTATTGGTATGATGAGGGATGAGAACTATGGAACTATAATGCCCTTTGATGTGAATGTCCTGCACATATTCAGGAGTTGTGTTACATGCAAAGTTGTAGTCATCAATGTGGGCACATGCTGGTGGACATTCTGCATACCATCTACCAGAGTACACAGGTCACATATCACTTGGACTGCTTAAAGGGGTGTGCTATATTATAATTATCTTGTATATTTGGTTTTATAACAGAACTAATCTCCTCATGATTTGAGTTCATCTCCTGTGTCCCCAAGGATGTGACAGCAATCCTTTGTGTGTGTTGATACTGTCTGTATTATATGAATATCGTACTTGGATTCAATTATTGTCTACAATCTGCAGTCCTCCACAAAGCTGGCTGGACAAAGGATGTGTAATTAATTCATGACATCTGAGACATAAATAATGCACAGGAAAGGGCATAGCACAGATCCCTGAAGTATGGGCCTGATCATTGGACTCTATATATAAGTCGCTTCACATACTTCAACATATTTACCTGTCATGTATGTGATCCAGCGGCCTGCCCACTTGTTGATATAGATGTTTATTGCCACTTTTGACAGTTGCTCAGTAATATCTCATGGATTTGTGTGAAATACCTTGGCCAGGTCAAGTTACACAGGATTACAATATTGTCATCATGCATGCCCTTGTTTGCTTTCTTGAGGACATCAACAAGATGTATCAGACATGATGTAGCCTAAACAAATCATTCATGTCTTTCTCATACAGCCAGGATATTATCTGTATCCTTTTCGAAAACGTCCATGATGACTTTTTGGTCTGCCTCACATATGAGGAGAGTCAGGATGGGTCTATACATACATGCATTAGGTGATGTTCTCCCCCAGTCAGAAGGATGCATGTTGATGTACACTGTTCAATGGAAAATAGTCTGTCTGGAAGCTGTGTTGAAATATGGCTCCATTTGTGTCTGGTAGGTCCCTGTTTTGAGCACATTATAAGCAACCTGTGATATTGCCAGGGCCCATTGATTCTGCATTATTAGCTGTACAGAGCGCACAGATGATCTGCCCTCTTTAGAACAGAAACTGAGTAATGTTTGCATGCATACTTTGGCTGATGGACAGTGGTAACAAGGGAGTGAGGTGTGAGCAAAACTGTCAGCTAGCAGATTGTTTATGTCCTCTGGTTGGGTATGTCTGGTGGCATCTTCATGCAGATCAGTGCTTAGTTGTGTATTCCATGTAACATTTCACATTTATTGGAATACATTATTTGTGAAAAGACCTCCAAATACAACCTTAGTTATTCATCACATTCCACACACTGATACTATGCACACAGTTGCACAACTGTACCAATGTCGCGTACATCAATTGTACAACATATGTCTATATATCTTTCATGGGCGAGCTGTGCTTGAGCAGCCTGATGTCACATCAGGACACTTTAGAGATCAGTTGTTTGTGGTTCATGTAGAAAATCTCCTGACACAAATATTAATAGTCACAAAATGGTGCTGCTGACAACTGCAATATCCCTTGGAGATAGCAACAAAACTACACATGCAATGAATTCCACATGGTTGGAATTCAGTCATAACATGTGATACACTGGCTGTATATATCACAGCTTAACAACATATGAGACAAGACTTATGTGACCATGTAATCAATATGAATTTATATTGATGTCAGTTACAGAACATTTAATGATGGTATATAGACACATGCACACCTGTGCCTTACTGCAAGTGTCACTGTGATGGAGGAATGTGGGCTGTGTAGATGGTTGATCTGCTCCATTACAACACATGTCCTACTATGCCAACAATAAACATACAAGTGTATCATACCATGTCAACACTTCACAGGTGTCATATTACTATGGCTGTTATAGAAGAAGCATGTAATGTAATGGCAACAATGGCCATCAATACATTAGCTCACATCACAGATTATAATACCCTCTTGTAGCCATATTGTACATCAACTCCTCAATATAGCACATGTCAGTAGCAGCAACATTGATGTGTCAACTGTTAATAGGGTCATAGGACATTATTATTCTAATGGCCAACAACAAGTGAAATCCTAGGCCATTATTATACCATGTATAAATAAATCTCTATATCTATATTATGGAAAATAGTAAGACTATTGTGCATATTTGTATATTTGTTGGATTGCATCACACCCTGCCATTGTCCATATGGGGCATGTGCACCACATCATGACATAATTACCAATCACACATGCAGTGGCCTGGAAATGGCTGGTAGAAGCTCATGAAAGGACTCTGCTTCATGATGTGTGTATGTATATTTGACATGAAGACATGCTCCACTCCTCTGCAGTAAGAATGTCATGTGGCCAGATGAAAAAGAAAGATATATGTGGCTACATGAAAAGTACCCCAAGTGGTAGTGAAATGTAGAGGTATTCCAAATTTCATACAATGACCATAATGTACCACCAACCACACACACACACACAGCAGTAGACTGGGCCTTATTTGAACATTACACCTGTGTAAGTATAGAATATGAATGCCATGCAATGTCACAGTAGCAGCACCACATATGTCTGACTGTAACGCTGTCACATTGCACTTTATGGAGTATGGTAGCATCACTTTATGTTGAAAAGAACATGTTGGGAGGTGGGTAGAGTATAGATGTGGACTCACATCCTTGTGTAAAATTGCCTAAAAAGTGATAGTTGTGCATATAGACACACAAGTTGCCTGCTGTAAAATTAGAACACCAATGTTTGTAGGTAAAGTAGCTTAAGAATGCAGTACTTAATGCCACTGCCACAGCACAGGTTTGTTTTGAATACTGTCAGAATGCATGTTACACAGAATGACATAATCAGTGTATGCTACAACAAGATGCATAGAGGAGAGTTCAACATAGCTGTGGACTCACATATTGTTTTAAAATTGCCACCATAGTGATCGTTAAATGCAGTCACAGTTGACTGCAATATGAAAAGAACCCCTACCTATTTATAGAGCACAATACTTAATGCAAGCACCACAGCACAAGTCTGTCTTTTATAGCATCAAACAACACTTTATAACTGATGACATCAGCAGATTGTGGTGAGAAGATAGTAGTAGCAGTGCCCCCATGCTGGTGTAAAATGGTTCCTTGAATGTTAACCAAGTGAACACATACAACAGTTGACTGCAATAAGTACACTGACTGGAGAAGTCAGCATTTAATGCAAGTGGCACAGCACATCTGACTTGAATAGTGTCAAACATCACTTTATAATTGATGACATCAGCAGTGTCCAGTGAGAAGAGGATGCTAATCGCAGTGCCCCACATGCAGGTATAAAATGATCTCTTGTATATCAACCAACTGAAGTGAGATTAGAACCCCTACATAAGTACACTGACTAGAGAACTCAGTACTTAACACAAATACCACGGCACAAGTCTGACTTTTATAATGCTACAGGAAAGTTTATAGTGGATGACATTATCACTGGATGTTTGAGAGAAGGCCTGAATTAAATGGATGTGTAGGCATGTATAACTGTCAAAACATTGGTACTCTATTGGATTGTACTGATGACTGAAGGATAAACAGTTATGCTCTTCTGACTAAACACACACACACACACACACACACACACACACACACACACACGCACGCGCACACACACACACACACACACACACACACACACACACACACACATACAAGTTGATTGCAGTAAGATTAGAACTTCTACCTAATTAGGTACACAAGCTGGAGAATGCAATACTTAATGCAAACACCATGGCACAAGACTGAATTTTACAATGCTGTCATATAATGTATAGTGGATGATATTATCACTGGATGCTTGAGAGAATATGTTGTGAGATCTGCATGAATTAGATGGCTAGTCATGTACAACTGTCAATATATTAAAGTTCTGCATGTTGCCACCAGATTAATGAATGTGCAAAGTGTAGTATTTGCTGTTATGTTTCCAATGTGCAGTCATACTACATGAGACAGCATTACAAACAATATGCAAACAGCTGTCCACATTACCATAAGTAGTGGAAAATTTGAATGTGTATTGTCAATACAAAGATATACATGGTATATAAGAAAACATTTTTTATTTATTTCTGTAGTATAGTTGATATATTTGGGAAAAGTACTGAGAGACCAAGTTTCAAGTCCATGGGTGCAGATAACACATGGCTACAGTGTAAATATGTGTTCTTTCCTTAAAAAGTACCTTCCCTTTGGTTGTGTTTTTACATGTACTTTCATGGAATGAAGACTAAATGGGCAGTAAATGTAAATAATACACATTAATGGCTGCACATGCCCACACAGTGACTGGAAGTGGGAGAGTAAGGTTTGGCATATTGTGTGTGTTCATGTTGGTCATGTTGTTTTTCGTTTTTAAAAATAGATTTTCATTGTTTTATTGTTTTAAGTGCTTTGTTTTACTTCGCATTCTTATTTATTTGTGGAGTTAATGGAGTTGCACATCAGGAAGAAAGATACACTATACTAGGGAAGTGTTGCTGAGAGTGAACTGTGCAAATGCAGTTTGTACAAAAGTATTCATACCACAGTTGTTGGATGATATTTTGAGACATGCTAAAGAGACCTATAGTATAATGAAGAACAATAAGAAGAAGAAGTGAGGTAAAATAAGGGGTGTTAGAGTGCACCGAAAGAAACAGTGGTTTAATTGAATTCCTTTGACTTTAATGATTATGGAAAATGTTCAGACTTTGAGAAATACAATGGTTAAACGTCATAGAATTTTTATTATCACAAAGACTTTAGAGATTGTTGTATTTTGGCCTTTACGGAAACTTGGCTTACAGAGTATGATCAGGATGATGATTTATTTATTGATGGTTTTGGAGTACCATTTCAGTTGGATTCAAAGAGTTGAATCGATAAGAAAAACTCAAGGAGGTGGGGTATGCTTATATTTCAATAAATACTTCAAATCTGTGACTGTTAGAGAACATATTTGTACATCAGATGTTGAGCTTCTATCAGTATCATTACATCATTTTTATTTGCCATGAGAATTTCCCAAACTTTTTATAACATTAGTATATATTAATCTGAAAGCAAATGCTACTTCTGCCTCAACTATTATTTTTGAGGCAATATAAAATTTACAGATGATTTTACCTGAGGTGCCACATTTTATATTGAATGACTTTAATCAAGTTTCTCTTAAAAAGGCACTTGTTAATTTTTAACAGTTTGTTTCTTGTCCAACAAGGCAAGATAAGATTCTAGATCTTTGCTATGGGTCAATAAAAGGTGCATATTAAGCATTCCCATTACCTCCTTTGGGTTTGGTGGGTCATAACTGTTTGCAATTATTACCAATGTATAAAATGGTTTTGAAGAGGGAAAAGGTACAGAAGAAGGCTATAAAGATTTGGAATGAAGAGTCAATATTGCGTCTACAGGAATGTTATGACTGTACCAATTGGGACATGTTTAAATGATGTTGTGGTGATAATTTTGTTGATGTGTTACGCTCCTAGGTTGCTTTTTGTAGAGATATGATTGCACCATTTAAGCAAGTTAAAGCTTACCCAAATAATAAGCCATGGGTAGACAAATCTATGAAGTCTAGTGGAAAGAAAAATGTTTTTAAGGATGGAAATCATTTGAATTACATACATCCACTAAAGAGCTGAAAATAGAAGTTTTAAGAGCAAAACAAAAATAAAAAAACTGAATTAGAGGGTAACATGGCTGTAGATAATCCTGGATCTGTATGGCCTACTATTAAATCTATAGCAGGTATTCAGAAATCAAATAATAGTGGCTAGATTATCTTAGAGGTTTGAAATACACTCTTTGATTTTGCCAGTTACCTTAATTCTTTTTTCAGTCATTTTGATACTTTTGATTTTAGTAATGACATACATGATTTGAAGCAACAGCTTGTAGATAATCAATATTCTAATCTGGCTCAAAAAGAGGTAGAAAAGGCATTTCTTTCAATAAAGTTAAGGAACAGTGGTGGACCTGATAATCTTTGTGGTCATGTTCCTAAAACTTGTGCAAGAGAATTAAGTTCTGTTTTTCATTATATCTTTAATAGATCATTGCAGGCATAGCATGTACCTACGGTGTGAGAATATGCTGTGGTAGTTCCAGTTCTGAAATTGAAATGTCAAAAAATTCTTAATGATTTCAGATCTGTAGCTTTTATATCAGTCATATTGAAAAGTTTTGAAAGGTTGATAAAGTCAGAAATTTTAAACAAAACAGAGCATGCGCTCTATCCTATGCAATTTGCATATAGGATACAACAATTACCTTTCTTAACTTATTTGTTAAACATCTGGAAAATAACATGTCACATGTCAAACTCTTGTTTGTTGATTTTTCTTCTGCCTTTAATATGATTCAACCACACGTTTTTATTTGCAGATGGCAGGAACAGTTTGATCTGAACAATAATCTTAAGGGCTGGATTATAGATTTTTTGACTAATAGAACACAAAGAGGTAGAGTAAATAAAACTTTGTTTGATCTGGTGTATTCTTTAACTGGAGCTCCACAAGGAGCCCTTCCATTTATTCTTTATACAAACATGTTTAGGAGTATGCATGAAAATGGGACCATTTTGAAATATGCAGATGATGCTGTTGTAATTAGTCTGCTTAAAGAGAAGAATAGTCATGTTCAAGTTATTACTGATTTTGTTAAAAGGTGTGATGAGTCTTATCTTCAGTTAAATGTATATAAAGCTAAAGATATGATAACTGATTTTAGAAAACATGCACATATATATGACGTAACCATTATAAAGGGTCAGTTGGTTTAATTTGTGCAATCTTATAACTATATTAGGACAATTAGAGAGTCGAAGTTGAATTTTAAGGAAAATTGTGAAGCTGTGTGTAAAAAAGGACATCAAAGATTGTTTTGTTTGCAAAAATTGTCCCAATTACACATAGATAAAAAAATGATGATCTTATTTTACCATGCTTTCATTGAATCAATTCTATCATTTTCTTTGGTAGCATGGTATGGATATTTGTCTACGAAAAATAAGAATTAATTGAATCAAATTGTGAAATGGTCTAGTAAATTTGATTGAAGAATGGCAATTCAACCTTACATCTCTAAATTTTAAAAGACTGGAAAAACTACCTGGTTCAATTATGAAAACTGTTTTACATCCATTGTATACTGAATTTCAACTTATTTCATCTGGAAGCAGGTATTTGTTCCCAATGTGTAAAACAAAATGGTATAAGAATAGTTGTATTCCTGTAGCTATTGCTCAAATTAATAACAAATGTGTTCAGTTTAAAGAATAATCTCCATTTGTTGCATGTTCAAATCCCAGTTTTTTGTCTGATTGAAAATATCTGTTTTGAAATGCAAAACAGATAGGTATAATGATGGCACTTAACATTAGTAAAGAAGTGCAATATAGGATGTGGAGATGTGCAATATATCATGTAAACTCTCTGTATTTAAAAGTGTTGTCTTTAAAATAATTTTCTAATGTTTTTGTTAAATGAATGTATGTTATATGTTTAAATGTTTGTTTTGTGACCAACGCTAACTCTGTGACTGTAAACTAAATTTACCCGAAGGGTACAAATAAAGGAAGTGAACTGAACTAAAATGAACTGAACTAATCTGCACTTTCCATAGCCCACTGGCAAGTAGCTGGTTTGCACGATTGATGACAAATAGTTTGGTCACGTGAGAGGTACATTTATGCTGCTTTCCTCATTTGCACATAGTTAAAAGATGAGCAAATGCAAGCCTCTGCTTCATTGATAAAATTATGTGAGTACTATTGGTTTGCTTACCTCTGTGCAAACACGTTCAACAGAAAGACATGGCAGTCAGCAGTTTGGATAGTACTGAGTTCAAGAAACACAACCCGCTGCTTAGCTGACTCTGTGGCAGCAGGTGTAAGTGCACTGAGATTTGTATTTTGAGCCCAGATGATACAGGGTTTGAATCCAGGTGTAGCTAATAGTTTTAAATATGTATTTATAATGCAATGAAATAATTCTCAAAGCTAGTGTAACTGTGTGTTTCTGTAGTGCAGTGTGTTTAAGCAGCATTGTGTGGAGGTAACTGCATAGCTGAAGAACAGTTCAGCATCACTCGGCATTGGTGCATGATGCAAAACTTGGCACAAACAGAGAGAACAAAATGTGAAGGGCTTCATTGGGTAGTTTTCACTTATGTGTGCGGTGTGTGATTCTATTTTCTGACCTGATTAAATGTGATAAATTGGGCTAGATAGGAAAGTGGTGAAATGGGGGGCAAGCAGGTAGAAGAATAAAGGGAAAGTAGTATAGGAATGTGCAGGAGGGAGGTATAAAAGAACCATAGCTATCCACTTCTTCAACAGTGTAAAATAAAAGTATGTGTATGATGTTAGCTGAATTTGGACTGTCACCTCATCAGAGGGGTGACAACAATGCAATTGTGTTACATAGCCAAATGGACTGAATCAAGTATGTCAAGAAAACACCTGTGCAAAGTGGAGAGCTATGTATGGGATCCTACATTTTGGTGGGACAGGTGCCAATATTTTATTTTTTACTTCAGTAAGATAATAATATTGTGTAAGGAATGTAGGTATTTCTGGGTCAGGTAAGTAGGGTAGGTGAGGAGGCAGATTTAGGGAAAGAGGATAAACAAGACAAGATACAGGGAAGGTGAAAGACATAACAGGTTGAGGACACTATGCTTGGGGATAGGGAGAGGACAACAAATGTCCATGCCCATCAAACATGGGGACAGTGAAAATCTAGTCCTTACCCACAGAACTGTTATCGCTATCACCTTACTCTTCTGGCTGTTGGAGTGCTTGATGCTTTTGTTTACATACCATAACAGAGAGCATCCTCTCTATTAGACATAAGTGTGCACTAATGGTGCTGTGCACAACCACATACACAAAGATGGCTGTTGGAGTACTTGGTGTCTTTGTTTACATACCATAATTGCAAATATCCTCTCTGTCATCTTGAAATTATCATGATCAAGACAAGAACATCTAGAATCACCTCTAATATTTGGTTGAAATTCAAACAACTGCTGGACAAAACAGACGTTATAATTAACAACTACTCATCACATTTCTTTTTCTGTGTTAAAATCTTTGTTTTATAGTAGACACCATTGTAAATAGTTGTTTTAGTTGTTTACTATTGTTCTTTTTGATATGTATACTTATTTTATAATATTTCTATTATCATATATTGTTTTGTTGTTAACATTTTCAATAAAAACAATTGAAAAAAAAAGTACATTTGGAATGAACTTTGATGTGTTTAGTAAGTTTGTGTTTAAATACTGAGCAGCCGCAATGTGAGTAGTATGTAAATTAATGGATCAGCTTGGTCCAAGTCCAGAGAAGGTAACTCTCTGGCTGGAAGGCTATCATCTTATTTATACAGGGTGGTAGCATCACAGCTCTAGGACCTGATAGACCACTATAAATGAAGGTAAAATGCATATGAGTAAAAGCTTGACAGAATACTTGAGTGTTTTATGGATGATAAGTCTGTTCTGTAACTTATAACTATATCTAGGGGGATGCATGGTGTATAAAGGAGGGATACATGGACAAAAATCTCCAAATCATACCAATTGTGGCATGAAGCTTTGGGCATTACTTTTAATACTTAGAACCACAAAGAGTAAGGTGAAGATGAGAAGTAGACTTCTTTTGTAAATACTGTACTCATGCAGCAGGAATCTCTTCTTTGTATCTATACCTGGATGGTCATAGATGTGAGGAGGAGTCGAGTCGCAGTTTTTTTTTTTGCTTAATGTGTCCTGTCAAGCAAAGTAAGCAGTGTGCACATGACATTTGATATTTGGGATCATTATCCTGTTTCTATGGATAAGTTGCAGATTACTGGATGATAATATATGGCTTTTTATGTCTTTCATTGTTTTTTGTTCCTGCAGTTAAATATGCTCCTCCATCCCTAGCTTGCCAGTAGTGGCATGTCTTCATTTCTTTTCATTTAGATCACTAATAAGTGACCATCAGACTAATTCTACACAAGTGACTTGTATGATACTCTGAAATGAAACTCTTTCACCAGAGGACCTGGCCTTTTATATGCAAATAATTCTTCTTCAGTAACCTTAAACTATAAATAGAAAAGACCAAGTAAGGAGCATACCAAGGGCCAATGTATCTAAACTCTTTGTCCTATCAAATTAGCTGTCTAATATAGTTCGCTAGAATGAGGAGGTGTACCAAAATACTTCCTTTGGGAGCTCAACAACATGTTTTTCACCCAACAGGAGCTAGTCACATTTTTTCTGCTAATAAACTAGTTTCCCTGATGTTGGTTTTTGTCCCCTCTTTTCCATTATTTTTGGCTTTCCTCCAGAATTTTTGCTCTAAAAATTTGTGAGTGATGAGTAACCCTTTAATGGAAAATTCCTTCTATGAAGGAATCCTATAGCCTCAAAAGAGGGTTTAGATCACCATGCAGAAAGGGTAAAACTGGACAACCCATGGTCCACCACACTGTACCCAGCTAAGTTGTCTGTATGTCCCCTCTAACTTTTCCACAATATACATGAAGAAGGGCTATGTGAAGAAGGGCATGTACAAGAACACTGTGAGGAAGTTATCTCAGTTCTTCAGGGATATCCACCCAAGTTGCCCTGCTCATCTCACTGGAAATATTTTGAAAGGAGTGCCTAGAGTTAGACAGTTAATGGGCCTGTTATTCTATTCAGTCTCATTAAACTGGATTTTATCTGTTTTTTATATAGACTTCATATGTATTTTACCCATATAAGCTATGTAACAATTTATTTAAGCAATACTTTACATTAATCAATTCCTGCTGTTATCTTGTCAATTGATGAAAAAAACACCCTTGCAGGTCCAGGGCCTTTAAACTCCAGGATTCAGATAGATGTGTACAAAGATCTTTATAATCCACAGGTTATGTTGTAAACAAGAGCTCAGGTATGAGTAGTAGATACCAAATTGTTGAATATTTTGGCTGCTTCTTAGTTAAAAATTTCAAAGTGTAATTATGTGCTTTTTAAAGGGGAGCTGCTAGGGGGCGCATCTGAGTGGAGTAGTGATGTATTTATAGTGAGACAAATGTGTGGTGCAGTTTGTTTTCTGAGGAAGTTGGTGCAGAGCGCTGACGAAAAGTTTGTTTTTAAGCTTAATAAAATTTTAATTTGGGTTTTTTTGTTTATTGGCGTTCTTGTTTACAACATAACCTGTGGATTATAAAGATCTTTGTACACATCTATCTGAATCCAGGAGTTTAAAGGCACTGGACCTGCAAGGGTGGTTTTTTCACCAGTTTGTTTTTTGTTTTTTGAATTTTTATCTTGTCAATTGATACCAGAATATTCCAAAACCTCCAGGTGGCTTAAAGCTTGTCATTTCTGTACCAATAATCTGCTGCTCAACAGACCATATGTGTCAGAGTCAAAGCTTCATTTGTGGTATTTCAAATCTCAACTTTGGGATTTGTAAAAAGGGAACTTCTTTGGTAGAGAGACCAGTTTCATCTGATTCCAGTTCTCACATTCTCACCTTCCATCTGAAATACACTCAGATAATCTCTGTCTTTGGGGAAAAGTACAGGGGATTTGGAACAAAAAAGACAAACAAAAACTTACAAGAGTGTTGGCAGTTATAAATGCACTCTCTCTCAAACATTTGTGGTCCCAAGGACCTCTACAAATTATTACAGGCAACACTACTTTGATATAGTACATAAACAAAGAAGACAGCTTCCAATTTTTACTCTTTGTACAGACTTGGCATATAGCTATTCACTGCAATTTCACTCTACAAGTGCCCTGTATTTATAGTCAGAGCAAAATATTGTGGTAGACAAGTTGAGCAAGACTAGGGAAAACCTTCAAATAGAAATTGATCTGGTGGACGTCCATGATTTGATCCATCTATACGGGGCACATTAGGTAGATCTGTTTACCTCTATTCATAACAAACAACTGTCAATATTCTGCACAAGTACTTCTCGCAAACAGGCCTGGAAAACAGATGCATTATATTCTTCTTGGATGGGAATGCTCCTGCATGCATTTCCTCTCTTTCCACTGATATTCAAGGTCATTCTAAAGATGCAGAAGGGCTCCTCAAAGATCTATGTAATGACTCTCTTCTGACCTAATCAACAGTGGCTCTTCCTTTTTTTTTTTTTTGAAATGGTAAAAGCAATCACCACAAACTTACTCACAGATTGGACCTGCCCTCAAAAGACAAGGGTTGATTGAAACATCGCAACTTGAAACAACTTAAATGATCTGCCTGGGAGATAGAGTGTTAATGCCTTGTAGGCACATATTTTCTGAGGACATGAAGCAGGTATTAAAGGAGGCAAAGAAATTTGCTGCTAGGAAGGCTAGCATTTCTCTATTTATAAAAATATTTGTGTAAGTTATTATCATCTGACCTTTCTTAATCCTCTATCAAAGTTTATTTATCAGCTATTACAACATGCCTGCCCATTGGCCAGCCCTGTTTCAATGCATTCTTATGTCAATATGTTTTTGAAAGGTGTCTGAATTTTAGTCAAAAAATAATACTTGCTGTATTTGAAACAGCTTATCAGGTTATCTGAAGGTTCTTAATATGGGAAACAGTTTTGCTAATTCCTCTGACATCTGCAAGAAGAGTGTCTGAGTTGCAACCTCTCATGGTGGGTCAACCTTATCTCAGTTTCCACTTGAGAACTAATTCTTCATTTATGCCTAAAGTTGTATCTGAGCTTACTTTGAGCCAAGCTATCCATCTTACTGTGTTCTTTCTAAAACCTAAAAATGGGGTAGAAGATTTTTTGTACTCTGGATATCCACAGATATCATATATACTATCTTAACATAACTAAAACTGTCAGGAAATTTTAATAAGTTAAAGGACTGGGAAGAGAGACTAGATAAACAATTCACAAAGAAAAATGGGGAAAATATGTATGTCTCCCAAATATGCCACCTAGGATTTTTGCTTGGAGATGTTTGCATAGGTATTTTTATACCCCAAGTAGACTCCAGATAATTTTTCCTCAGGTAGACAGAAAATGTTGTAGGTGTGATGGGGAAGAAACAGATAATTGGGAACATATTTTCTGGGAGTATAATGAGTTGGCAGGCTTTAAAGATTCCTTGCAGACTACTCTATCAGAGATACTGGGTGAGCATCTATGGAAATGATTTTTCTGAACTATGATACAGAATTGGAATTTCCTAGACATAGTAAGGCCTTGCTGAGTCTAATTATGATGGCTGCCAAAAAAGCAATTACTAGAAAATGGAAATCAAAGTCTAAACCAATTGTACTAGAAGAAGTGAATATAGTAACAGAGATAAAACAACTGGAATTGAGATCTTTAGAAAAGAGTAGGAGCAAATTACATCAAAGAATGGGAATTGTGGGATCTATACATAAGGGGAGGAATGAGGTTTAAAATAAGGCAGGATTTGAATGAGCTATGTGATGTTTGACTGACAATGACTGGGTAAATTGTAAATGACGTATAAGTTTGCAACTAAAATTATATCAAAGTGGTCTGTGATGTAAAATGTTTGCATCTAAGATTATGTCGATATGGTTTATTTTCACTTATATAAATGTGTGATTGCTTAGGTCATTAGTGATAATTTAATAAAGATGTTTCTTGTTTGCAAAAAGGTAAGAAAAAATAGAGCCTGTGTCAAAGCAGACAGTTTCTAAATGGTTGTCCAATGCTATTTCCTTTTGTTATTCGTACCTTAGCAAGTCAATGACAGGCAAGATTAAGGCATAGTCTAATAGGGCCTTGCCTTCTTCGGTGACTTTTTGGAAAGGGGAAGCTGGAGGTTGGTATACTGGATAAGGTGTTTACCTCATAGAGTTTGATTCTCACCTTTAGAAGGGAAATTAGCTGGGCTTAAAATGATATATAAGGGCAGCGAGCCTAGCATTTACCAAAGACGTATTCCTGAGGCAGGAACTTGGTCTTTTGTAAATAGTTTTACAGAGCATAACAAACTAGACTCCTTTTCCAGATCTTGGGGAGGCTTTGCTGGGACATTTCTCCAGAGACTCCTGGACCCACATCATTCCTCTTTTCAAACCTTATAAGCACTAATATTCTACCCATGTAGCTACAGCTATTACAGCTGTGATCAAATGCTGAACATATTACAGTTGTGCAAGCAAACTTACTGCAACAGTAGATGTTTGAACAATCACTACTACAGTCACTGCTCAGTTCCTCCACCCCCTTTGTTTTTTGTGTGATTTCAGTTGGCATGAAAGTTATGAAGGGCTTTGCACCTAGACCACTGATTTTCTCCAGCTCTGCTCAATCTTTTAATGGTTTGAATGAATGGAAGATGTTCTTAATCTTTGGAATATGGCTGGCTGTTATATCTTTGGCAGGATGTACATATACAGCCAAGGCTACTGAATCAGCGATTGTTAAAACATCTACTATTATGGCAAGTTTACTTAATCAGCTGCACTTTCCTACAGTCCATGATTCAGAACAAAGAGGTTTCCCATACCACTGAGGATTCTAGCTACTCTGCTCTTATCAGGAATAACAGTGCTTTCTTTTTTGACACCCCTACATAATTCCTGGCCTTGAATAATCATGTATGGCTATGTCACACCCTAGCCACTGTGAAATGTATCACCACTAATTAGCAGTCAGTTTGACTGATTAGCAGGGTAGCTGTCTTTAGTCTAATGTATGATTTGGACAGAAGTTAAGTTTTATTGATAAATGTTTTGCAATGTTAATATCAGTAATCATGTACAGGAGAAGTTTATATCTTTTTATGTTAGGAGACACAAGTTTCCTTGAATATGTGTAGGTCAAATGTATGTACCGTCACATATAACAATGTGTTAATCTATGACTATAATAAAACTCTTTGTGGAAGCATAGCATATTGGGAGTCATTTGTCATTTGACACCGATGGTGTCAAGACACCTATATAAGAATTAATCTCCCCTTGGGTTTTCCTGAATACCTGTATGAAATAATTTAGTTACAGATAGAGCACAGTATTGGAAAACACTGGATGTTACATTATAGTGTCAGAGTAAAATTATTTATAACAGATTTTCACACAGGAGCTTTCTTCTATAACTTAGTGGAAAAAAAACTAAACAGCTTGTTTTCACTATTTTCCATATTTAGCAAAATAATTACTTTATTTTTATTATTTACAGTTAAATATTAGTTTTCCTTTTTGTGTTATTTAGTTTTCATGACACTAATCTATGGGAGAGCTCTAAACATTAGTTTCATTCATTTCTAGCTTAACATATCTTCTCTACAACCACAAATGGCTTTGAATCTAATTAGAACGCTCTCTGAGAATCTAAGGTTGAGGAATTAAACTTTGAGCTTTGCCTTACTTAAAGGAGACTTGATACAGCAGAATGCATTCAGTTTGCACTACTTCTTTGCATTACAGAAGAGGAAACAATCTGTGTGATATTTTTAACATTTCAGATGAGAGAAAGAAAGATGTCTATGCTTATCAGCAATTTCATGGCATACTGTAAAACAAAGGCTATTTTATTCTAGATGTATGGGGCATAATTACTTACTAGAAGTAAATATGTCCAAAAAAGCAGTAAATTAATATATAACTGATCTTAAAAAAACACACAGTGGCTGCCAGAGAACGATGTAATAAAAACAAAAAAAACAAAAAGCAACACTGAAGAAGCACCAGGGGGACAAAAAAAAAAAACAGATAACTGATCTTAAAAACGGGGCATAAGACCACGAGTTTGATAACTTAAGTGATTTTTTAATAAAAGAGAATATTCTATGTATAATCACAAGCAAGTCATAGTTTGATTATTAAGAGCAGTAGATTGGAAAAGCCCTAGATATGTGCATAATGAGTGAATTGTCTAATATTCAACACAAAAGTATGACAGAAGAGCAGTAAGTGCATAAAATAAATGCTGTGAGTGAGAACCAGACCAAGAAGAAGTTGAAATCTACACAGATTAATAAAATCAATCTGGAAATGTTACCGGCCACATGAAATTTACTCTGGTAACCAGGAACAAATGAATAGTCAGGAAGCACATCCAATACATATGCAACAAGACTAGACATGGTAAAAAAATTTTAACAAAGCTTATAGCCTTGGCCATTGTTGAGGATTTGCTCTTTTACCCACTGTAGTGCGATCATGGAGTTAGTATATTGAGTTGGGGGGGCACAGACACACACACACACACACACACACACACACACACACACACACACACACACACACACACATCAGGGGTGTGGGGGAAATAGTCCCTCACTTTGTAGGGTTTGAAAGTTTGTTTTCTTTTTATTCGGCCAAGTGATTTTTTTATCACCTGGGGAATAAAATTTACTGAAGTGGCCGTTCAGTGATTTGTGTATTCACTGTTTATTTGTCTATGAAAACATGTTCGATGAACACATTTTACAATCACATAATATAAACACCATGCGGAAAAGTGTTTTGGAGGAGGAACGTGGTTTAAGGGAAGGCAGGAATTGAATGAGCTATGTAATGTTTGACCAACAATGACTCTATAGATTATAAGCGATCTTTAATGTTTGCAACTGAGAATATGTCAGTCTGGTTTGTTTTAATTTATATAAATGTATGCTTGCCTATGTCATAAGTGATAATTCAATAAAGATGTTTCTTGTAAAAAAATAACTACAGTGTTATGCAGAAAGATCACAAATGTTGTTCGAGGAGTAATTTAATTTGTGCAAACAGAGAAGCTGTCAGATTCTATTTCTGGTGCCAGAATGCTTTAATTGCAATCCATTATGACATCAGAATCAATGAATGAATATGTCTGATAATAGCAATGATGATGGTAAGTCAAAAGCAACAAAAATATTCTATGATTAATAACTTCATTGTAGGTGCAAAAACATAAGGCATCAAACAGAAAAAAAGTATTTGCAGTCATCACTTGCATTACAGAGTCTTGGTGATATTTTTGAAAATATTCTAACTTGTTTAAAGAATTGTGTTGTATTGCAGGTTAATATCATATAAATAACTATTTTGAACTAATAAACTTTAATTCACTCTTGAAGTGGAGTTTTTGTTGTGTTCACTATCATGAGTAAATTTCAACTGAACTGCAAGAAAGGTATAGAAATGTGCAAAACAAACTAAAGCTACTGAATAGGAAAACAACATGGTAACAGTAGTCAAACAACAAATGACTCAGACATGCAAGGACCTAAAATACTTAAATAAGTGCATCGAATGGGAATTCAGCTTCAAACAGACAATGTAGTATTAATGCCTATTGTAAAGCATATTATCTGTATTTGATGTTAATAATGGTTCAGACAAGTTAACCTAGATAAGCCTGGTCAACATTGTATATCTTTATTTCACTTTGAGACACATGAAATTACCATTTGGAATATGATTAGCTCTGGATGACATTTAGTATTGCTAACATTGTAGATGTTTTTTTTTGGTATGGTAAGCATTACTGATGACATTTTAAGCTGGAGTACAATTAAAATGTAACAAGAACAATACATTACTGAAGTAATTTTAGGCTGTGACATATATACACGTATGTATATATATATATATATATATATATATATATATATATATATATATGTGTGTGTGTGTGTGTGTGTGTGTGTGTGTGTAAATGGACATGCCTTCGTTGAAGGTTGAATGTCGAGCTGTCACCTTGGCGTTCGTGAAAAATCTACTGCCAATCATTAGTGGACCGGAGTTCCGCTGTGGCGACCCCTAACCGTTAGCTGAAAGACAACAACAATAACAATATATATATATATATATATATATATATATATATGTATAATCTATAATATATAATTGAACGTTTAGCTTGTTGAACACCTAAACGTCGACAGCTAAACAGCAAAAGCTTAAAACCGTGAATGGCCACTTCCGTGAAGTTTTTCACAGGGAAAAAATTTGCTTGGCCGTGGGACACTAAAAAAAACTTTCAAACCCTAATTAACTGGACGGCTTCACTCCCCACATTCCCCTAACTAAATATACAAACTCTGAGATTGATCTGCACTGGGGAAAAGGCCAAATTCCCGATAACAGCCAAGCAAATTTTTTCCCTATGAAAAAGTTTGTAGAAGTGGTCATTCGTGGTTTTAAGCTTTTGCTGTTTAGCTGTCAATGTTTAGGTGTTCAACAAGCTAAACCTTCTCTGTTCTAATATATATATATATATATATATATATATATATATAGATAGATAGATAGATATCATTATTAATAAACATCTCAGTGTATTGTAAACATAATTAAAAATCAACAGCAGAATAAATGTATAAACATTTAAATTAGCAATCAAAACTGTAAGCAATTTTCAGGTTTAACCTATTTTTTCTAAAAGATTTATTCATTAGCTCATAAGCATTTGAAATAAAATCAAGCATTTATTATCCCCAAACCTTATTCCCAGCACAGCAACTACACAGATATAACCAATGCAACCAGATATTATTGTAACATCATCACAGAAATAATTCATTTCAGTGACAAAATGTAACAGTATTAAATAATTTATTAAACAAAATATACAGTAAACAACATATAATGGCATTGTGGCTGAATGCCCACCTAAACAACTAACTAAAACCCTAACATAGTTAGGACACCACTCACTAACAACAATTAGTCCCAACAGAGCAGCATAAGCCACCACCACTTCATCTACCAGGAGGAAGGAATGGAAAGAAATGAAGGCTTTCTATTCTTATACAAAAAAGAAGATTGCTTCTTCCACACACTAGGCCAACTAATGGCAGCTTGTTTCCCTGTTCCTTCCTAGGATACTGAATAACATTAGACCAATACCAGTGCAAAACATAGCTACACCAAGCACTTCAAGAAAAGGGATAAATTTATATTAAATAAAGACATTCCCTATATCAGATATATACCATCCTGCCTGTATCACAGTGGGTCACTGTACACAAAATTCCAGTGCTCAAATACCAAGAAGCCTAAAGATAGAGCTACTCTAGCCACTTTGCAATTAACAAACCACCTGGCAGCCATGACTACCCTAAAATTAACAGCAAATTGCTGACCAAATTAAAACTATCCCAGGGACGTTCTGTTTAATCAATGTTACATCTCAAGTAATCCAAGAGAAGAGCCTACTTCTGAGGAAGTCTGCTTTGTGGGCAGATGAAAAGCGCTTAAAGTTTATACTGTGAAGATTTATTAAATGCAGTGTGTGGACTGTACTGTGTTTGGGACTTGTGTTCCTGTTTGTTACCAATTTCAAAATTCCTGTCAGTTTCAACCAGACAAGATACAGACATCTCAGCTATTCAGAATGAGCCATACCAAAAACCAAAAAATTCACAGAACTTGTCAGCTAAAAAAGAACTGCAAACTTTATTGTCTAACATTCAAGACATTTCACTTAAAATTGATGAAATGGACAATAAACTGGATGTCTTTAAAGATCAATGCTTACAACAAATTTAACACCTAAAAGAAATACTTATGGAATAAAAACCCAGATTACAGCTATAGAAGAATCTCTCAGTAATATGGAAGGCAGAATTTCTGAAGAAGACCACAAAGTGGAATTTTTATTAAAACAAAATACATCTTTGCTGAACAAGTTAGATGACTTAGAGAATAGATCCAGAAGTAACTTGCATATGTATGGATTTCCTGAAAAATCCAAAGGAGACAACATGATTAATTTCCTTACATCCTGGATTCCTTCCATATTACACTTACCAGAATCTCTTTCAAATGACATTGAAAGAGCTATACATCTCTAGCTGCTCCAGCGTCATCTGTTAAGCCAAACACAAAGCCTAGCTCTATAATAGTAAGTTTTTTCAAGTCAAGATAATGAACTTGTTTTAAAAACTTATCAGACAAACTCACCAGTTAAATTTTAAGACAGTTTAATTAGATTTGACAATAAATATTCTTCAGCTGTGGTCTCTAAAATAATTATTTTCCTTAATAAAGGCATTAAAAAAGTAACTTAAAGTACATCTTCAATTTCCAGCTAGACTGAAAATCTTCCTTCCTGAAGTCACAAAAAAACTTTGATTCTGTGGATTTGGCTACAAAGTATTTATTAACCCACAATATTTTATACCATATGGAAGCTATGGACTGGATCATATCCTTCAAAGGACATGCTGAAAATAATAGATGGAAAACTTCAGAAAAGAAAAAGAAAAAAAATGAAAGGATAAATAAAACATTAATTTTATCTGTTTGAATGTTTCTAATCCTAAACTTCTGTTGCCTTTTCTTTAACAGTTTTGACTCATTAATAATGAGCAACAATGTTACCAGCTAACTTTTAAACGAAAGAAATATATCCTGCAGAACATCAGAAAAAGGTAATACAAAAAATATTAATGTTTTTATGTGCTAAGACTAAACTATTCCTTTATACATTATATGCTTCTTCTTATTTAGATATACTAGAACTCTAATTTCCTCTATGTATGTGGCAAAAAAAATTAGGTTTGAATGCTTTTAGTTTACTAATACAACTTCCTTAGAATGTATTGCAATCTTCACTGTTCCTTAACAAAGTTTCAATAGCAGCCATTTAGCATGAATGGGTATGTTTCTCTGGTAGTTTTAAGGAGACTAATTTCTAACATCATAAAGTTTATTTTTTATTATAAATCTGAAATTTCTCAGTGTTTATTTTTCTTTATAAAACAACTGCAATAGGTATATACAAACTGTTCATATCATTTCTTTATCTTAAATGGGTTCTTTAATAT
Source organism: Protopterus annectens (assembly GCF_019279795.1). Classification (NCBI taxonomy): domain Eukaryota; kingdom Metazoa; phylum Chordata; order Ceratodontiformes; family Protopteridae; genus Protopterus; species Protopterus annectens. The sequence continues at coordinate 1,317,249,095 of NC_056733.1, forward strand.
AAAAATACCCAGCATTTGCTTTTTTTTACTTAGATTACTTGTGGTCATCTGGTCATCTTGTTTCTCTTGTCTTGTTCTTGAGGTACACTTAAACAACATCTTTTTGACTGCTTACATCTTCTCAGATTTCTGCTAAGCTCACAAGACACTTTTGAACTGTTAAATCCTATTTGGAACTGTATAACTCAGTCTCAGCAGTGTGAACTGAATCAAACACTTCAGACACAATTCTCATGAAGTCAGCTTTAAGGTTAAAGGTTGTGTCTGAGTCGTTTTATTTTTCACTATGGAAAGTATCCAGTCCATGTAATGTCTAAGATTTACCGTAATAAGTAAAATAATGAGTAAGTTGATCATTAAATTCCATTTAACTTAAGATCTGAAACAAAAAAGATGAGATAACCTGATATATTCAAGGATTAAATTAAATATAATCAATTAAGCTGAACAGAGTACTTTAAATTGCAAGTATAAAACTTAAATCACACTTTGGGATGTTTATACTTAAGATAGTCTAGGTTATTAAACACATGTTAAAAATGATTTCATGTTTATAATAGCTTAGGTTTTTTTGCACTGAACTTGACAATTTTGGAAGCAAGGGGAAAATGTTAATTTAAGTGCAATATCTATCTTGTTTTTTTGCAAATACTTAGGTGTGAACATATATGGATGCATTATAGTTAATTTATTCAGTAGTGGTTATTCAAACTTTTAACACATAGATATCGCATACTGGAAGTGATCTTTACTTTTTATTGTGGGACAGTTGTGTCATTTGCTTGTGTATATAGATACTTGTATACAATGATTAGTTAATATTTTAATAAGAGGTTTTTAACTTTAATTTCCTTATATATTAATATTTCAACATTTTTAGTTTTATACTTTACAAATAATATTCTTATTAACAGCCTATTTTAGAGAAATGCAGTGTATGCTGTTCTGACAAATGTGCTGAATGATTTTAGTTTGATTTGTATTATCACCATGTTTTTTGCAGTTTATTTTATGTTGCTATTAGACTTATCTATTAAAGATATATTCATTGTATTTACTTATTCAAGTACTTAGGTTATGAATGTTTTCAATTTCTCTTATAAGATGCTTATAAATATACTTAGTTAAATGTTTTATTTTATTATTCAAGAGTATCAGAGTGGATTCAATTTCAGGTGAACTTCCATTATATTGTAACATAATTATATTCATATAAGCAGAGTTTTTTAGAGGGTAAAATATCTGATGCAGATAGTAAGCAAAGATAGAGGGATTGCTTGGATAGCATTTCTATCGAAGTATGAAGTTTTATACCTCATTGTTTCAGGTGTTGGTCTGATTAATCAGTACACTAGGTTTTTATGTTTCGACTGTTTAGTGTCCTCCATGTTTGTTTATAATACTGTACAACATGAACATCTAGCATTCTTTTCAATAACATATATAATTCCCCATGACTATGAATATAGATGTCTGTGTATAAACCTTAGCATAATATGAATATGAAGTATTTATCTATTAACATTAATCGACTAAATAATAATGTTAAAAGGAGAAGTTTGCTTAAATATCATAATCTACATAAACTACAACTAGTTTTTCTTCAAAAAACACACCTTTTGAAAAAAAGATATAAACAGATTAAATTTTAATAACTACACAGTATTAGTACTTCCGCGGTGGTGCGGCAGTAGCATTGTTGCCACACAGCAAGAGGTTCTCCCATTCGATTCTCGGCTGGAGTGCGGGGAGTGCCTTCTGTGTGGAGTCTGCATGTCCTCCCCACAGTTGGGTGGGCACTCGAAAGACATGCATAAATGGGCGTGCCTTCGCTGAAGGTTGAACATCGAGCTGGCACCTCAGCGTTCATGAAAATCTACTGCAAATCATTTGCAGACCGGAGTTCCGCTGTGGCGATCCCTAACCAGGAAAAGCCGAAAGACAACAACAATAACAACAACATTAGTAAGTGCTCATTATAAGCAATAAAAGAGGGGAGTATAAATGTTATGGAAAAATTCTATTTCATCACACAGAATTATTAATACATTTTATGATCCTTCTGGTATGTTTTGTTTAGTGTCTCTAGAAATAAATACAGAGATTTATGCATTAATTAATTCTCATTGGATAACTGGAATGGGGGCTAAAGCAGTTAAACATCAGTTTAAAGATGTTATCCAATATTATAAATGGAGTGTAGGGTGATTTTAATTGTATTGTGGATGATGATACCAGTACAAATTGCAAATGCAGGAAAACTGCCACCTCAAAGGCGGGTTTGTTTTTTATTTTGATACAGCTGTTCTTAAAGAAATAAATGATTTTACAGAGCCAAATTCATTTTATTGCACACTATTCACATTGACATGGGGCTCATTCTATAATAGATAGAGTATATTTTTCAACTGACATAATAACAAAGTTAGATAAAGGTAAAGTTATTACTTGCCCATTGCCTGTTCACAATGCAATTATATTTGATATAAAAAATATTCCAGCACACACTCTGCCTGTTACCAGAATACCTTCCTATATAACTAATTTGAAAAAGTTTAGGGAATTTTATGCAAGTCAGATAAACACCTTTCTAGATATAAATATTACAGCTATATCTTAAATATCTGAGTGGGATTTGTTAAAGTCTTACATCTGTGGTAAGGTTTTATTGGGGTTTATTATAAAGAAGAAGCAATGGGACAAAGACATATTGAAGTTGCAAATGAAAGTTGATAAACTTAAGATAGAAATACAAAAAGGAAACGCTAATTTAAAAAACAGAATTTGAAGAAATAAATAAATATTTAGAAACACTTCATCATAAAACTATGATTAATCTTTAAAAAAATTAAGTTAAATTCTTATTCTGTGAGCCCTGCTAATCAGAGAAGTTTAGCAAACTGAACAAAAAAAATTATTAAATCAAATCAAATAAAAGAACTTTACATTCCAGGCAAAAAATAAAAAGCAAAGTATTTATCTAGCATTTTGCAGGCATTTAGGGATCATTTCAATACACTTAATTTATCTAATTCAGAAATGGCAACACCTAATAATACTAAAATATCCCTTAGTAAATATATTGGTAGCAAACTAACACAGGAACAAATAGACCTTCTAGATAAACCAATTACAAAGACTAAAATTAAGTCACAAATTAATAAACTGAAATCAAATAAAGCTCCAGGTATAGATGACATATTACCTGAAATGTATAAATTATTGCCAAGGGAAGCCTTAGCTCTATTGCTAAAAGTCTATACTGCAGTTAAAGAAAATGCAATTATACGCCCTTCAGGCAAATATTTTTTAATATCCCCATTTTTACTATTACTAAAGGAAACAAGCAAGGTTGCCCCTTATCTCTTTTGTTGTTTAATTTATTAATAGAACCTTTTGAAAATTGTGTTAGACTTGACATTAATATCAAAGGTATACAGTTTACTAGAGGTCTAGCTCTGAAACTTCAGTTGTTTGCAGATGATATTTTGCTAACTTTAACTGATAACAATCACTCTTTACAATCTTTATTTAATACAATGGCAACATTTCAAAATATTTCTGGTCTTCAGTTTAATGAATATAAAACCAAGACACTAGCTATAAATTTTACTCAGAAATCTATAAGTAAGAAGTTCTCTAAATACATTGTTTCTGATGTCAGGATTACTTATCTGGGTGTTTGGTAACAGGTGACTTGAATGAAACAGTATTAATAAATTATACTAATATCTTAAATAAAATAAAATCACTTATAGCCAGTTGGAATATTTTTGTCACTATAGAACATAGGTTGTTTATAATTAAAGAAGTTGTTTTTCCTGAAATTCTGTATCATGTTCAAGCTCCCCCCCCGAAACATATTATACACAAATATAATAAAAGGATATTTAATTTTTTTGTGGTTTCCTAATAAACCTAAAATTGCTTTAAATAATCACTTATTGGACTGGGGTAAAGGCGGAATTAATCTTCCTGATATTGAAATATTTGCTCTGTCTTCTTTTATTAAAAATGTAACAATATGGATAAATTCAGCATACTCCTCTATTTGGAAACAATTACATGAACAAATCTGGTTGGAAACAAACCAGTTACTGAATCAAAATTATTCACTAATTCTATCAAATCACTTGTACTGGATGATAAAGGATTATATTTTAGAGAATGAAAACAAACAAATATTATCCAAATATTTAATTAACACTCTATATTTAAGAATTATTTGAACAAGAATCCAAGTATTAAGGCTTTGTCTTTCTTACTTTTTTACATTGCTTATACAGACAATAATATTGACACCTTTGATATAACAAAATAAATATGTTTAACGCAAGAAACTTAATCTTTTGGCATCAGATAACAGATTCTGGAAGAGTTCTTTCTATTAATCAAATAATGAACAAATATAATATACAGCAAGATCTGTGGTTAGCCTTCCAAGCCTTAAGATAATATGTCATAAGTAAATTGGAATTTATGCAATTATTAATTAGGCAGGGTGTTTTGAACTTTATTGATTTCATAATACTTATAACTAATCAACCAGTACAAGGAAATATTTATCTGTCTAAAATATACAGAATCACTAAGAATACAAAAATATATCATAAAAATAATATTGGGATTATTTTACAACAGTTAATGATCATCCTCCAACAGACAACAAGAAACATACTTATGTCTTCAAAAACATACTACATTATCGTCACATTCTCAATTGTTTTCATTGAAATTTAATCATAGAAGTTATTTTATGCATCATAAATTAGCATTGATGTTTGGAAATGACAATGGATCTTAGAGATATTAATTAAAATTGAAGGCAGACTGGCAACTTATGCCCTATGATTGTAATCTTCTTAATGCATACTGAGGAAAAATTAATTATTTCTGTCAGACTGTCTTCAATGGTAACTTTCAGTTAACCAAATAATTAGTATTATTTAATTCTCCTATCTCCAAATGTGTTCACAAGAAAAAGTTTTAATTTATTAGCCTTAGCTCAAAAGATAAACATCAACTGGAAAAGTTAATCTTCTTCTTCCTTCAATGAATTCAAGAACCTACCATTATCAATCGTTGACACGGGAACTGTTACTTTAAAACCCAGGACTGATAGAATCACTTCATACTATAGCTCATGGTTGACAATAATAGAAATATTAGATAAAATAGACTGCAATTTATCTTCACAAATCATGTGATCTGTATAACTCAAATGTTTTATGCATTCTGGCTAGACACCTTTGTAAATAGTTATGTTTTTTATGTTATTTGTATTAGCTTATTGTTATTTATTTTCAACTTCTTTCTTATTCTCTTGTTCATATTTGATTGATTAACTTATAAATGTTTTATTTCCAGTTACTGCTTTAAAAGATATATTATTTGAAATACAATAAAATATTTGAAAGTAAAAGCAATACACATGACATGTTCATTATGCCATATTTGTGGAGCTTTTCTCCTCAGGCCTGCACTGAAAATAGGTTTCAGACCCAGTGGACTTTGCCTGTTAACAAATGTCAATAAATAAATAATAAATAATAAATAGTAAATAGTAAATAAATGAGCTTTCCCAAAGAAAAGCCCACATTAGCCTTCAAACCATGAACCCTCTGCCAGTCTATTAACATTCATAAAATTCACCAATGCTTGGTAAAATTGTTAACATCCAAAAACCTGGATGCAGCATTTAGCCCTACCAAGTGAACCTTAACAGTTCTGATTGCTTCTCCCAATTCCCACCTGGACACTACATACCTAGACACTAATTGTACTGACCACTTCCTTTCACTGTGTAGTAAATTAGCTACAAAAGCCTTTAAAGTCACCAAAGTAGCATTATATGCTCTCCAATCTGATGCAGCCCATGATCCCTATACTCACCTCCCCAGTCCATCTACCTACCTAACAGTCTTCTAATAAGATGGCCACATCATGGACCACCAAAATGTAAAACCTTTGCCCTAAAAGTAAGTATCCATGAATAACACCCCACAGCATCCATGTATAGCTGCAGATCCTCATAGGAGACACAGTATTTCTGCTAATAGGATATTCCATTAAAGTAGTGAAAGAATTCCACTCAAATGCCCATGTTCTCTCTAAACAATTTTGATAACTTTAACCTATGATGCTTTTACCTAGCCCCTCTTAACAATTTAGCAAGGGACCTACTGAAGGCTATCTCCAGTCTTATTACTCAAAACACAAGATTTAGTAAACCTAAGACCTCCTAGCCCTAACCTTCTCCATGGACAGTATACCATCAATCTTAACTTTCAACTTGTCTTGCAAGGCTGAAGGTGAAACAGACCAAAAGTGGCATCCATTTCCAAACCTAAACAGGTTAAGACCTTAGAAGATCCCTCCTGCTAACTGTCAGCCATGGGTATGTTCACTTCTTTGTACAGTTACATGAAAAGATATACACATTTTTCAAAAGCCTCCTTACCACCACCTACTAGCAAAATGTAATCTAGATAATGTACCACCTTCTGACTTGAATCCCACCTCAACAAAATCCACTGCAAGGCTGAACTAATTTTCAGGGAATTGGCACATGTTACAGTGTAGTCCACTGGCATAGGCTTGTCAAAATAAAACTTACCCTGCAGGTGCATATCCAACAAAGGTCAATTTTGCTTCCAGATGGGAAGCAGGCAAAAAGCTGAATCTATATCCAGCATTGTTAACAAAGGGTCAGAGAACCTCTGTATCACATGTACTACATCATCTAAGGAAGCATACTGCATCTGAATATTTACTTGGTAGTGCAGTCATTCACTTAGCTGTCCTCTGGAAATGAAACGTGATGGATCAGGCAGAATTCACTCTGGTCTCTTTTTCAGGATCATGCCCAATGGAGAAATCCCATAAAACTCAAAGAGTCACTAAGTCTCCCTGCTAATAATCTCTTGCATGGGTGGTCCATAACCAGGCATTCCCCCCGTTTTAGTCACTGAATTTCTCTCAAAAAATGTCTCCTTCTTTAAAATAACTACCTTGAAACAAACAAAACCCAGAACCCAGTTATCACAGGTTGTAGTCACAAACCTTCTGGAGGTCCTTTCACCCAATGCTGCCAAAACTGCTATTAGACCTTTCATCTCCAGGAACCCAGCTTCTGTAATCCTCTGAGCCTAGTCAGCATTGATGAGGTCATAAATTTGTGCCAATTCATCTCCCAAGATCTTCTACTTCACTGAGAGTGGGATATGCAGTATAATAAAAACTCTTATCCTTCATGTCAAAAAGATTTATACCCCCTGTAAACCCACTGCCATCTCTTCCTGTCCTGCCTCTACAGACAGGCCTGGCTGGGAGGGAAATTCCCCAAAGGCTGCTGTATCCACAAGGTCTTGTTCTGTCTCCAGCTCATTCAAACCTGACACTCCCTGCCCTGCTCCTGCTCTGCCATCCTGTACTATCCCTACAACTTGCTTTTATTCTGCTATTTAATTCCTGTTAAAAACCTACTGACAGCCACTCTGGTAACTGCTTCTGTGCTGTCCCCTCATAATAAAACAATTTAAAATCATTACCTTGAGTTAAGTGAGGCTCCATTGATGTCATAACATTAGCTTCACTTTCTCTCTCTCTCTCTCTCTCTCTCTCCTCCTACTCTTTTTCCCTCTCTTCCTGGAGGCCTCCGTGGATAGGCATTCCTCTGCCTCCTTCCTCCTTCATTGCCTTTTAGTGAGAGCTTCTCTGAGAACCCCTATTGCAGCATGCAGTTGGCCTTTCTAAATGCCGAAAGAACTTTTCCACTTGGGACATTATCACAAGTCACCACTGATGTAAACTGTTTTCATTCACCATCCTGCAAAAGAGGATACAAACATTAGTCCCAGGCTGACTATCTGAGCTCCAATATCTACTTCTCTTTAAACCAAAGCTAAGGTGGGAAGAGGAGGGAGAGAGTGCAAGTCATCCCACTGCTCCTCAACCCCCCCACCCCCCTTCCAGCCTCCCACCCATTGTTACCCTGTTCCTCACCTGCCCTTCTCAGTTCCAGAACTGACAGTACCCCAGACACCACTGGCTTACACCTGCACTCCCATTTCCTTCCTGACTGCCATCCAAACCTCTCCAAATGAGCCCAGTGACTAACACCATTATGGAAGATCACTTCATCATGGCTCACCAGCCACCATCTTGTGAGATGAACTCTGAGATTCTGCCCTCTCTAATCTCTATGTACCATTGACATGTTATCCCCTCCTGTTGTGTTTACTTTTACATATATATATACGTATATGTTCTGTTATGGCCAGAACCATGTCCAGGACTGGACTGAAGTCAGGACAAGCACCAAGGTAAGACTATCACCTTTGTAACACCTCATTATTTAACAAGAACTCATATTTCCACTATCACAGACATCCAAAATAATATCTAAATATGAAAATCAGGACAAAGACACAACAAAACATGGCACAACTGGCCAAACAGGGACAAGTCCCACACATTGCACTGATCATCTCAGAAAGTTGCAAGGATAAAAAGTTATGTATTAAAACACACCTTCTGTGTGACAAAATGATCCAAACTCAAATGTATGCTATTATTTAGTTACCTCACCACTCAGTAATTTCCAGCATCATAAATATATGCAGAACAGACCAAGATATGTGGCAAATCTGAACCATCTACGAAATCTAGACAGTTGAGACATGCTTCCAGTTAATGCTCCCCTCTATCTCTCCCCAACTATGTTATTTCCTACTGAATTAAAACATTGACTTGCTTATGCTATACCCTTGGATTCTACTTGTCACTTATTAATAAAGGCACTGTAGCCATTATACCTACTCCATAGCTGGCCTTAGGCATCGGCCAAATAGGTGGCTGCCTAGGCCACCACTCTACCAGGGGCACTTTTCCAGTGTTTATTTGCCGTAGGTATATCAGGATGGGGGCTCTGGGTGGTGTGAGGGGGCTCTGTGGAGCCCTTTTGCCTAGGGCACCAGTTGACCTAATGCCACTCCTGCCTACCCCTTTTTACAAATAATAACCTTGCTTATGCTATACCTTTAGATTGCACTCATCACTTATTAATAAAGGCACTGTAGCCATTATACCTACCCCTTTCTACAAATAATAACCACTTACCCTATGCCACCAAGGTCTGGTACCCAATGCAAAGCCTAGCTTCTGGTTGCTAAGGGAACTGAAACTAGGGGCACATGGAATCACTTAACCTCTGTGCCAAACAGACTGGAATAAACTTCATCCTATTAATATATAACTAATGTGCCCTGCTTAAACCTACTCCAATTACCTCTCTTCCTGACAGAGAACTTGCCATCTCCCATTACAACAACTTCCTGGCCTTGCATCACCTTCTCCTCCTCTCTACCCCCACCCGTCACTCTGACCAATAAAACAGTTAACATGCTCAACCCTCCCTTCTGCTGCAGAAGTTCGGGGACAAAATCAGTCAGCATAGTAAACCATCTTTACTTTGAAGACAACTTCATCTTCCATTATCTTTGGTTATGTCCTATTCCATCATCGTCACCCTAAAAATGACTCCTTAAAAGTGCAGTATACTCAGTTTCAGACACACACACACACACACACACACACACACACACACACACACACACACACACACACACACTCACACACAAAACACCTTTAGAAGACACTTTTTGTCAAAATGTCTGCCTTTCAACATAGAGCAAATGTGGGTGACATCCACTTACCATCACCATACTGGCACATCTCTAGCACTGACGTGGTAAACATCTGGTCACTACAGCATCTGCAGTCGCAACCTGGGCTTGATGCCATCTTATTGCATGAAAGTAGACCTTCTGTATATGGATTAAAACCTCTGACAGAAATTCAACAATACTATACTCAAATTGGAAAAAAAAGATGTTAGCAGCAGATATGGATGTTAGAAATATTAACTTTTTAGTAACTGTTGTGGAATCAGATCACAAGCCATTATATTATATACGTAAAAGTTAAGCACCAACATTCCAGAGAATGTTTCCTCATTTCAAAAATTCAACCTACAAGTTCAAGTTAAGGTTGGGAGGCTTATGCATATGCACTAAATACATTAAGCAGGCCATACTTACAGGATTAAAAAAAATTGTTTTAGAGAGACGTGAAAGTATTATGCATAGTAAATTAACTGCCAGTCTATGCTGAAATGATGAGCAATTTCAAAGTTGTTCTCAGAATGTATATGAGCTTCAACTTCTTTTTGATATATATCGGGATAGCTAAATGCTGCCAAACAAATTCTATCAAAACTGTAGCTAGAGTATCTGGTCCACTGTGTATTTTCTCTATCTGGCACCATCTCAAATCTAAGTTGATGACCAAAAAAAAGCTCTTCTGAAATGAAGTAAGCCACTTGCTTCAAATGCAGCAAGTAGCTTGTTACATTTAAAATACCACACACAAAGAACTTTAATGCTTCACCCATGACTGCAAATATAATATTGAATGAAAGCCAGTTCTGCACAAATGTATCCTCTGCATCTGCCAATCATGCTCCTTTGCATCTCGTACCTGGGGCAGGCACCCTTTCTTCCCACCATATCTATGCTCCTGCTTTGTATATCAGGCAAGAGCGGTTATGCTTAGTAGAATCCATGACTAACACGTAAGAATGAGCAAATACAAAGAACATATGGCATATTATGTTGGCCTAGCATGACAGGTAAAAGTAGCATGTGAAATTTGCTATCTATACAGAAATCAAAACCAGAAAAAGGAGCTCACACTTTGTACAGATGTTTGGGCACTCAAACTTGTACTTTTTATTGTGTAGTTTCTTGAAAGAAACTGTGAAGCTGAAAAATTCAAGTCAAACTGTAATAAGTCCTTAAATCCATTCTTGCCTGACAATGGGATTCCTGATGAGGACGTCACAGACAATGGATCAAAGGTCATCAGTCATGAGCTTCACATATTGGAGAAACCATGGCAGATGAAACACTTCATACTTCTCAAGCTCCTTTTGCACAAAGCCAAAAAGAAACAGGTTACAAAGGCCAAAAAATCAGAGACAGATTTTAAATATTGTTCTTATAAACTTAAAGTTCAGAGACTAACAGGATTGGCATTAGCACCCATTTTTTTAAAGGATATGAAGTCTGAAACTGTAATGCATGGCATTATTTAGTGACTTCATTCCTCAATGATTTTCCAGAAAAACACACATTTTACGAGAAACTAACCAAATATATAAGAAAGAAATATAGGCATTCTACAGAAATATGGACAGTTGAGAGGCGTGCTTCACTTTAAGTCCTGGATACCTTTAAAGCAATTGACAGGATATGTATATAACACAGATTGGAAGACAATCAATTGGAAAACATAAAGAAATGCAAATATTCCAATACTAATGAATGCTACTTATCCATCCTGGAATGCCACAGTGCCTTTATAGTCTATAGGATAATATCCATGTCAGCCCTGAAATGGTAGACATCTGAGACCAGCCTATTGACTTAATTTCCACTGTTTGTAACACATACTAAAGAATCTACTATTCATTTGTTGAAAGAAAAGCAAAAAAAGAAAAAAAAAACATCAGTTTTGGCAAAACAGGAGGAATTTTGTCTTTACTAAAAGAAGGCATAATACTAAGTATAAAAGTATGTGATCAAGAATTTGAGAATGAACAAAACATGGGGGGGGTAAATAATTTGACAAGTATACTGTCTGATGCTGTATGACATTTTAAAGTATGCAGGGTTGGTATAATGGGAATCCCAAGGTGGAAATAAAAGACATTTACAGAGACTGCCTGACTCAGAACAGCCAGGACTGCTGCTTTAAGAACTTGTAGGAGTAGAAGTATCTGTGGTGACTTGTTGGCTGGGTTTCAGTTTGGCAATATGAAACCACTGCTTTGTGGATATGACAAGGGCATCTCAAAGGACAGTGATTAGAACATTTCAATGTGTCACATAGTGTGAAACCAGTAGCACCTGCTGATGATGATGGTACTAAATCCAGTGTTACCAGTACAGCTGATACTTGTAATAGTTATGCGTTTATAGGCTAATTAGAAACAAGTGCATATTCTGACTCCACACATCTGAATCAAAGTGAATGTGCATGTGACATTTCATTTATTGTGATGTGCATTCCATTTGACCCATATACAGTGGATATAAAAAGTGTACACACTCCTGTTAAAATGCCAGGTTTTGTGATATAAAAAAATGAGACCACAATAAATCATTTTCCTACCTTTAATGTGACCTATAACCTGTACAATTCAATTGAAAAACAAACAAAACTGTTAGAGGAAAAATAAAAATAAAAAAATGTACAATAAGCTGGTTGCATAAGTGTGCACACCCTTAAACTAATACTTTATTGAAGCACCTTTTGATTTAATTACAGCATTCAGTCTTCTTGGGTACACACCTGGCATCAATTAAAGAGACTCCGATTAACCCCAAATAAAGTTCAGCTGTCCTAGTAGGATTTTCCTGACATTTATTTATTTATTTATTTATTTATTTATTTATTTATTTATTTATTTACATATGTTTACTGGGAAAGACTGACTGGGCCAGAAGCCCAGAGGCCCAGGGAGAAAAGCTCCACAGAAATACAAGCAATATACAATAATTAGACAGTACAATAGTATACATACAGTAAGCTGCAGAATACATATCTTCTAGTCTATACAAAGATTCAAAAAGAAGTGTGTACATATTCATAATAGTTATGACCAAATGAGATTTCCTTTATATATATTTATTTTTGAGTAGTAATAAACACTGAGGAGAGGGAGAAAATGAGATAAGGAGTGGACAATGTGTGGAGAGAGTTACAGATATCTTGTCAGTCAGGTCTGGCACAGGAGCAATGCCAGTTTTTGGCTAGATGTTCAAATAGTAGTTTAAAAGGGTCTATATTAGATCACTGAATGCTTAAAAAAGCGAACGGTGATTAATCGACCCTATGTAAGCAAAGGCTTACAATGTCAAAGTATCAGAACAGCAATTTTTTTCCAAGGGAAAAAAATCGCTGTTCCAACAAACAAACAAAAAAAAAAACATTTCAAACATTACATTAAGTGGGGGCTTCACCCCCCATGCCCCCCCTACTTAAATATACCAACTCCGCGATCGCACTACAGTGCCGAAAATGGTAAAGTACTGAAGCGGCCAAGCAAATTCTTTCCCAGGGAAAGAATTTGCTTAACAGCCGCTTCAATATTTTGCGTTTTCAGCCTTTTATGTCCGATTTTGAATGCATCTTCAGTCTCCTAATATAGACCCATTTAAAACTGATAGATTCAAGTGTGTTTTGGAGGGTGTTGGGTAGAGAGTTTCATAATTTGGCTATTTGATGTGAGAATAGGGCTTCACCGTGAGTGTTGTTAGCTTTGTTTACTGTGAGAAAGTTTCTGTCTGCAGATCTTAGACTTTGTGGGCATGAGTAGGGAACAATAAGTTCCTCTAGGGATGGGCAACTATCAGGATGGAAGATGATACTGTGTGTGAATTTAAGTTGATATTGTGTGTGAATTTAAGTTGGTAGATATGAAGAAGGTTACATAGCTCGAGCCAATTTATTTTATGTAGAACAATACAATGGTGGTGAAGGTTGGCTGTGAAATGGGCTATTTTGTTGTTGCAAGTTTCTAATTTGGTTAAGTCTGTTTTTTTTTTAAGTTGGTAAAGAGGGGGAAAGCATATAGGAGTATAGAGAAGAGGAAGTTCTGGATATGGCTAGTCTGGTATTGTCAGTGAGGAATGGCTTGCTTCTGTACAGTGAGCCAAGTTTGATGTGAACTTTCTTAATTGCGGTTGTTATGTGTTGGTCAAATCTGTGTTTGTTGTCAGTTGTCACTCCAAGGAGTTTTGTATGCTCAACTGGTTGGATGACTGTGTTGTTTGTGAGAGAATAGTGAAAGGAGGGGTGGTCGCTGATTTTTGCCAGCATTAACTGTGTCTTTTGGGGGTTGAGAATTAGTTGTGATTTACTTAGATATGTTTCTATATCAATAAAAGCTTGCTGGGCTACTATTTGGAGGTCTGGTAAGGTATCTGCTGAGCAGATTAAAGTTGAATTGTCTGCGTACTGACCTGCTTTAGCGTGTATTGTGGATGAGACTAGATCATTAGAGAAGATGGTGACAAGAAGGGGTCCTAGTATGGACACTTGGGGACTCCAACCGAGACAGGCAGAAGTGGTGAGAGTTTGGATTTCAGAAAGATAGCTTAGGATCCAGGAGAGGGAAGTCTTTGATAGGTTTAGTGAGGCAAGAGTACTAAGGAGTTTCTGATGGGAGAGTTGCCTGCTACAGCAAAAGCCACGGTTCGCAGAGAGCTTACAAAGCATCAAAGGGATTTCATTGTTGGAAGGTATCAGTCAGGAGAAATGTACAAAACAATTTCCACAGCATTGGATATACCATGGAACACAGTGAAGACAGTCATCAAAAGGTGGAGAAAATATGGGACAACAGTGACATTGCAAAGAACTGGACATCCCTCCAAAATTGATGAAAAGACAAGACAAAAACTGGTCAGGGAGGCTGCCAAGAGACCTACAGCTACATTGAAGGAGCTGCAGGAATTTCTTGCAAGTACTGGTTGTGTACTACATGTGACTACAGTCTCCCATATTCTCCATATGTCTGGGCTATGTGGTAGGGTTGCAAGACAGAAGCCTTTTCTTAGACAGAAAAATATCCAGGCCCTGCTAAAATTTGTAAAACAATGCATCACATCTCCCAAAAGCATGTGGGAAAATGTGTTATGGTCTGATGAGACCAAGGTTGAACTTTTTGGTCACAATTCCAAAAGGTACGTTTGGCACAAAAACAACACTTTGCATCACAAAAGAGCACCGACCCCACAGTGAAGCAGGATGGTGGCAATATCATGCTTTGGGGTTGCTTTTCTTCAGCTGGAACTGGGGCTTTAGTCAAGGTGGAGGGAATTATGAACAGTTCCAAATACCAGTTACATTTGGCCCAAAATCTTCAGGGTTCTACTAGAAAGATGAAGATGAAGAGAAATTTCATTTCTCAGCATGACAATGACCCCAAGCATACATCCAAATCAACAAAAGAATGCTTCACCAGAAGAAAAATTAAAGTTTTGGAATAACCCAGTCAGCGCCCAGACCTAAATCCAATAGAAAATCTGTGGGGTGACCTGAAGAGGGCTGTTTACAAGAGATGCTCTCGCAGTCTGACAGATTTTGAGTGCTTTTGCAAGGAAGGGTGGGCAAATATTGCCAAGTCAAGATGTGCCATGTTGATAGACCCCTACCCAAAAAGTCTGAACGTCGTAATCCAATCTAAAGGTGCTTCAACAAAGTATTAGTTTAAGGGTGTGCACACTCATCCAACTTATTGTACGTTTTTCATTTTTTATATTTTTTCCGCTAACAGATTTGATTGTTTTTCAATTGAATTGTACAGGTTATAGGTGACATTAAAGGTGGGAAAAGTTTTGAAATCATTTATTGTGGTCTCATTTTTTTATATCACAAAAAAGTGGCATTTTAACAGGGGTGTGTAGCACTGCAGTTAATGCTAGGGTGTTGTATACATTATTTATACATTAAGGGGATTTAATTATTAGTTTTAAATTAAAGGAATATCACATATGGCAATATGTGATATAGTAATTTAAGTAAGTTTAGCATAGAAGTAGTAGATTCATGTCATGAGACAGTGACACTGCTTAAGTTTGAAATAAATTACAATGCTATATTAATAATTTTCAAGTTACAGGTATACTGTACATTGGATTCTACAATATATACTTTGTAGAGATTATAGATGTTCCGCTTCATTAATCCTTTATAGCCCCCCCCCCCACACACACACACATTTTATGGAGCATATGGAAAGCTCATATAGGAAGAGAGAGTTTTTCCTTTCCTCCTTCCTCTTGTTGCTGCAGGGGCTCATTATCTGAATGCAAACACCTTTTGGTTATTGCAATATAAGAAGAATAAAATCATATTTTGATAAAAAACAAATCCAATAAATATGTTTATGTTGAATTGTACATGGCTTAATGGACATATGTAAATTTAAATCCATTTAGATTTCAAAGATGAACAAAAAAATCCACTACTTGTTTTGGTATTGTTTGCTAATATTAGAATCTGTTTTCGAATAGGCTTAGAAAAAATACTGGTTATGCAGAATTTGCAGTTGTGCTTTTAAATGAGTCTCTATTCCCATATTAAAAAGAGGCATGCACTAACAGATGTTCTTAACTGTAATGCTTTACATCACTGCACGTAGAGTGCTAGTACAGGGAAATGAGTTGTGCATATAACTAGGACCCCCATGGATGCTGCTCTAGGATGCTTCAAACTTTTTTCAGGTGGGGGGGGGTCAGATTAGGTCCAGTGGAAATCAGGACTAACTCCCAGTATCAGAGGCACCAGTGGCAGGCAATGGTCTGTTCTACACAGGGGCCAAGCAAATTCCACTGAAACGAAGTAGAGTTTGTTTGAGCTGTTATCCATACTCAGCATTATGTCAATGGTTCTGTATCTAATTGTAACAAGTTAAATCAAAGAACATCTTCCTGACAACAAAGCCATTTTAATATAAAATATTTTTTAAGAGTTATTATGCTGTCACTGCACTTATAAAATTTACACATTTTATCCCAGATTGCTCTTATTTAACTGCACAATCTCTGTTCTGTCTTCACTGTTTCATTTATCTTTCATGTTCTACTTAGAACTCTTCCTGGGGTTGGCTTATCTGCTGTGGTATCTTCTCATTTCAATAAAGAGATTGCATTACATATATATTCCATATGGTGTCGATTTAAAATTAAAAAATAGCACTTATCAAAACTGTTAGTGAGGGCTACAATGCCAGTCTCATTGTACATTACTCTAGTCAGGTACACCACAAGTCCTTCTTACAAAATAATTTTTTGTTTTGTCAAAAGCTAGTTTTAGAAGTAGATTATCATACTCAAATTGCAAAAAAGAAAACTAGAGAAAACATAATAATATCATGCTTTTGCTGAGATATGCAAAACTAAGAACTGCATGCAAAGCACATTCTTGGACAACTGACAGCTGTAATCTGTTACTGAGTTGTTTAAATTTGAAGTTCCTTAGCCTCACTTTTAACAAACAGCTAAACAAATATTCTATACTGAGTGATTCAATTTGCTTTCATAATTTACTTGGGATGAATTTTGGTTTAAGCACAGTTGTTTCAGATAGTCACAAAATGCTCCGTATCATCAATAACTACATCAACATATGTGAAAAAAAATCAATGTTCTACTTACTGAACAAACAGTTTAAAATAAGACTGGGTATGAAGCCATGTAAAGAAAGAAAGCCAGTATACCTGGTGATTACCGTAAAATATCAAATTAAATACTAATCCTTTGTCGCATTATATGTTTTCAAACATAAAATATTTAAAGATACCGTACCCTTCTGAATATAAGGTCACATGGAAGGAAGAAGGAAAAAAATAGACCAGCTTAAGAAAACATGGTGCTTAGATGCAGAGAGGGAAAAGTCATGTGTCACTAAGCATGAGCAGCTGTTTAGTGCAAACAGTTGGTAAGTATCACCAAACTGCATAAAAGCTGAATTCACATACCAGATGAGCTTTTCTGCATTTAGGGCAGCTATAGTTATTAGTGTCCATGAAATCATCTTTCCTTTTGAATTTCTAAATATTATCTCATAGATATATAACACTGGATGGTGGGTTAACCTTCTGCCTGACATCAGCACATCAGGATACCTAGAGTGACCCCATGCTGAATAAGTCAACACTCCAAACAGGATAATTCATTATTCAAAAAGACTCCAATTGATAACTTGACTCACAAGCTGCTAGACAGTCCTAGCAATGCAGTTTGGGAAGACCCCTCTCCATTAATGATTTTTTGTAATCCTGTAATGTAATTGTGTGTGTGTGTGTGTGTGTGTGTGTGTGTGTGTGTGTGTGTGTGTGTGTGTGTGTGTGTGTGTGTGTGTGTGTGTGTGTGTGTGTGTGTGTGTGTGTGTGTGTGTGTGTGTGTGTGTGTGCATGTATATATTATATACATCTCTCTCTCTCTCTCTATATATATATATATATATATCTATATCTATATGTATGTATATATATATATATATATATATATATATATATATATATATATATATATATATATATATATATAGATATATATATATATATATATATATATATATATATATATATATATATATATATTTATGGGTCTACTTGAGTAGACTGAAATTCCATGTAATAGAATCTTACTTAACCGAGATGACAACACTGAAACCTTTCTTTAACGAATGTTCACATCACTGGAATTTTAATCTGGGGAAAGGAGGTACTTGCCAACATGGGGAAATTTGCCCTTTTCTCCACTATAGTGCAATCTATGAGTTGGTATATTTACTTAGGGGGATGTGGTGGGTACAGCCCCCCACTTAGATGGGTTTGACATGCTTCAGTGTGTTTGTTTCTAATGTTGGCCAACTGCATCCTTTCCAGGATTAAAATTCCAGTGATGTGAACATTCATTAAAGTAAGGTTTCGGTGTCGTCGTCTCAGTTAAGTAAGATTTGATTAACTGGAATTTTGGTTGACTCAAGCAGACCCATATAAAATATATGTGTGTGTGTGTGTGTTTATGAGTGTGGTGTGGTATAGTGTAGTCTGTGTGTGTGTTTATGAGTGTGGTGTGGTATAGTGTAGTGTGTGTGTGTGTGTGTGTGTGTGTGTGTGTGTGTGTGTGTGTGTGTGTGTGTGTGTGTTTATGAGTGTGGTGTGGTATAGTGTAGTGTGTGTGTGTGTGTGTGTGTGTGTGTGTGTGTGTGTGTGTGTGTGTGTGTGTGTGTGTGTGTGTGTTTATGAGTGTGATGTGGTATAGTGTAGTGTGTGTGTGTGTGTGTGTGTGTGTGTGTGTGTGTGTGTGTGTGTGTGTATTTGTGTGTGTGTTTATGAGTGTGGTGTGGTATAGTGTAGTGTGTCTGTGTGTGTGTGTGTGTGTGTGTGTGTGTGTGTGTGTGTGTGTTTATGAGTGTGGTGTGGTATAGTGTAGTGTGTGTGTGTGTGTGTGTGTGTGTGTGTGTGTGTGTGTGTGTGTGTGTGTGTTTGTAAGGGAGTTGGAATGCACTGGCAGCGTGCTCCTCCACAAAAATACTTATTTTCTGTTTTTTTTTCTTTTTTCCACTGTGTCTGTTTTTTTTTCTTTTTTCCACTGTGCTGAATCCTTGACTATGTCTGTTTGCCTGTCTGGAACTATAACCAGTAGTTACTTGATGACAAGTAAGACAAGCCCTCAAACATTACAATTCATACATGTAAAAGTGTCTAGAGCAGCATGTAATCAATCTCACATTCCTTGCTTCTGTTGAACAGTTCCTTTGTGTTGTTGCTTTGTTTGTTGAATAGTCTTTGACCCACATCACAAACTTCTCTGATACAAAGCTCTTATTTAATATAGCTTGAATAATAAGACAAGTCATTTGTAGTTAAAAGCACAGCATCATAAGCAGGATGGGTAGTGCCACCATTTCTATAAACATATATCCCTTTACTTTCCAATATAATCTGAACAGCATCATCATTTTTATCTGTTAAAATATAAATCATCTCCATTTGTAATATTTCAGCTTTACAACTGCATTATTCATATCAGTCTGTAAAAGCAGCACTCTGCTTTCTAAATTCTAGCTCTTCCCTGGGCTTACTGGATAGCCACTTAAATTCCCTCATGATATACTGTGATTAGCTGAAAAAATGTTAACAATTACCTTATTGGCACTGTATGTAAATAGTAACTTATCTTTCCTGTTCAGCCATTACAGAAAAGGTGATTCTGTAGTTTAGCTTCTGTTGAGGCACAAAGCCATGTTTAAATCTCACATTCTGAAACTCGACACAGATATAACTGCACAGATAAAACTGATGCAAGCACTGCTTTCATAGAAGAAAATATGTACATAAACACCTTGCAACTGCTAAACTGATGTTAAAGAAGATTCAGAAAGAGTTGTATTTATTACAGTTAAATTCTAGCACAAGGACTAAGAAGGTAGTGTAAATTAAGAATTCAAAGGCAGCTTTCTGGGGGACAAATAACCAGCAATACCTGGACCTAAAAGCCAGACTACACTGTCAGGCAGCAAAATGAGTTCTGGAGACTGTTCCATCAGAGTACATGACATGAAGCAGAGCATTAGACTAAAGTTATTCTTAGTCCAAACGCCATTCTCCTCCTCAGTCTTGATGGCCTGCGCAGATTGACTAATCCTAGTTTGTTCGAAGTTAAGAAGGAAGCAGTGGGTGAGAACCACATTTGTTCATCCAGAACTAGTAATTCACCTTCATGGCTCCAAATACTTCCACTGACATTACCAGACCATTAACACCTGAGGGCCTGCTGTGTCACCACTCAGTCTCAAATGCCATTTCAAGAACACAACATTTCTCTCATTCCATGGGCAAGTGAAACACTTGGTTCAAGGGAAGCAACCGAGTACAACAAAAATATAATTTAAATGAACAGTGAATAATTTGTAGCTATATCTCAACAATGATGATAATGTGCAACTCCTTGGAACCATTATTACAAAAAGGTATACATTCCTTAAAGGCACATGAACAAGCTACCATTTTTAACCAGTGGGAAATACTATTGCATTACTGTGTTCAAGTGCCATAAATCTTTGTTTGCAGCTACAAATTATTAATGATGGACACATGTAAGGCCTCACTCAGATGCCTTAAACCCTGCTGCTTAAACTTTAACTGCTGGGACTTGAAGTGTTAGAGGCTGAAATCTTAGATGGAAGTGGAAAGAACAGTTTGAAATGGAAGTGTGTTGATAACATTTTTGACCTGGAGTAACTACCATAATTATATTTCACAAATGGACTAGTAACATTTATTCCTGTATATTTATAGTGTTTTCATGTCAGGTGCATTGTACGGTAATGTTACTGTGGAGTCTTATAGATACAAAGAATCCTTGATAAATGACTTGCCCTTATTTAATTATTCAGTGATCATTTTGTCAGTTGCAGCCTATGTTCAGTTTCACTTACATATTACTTTTATTTTATTCATTTATTTATCGGTAATATTGATGGAAATTAGACTGTTAGGAGTAATGCATATACATGTCCAACCCCCTTTTCTCCGTTCTTTTTGTTTTTATGCATACAGTCTTCTAGGAAATGCTGCTCATGGTTTTGTAGGCTCATAGGTGTATACCAGGCTAATGACCAGTAGGGCTCTTAAGCCACCCCAGGGGCGAATTTCTGATTACCCATCCATTATTCCAAATTCCACTTATACTGGGATAGGAAGAAACTCTGCTTCACTTGGATGATGATCCCATTCTAAAGAATGGACATTCTCTGAGAAACATATCTGTCTCCCCAGCATGTTGTATTTATGTTTCAAGCAAAATTTAGATATTTTAACCATCAAAATAGGGTCTATGGATGCCTTATATGCCAGACAAAATCCACCTCTCAGAAGTCAATATGATAAAGAGTAAACAGGGCTTTGAGGCAATCAGAGTAGGGCATTGTGTTTACTACCTGTATTTTCTTTGTAAGGAACCTTTGTGGATGTTCCAGTTGCTGTGTGTGTCTGGTCAAATACATACCAAAGGGGCATTCTTCTATATGACCGGTCTGATGAGGGCTGAGTTCAGTGGTATGATGCCTTCTTTGAACCTAGATGCCATGCCCTTGCTTATACGTTGAGCAATATCAAAGAATTTTCTTAATACCTTGGACACATGTTGGTCAAAGGATAGGTTAATATTTGTATGAGTTTCTAGATCCCTGACTAGTAAGTCAACTTTTAAGGATGTTTTATTGATGACATTGTTACCCAGGGTTGCAGACATCCCATATGGTGCTATAATGCATTTCGTACTACTAAATTTTAATTTATGGCTTTGGAGCCAAGTATTTGTCTGTATTAGACCTTCCTGAAGGATATTCTCATATTGGGAGTATTCACTGGCTGCTTTAAGTTTGCAATCCGCAAAATTGGTTGACCAGAGACCTTTATCATTGTCTTTGACACCTGAGATGTAGATCCAAAGAGGAATGGGCCTAGCATAGATCCCTGGGGGACTCCACTGATGACTGGCCTCCTGTGGAGGTGACCTCACTGATTCTAACCTCCTGGATTCTATCACTGAGCCAGATAGCTATCTAGCATGTTATAAAGGCATTTATATCTAGTTCCATCAATTTGTTAACACTGCCTGAGTAGGGTATTGTATTAAATGCTTTAGCTAGATCTAGGTAGACAGTATGCACAATTTCCTCTCATCCATTGCCTTAGTATTTTTTTTCAAAGAACTCCACCAGGTTCAGTAGGCATGACCTTACTTTGACAAAACCAAACTGGGATGGATCCAGTGTCTAGAGGTCTCCTATGCCCTTGCTGATAAATTTCAATGATAACTCAATGGCTTTGCAAATAAGACTAGTCAGACTGTTGGGCATGCAGCTTCTAGAATCTGTTGAAAGTCATCCCTTTTGAAGGGGGATGACCATCTCAGCCCTCCAATCACATGGCAGAAAACCTTTCTTCATAATAAATGCAGCAAGGGTAACGCTCCCAGCTAAGTTATATTCTAGAATCTCTGCATGGTGCCTAACTGAGTGCTTATAGGTGAGGAAGGGGTTCTATTTCTTTTTACTTTTTGTCGTCTCCTTCTCATATATAGAGTAGAGTGTATCTGGCAAATGAGATTTGATGACATTTCAAATCTCTGTGCTCTTAGTCATCCACAGTAAGGGCACGATTGTTTCTGTATAAAATGGTATATTGTCAGTCTTTTTCTTTTTCTTTTTTGACAAAGTACTGCATAGAGACCATCTCCATAAAGGTTTGTAGCTCATTAGAATGCCATGCCAATACTTTCTGGGTTGTAATTCTTGGGTTTATTAAATTATCTTTTTACTCTATTTTTACTTGGGGAGGGATTCCACCAAAGAAAGGAGAGATGGTAGTAATGAGTATAATTGGGCCATTTATAGGTAAACTGTATATGGCAGTAAGGGCTGAAGTGTTGAAATAAGAGCTAAACATAAACTTAGTAGATGGTAATTTGGTCCTTGCATATTAAATCAAAACAGTTTCTTATTTTAAGCACTAACACTGATAAGTGTTATAGGTTTCTCTCCTGCTCTGACTGTGTTTTAAAGAATCCAAGAACCCACCATACTGATTGTGTCATATAAAAGTCACTGTATGATTGGCACCTGGATAGTAACATGTTTTGAAAGTAGATAAGAAGCTCACATAGTATATGTAATTTTATAGATCTTGTCTCCCTTCACAGCCTCTTAAGAGGGGCATTATTTGTTTGATGGGACTGCAGCATTTTTACAACATTTCATGGAAGTGGATCAGCTGGGTTTTCGGTATACAATCTATTATACAGTTTGAAACATCATGGTCCCATAAAAATGTTTTATTTATTTCCTGCACATTCTTGTTGTCATAATTCATTGATAAGAGAGAAGCTTTATACCATTGTAATGCAGCAATTGTGTGCATAGCAATGAAGGAACAGACAATCTGTAAAGGCGTATCAAAAGCAATTGTGAGTCAACCATTCTGATATGTGGTGAAGGTGGGTGTTCTATGTTGAATGGCAGGCTTGAGACAAGAACACATAAATTTTCCCAACATATGAATGTCTGGACAGTTGTATTAAAATGATACAATAAAGACAGTTTCATTTTATAGCTGAGGAGATCTTAGACTTTCCCAGCTATTCTATTTTTCTATCTATTTATCATTCTATATACCAGGATAGTCTGACTGGGCACAACCCTTTTTTCAGTGGTGGTCCAAGGAGAAAAGCTCCACATTGCATACATTTTCACAGGTATTTAACATGAGCTAGCAATAAAGTGTACTTCTGAGGTATATATAATTTAATAACATAACCTCCATATTAAATATACTATATAGTAGTTACAGCATGCTAAAGTCATACATACCTAAGTAACAATCAGCATTAAGTTGCAGTTTATGTAGAAAATCACACTGACATTTTAGTACACACACAGCAGATGTGGCATATGCATATTTATCCAAACAGATTAGTCCTTTGAACTCTAAACAGAAGACAAAAGGCTAGACTCATTAACACCTAAACTAAGTGTACACTTAGAACATCCCTACCACATTTTTGTACTTTCTAGTCACATAGAAAAATTACACTGTGTAAATGCAGTCTCCCTCAATATTTAATTCTGCCAGAAAATCAGTAGGAAAACTAAAATTAGATGGAAGAATCCGTGAGTTGTGCTTGAGTTGTCTGTTCACTCAGAGCAGTGTACACTTAGTATACATGTTAATGAATCCCAGGGTCAGTGTGAGGAATATATGATACTTACTTGATTTGGCTACTTAAGGACAGGATTAGTAATGGTGTTGGTACAACGGCAAAATTGTTTTTTGACTGGCAATATTTCAATGAGAATTTAAAATAAAGATGGGAGAAGATTACAATAGGAAGAGGGCTTACTAATAGGGAGTATTACAAGTGCAAAACCATTTCTTTGGCAGGCATTTTTTCAATGAGATTTTAAACAGTAGGTAATAAAAGATATTTCTGATGTATTTTGGTAGAGCATGCCACGTTTTAGCAATGTATACAGGATCTAGGCAGTGATGATTATAATTTTTAGATTTCTGAGTAAGCACTAAATGTTGTTTCAGTGAAAGTAATTCTCTGTGGGGCGAGTTCCAGTTCAATAACTGGCTGGTGGCAGAACATCTGTCTGAGCTGTAGCAGATGTTCTGGGCTATCTTAATGTGAATGAAGAATAATATATAGGTAGCTCTTGTCAGTTAAACTGAGCGAAAGACAGGTTCAGTTAATATTATTACTTACATACTTTGCAATCTTATTATAAGATTTCTCCAGTTTGGATAGCTGATAGAGCTGTGAGTTATTCAAAAATTGATGAGGCATTTAGGTGACTTCAGAGTAGATAGGTTAGGGTTATGGTCTTGTCTGCATTCTCTGATAGAAAATGTTTAACTTTATGAAGAAGTTCTTATGGTTCTTTCTGTGCTCAGTCTTAATCTCTGGTCATTTACTGTACTTAATAGCTGCGCGTATTCTGCTACCTCAATTCTAGTTTTACTGACTGATAATATTTTTAAAAATAACTGTGGTGGAGTTAAAAATTGCATTATTTTTTTTTTTTTTTTGGATTTAGGAATGTTTTAATTGCTCTAGCTAGATTTCAGTTTTCGTGAAGGAATACTGTAGAACATCCTGAAGCTGTTTAATTGAAGAGACTGCACATATTAGAGTTTAGTCATCTGCATACTGGAGAGAGGCAGTATGCATTTTATTTATAAATACATTAAAGAGTAAAGGTGTTAATATTTAACCTTGTGCCACACCTAATATTGCTTGCTGAAGAGTTAATAGCTAATCTGCCCAGAGTACATACTGTAGACACTGGATAAGGTAATTTTTAAATTTATTATACTAATTGTGAGGCCCAATGCCCCGAGATAGTGGGATGTAAAACAGTATCAAATTGTTTGGAGAGATCTTAAAATATGGATGCAACTATGTCATTTTGATTTTGTCTTTCATGAATATACTTCATGAAAGTAAGTACTTTTTTATGGTCTGGCCTAAATCCATGATGCATTGTGGAAAGCAATTAGTTCACTCTTACATAGCTGATCATCTTTAGGGAATCATATTTTCAAGTATTTTAAAAAGAGGGGAGAAGATAGCTACAGGTCTCTAGTTTGCTAGCTGAAGATATCTGTCATCTTTATATCTGATAATAATGTAGGCTTGTGTCTAGAGTTTTGAGACATAACTTCTTGAAGAGAGTGTTTTATATGTATAGATGGCAGATATGCTATGGTTTCTGCAGCTATTTTATTTTTTAGATTTTATTTGTATTTAGAAATAGATACCATAAACATAATAAGAAATATTAGTCACAAACCAAGCATTTGTATCCTAATGGTATACAATAAAATATCCAGTATAGATCACGATATTACACAAGCCATATTGAAATTCTTATAATGAAAATATGCCCTTTTAAATATCCAGTACTTAACCAATTGAGACAAACAGTTCATGAACTATCTTTTTATAACACAATTATATTAGTAAACTTTTAACTTAAATGTCAGTTAAGGAGTAAAAAAAAAGCATCCGTTAAACATTCTTATACTCTTTTCCATTGAGGGGAGATATTATTGATCTTGATAACATTTTTTTAAAGAATGAAAAATATTTCCTGACTCTCATCTTAAATAGTTGTTTACATAACTCATTTCCATGACAGATCCTGCCCTCCACTTACTTTTATCACAGTGGCCAGCAACCAATGCACTTCTAATTCTTTTTGCATTACAGCGGTTGTCCTAGAAGACAGACCAAAAATCCAAAATTCCCAACTAAGGCTTAAAGATAAATTAAAGAATGCATTAAATTTATTTTCTAGTAATATCAATATGCCACAACTTTAGGGCAGTATCAAAACATATGAAGATTATCCTAGAAACTCCAACATGCCTGGACTTTAGAGCAGGACCAAAACATATGAAGATTATCCTAGTAACTCCAACATGCCTGGACTTTAGAGCAGGACCAAAACATATGAAGATTATCCTAGTAACTCTAACATGCCTGGACTTTAGGGCATTACCAAAACATATGAAGATTATCCTAGTAACTCCAACATGCCTGGACTTTAGGGCATTACCAAAACATATGAAGATTATCCTAGTAACTCCAACATGCCTGGACTTTAGGACAGTACCAAAACATATGAAGATTATCCTAGTAACTCCAACATGCCTGGACTTTAGAGCAGGACCAAAACATATGAAGATTATCCTAGTAACTCCAACATGCCTGGACTTTAGAGCAGGACCAAAACATATGAAGATTATCCTAGTAACTCCAACATGCCTGGACTTTAGAGCAGGACCAAAACATATGAAGATTATCCTAGTAACTCCAACATGCCTGGACTTTAGAGCAGGACCAAAACATATGAAGATTTTCCTAGTAAACTCAATATGTCTGGACTTTAGGGCAGTACAGAACATATGAAGATTATCCTAGCAAGCTCCAATATGCCAGGACTTTAGGGCATTACCAAAACATATGAAGATTATCCTAGCAAACTCCAATATGCCAGGACTTTAGGGCAGTACCAAAACATATGAAGATTATCCTTGTAAACTCCAATATGCCTAGATTTTAGGGCAGTACCAAAATATATGAAGATTATCCATTTCATTCTGCCCACATCTACAACAATAACTGTTCCTTGTCACAGCCATCCTCCACTGCCTTTTGGGGTTAAATATCACCAAAATAATATTCTCAATTGGGGATCATGATGCTTGGCCTACTTTTTCAATTTACCCATAAATATTCATATATGATCCCAGTGCTCCTTGCAGAAGGCCACTGCTTTCTTTTGCCTCTTTCTGGTACAGGTGCTTGCTAGCCACAGCTACTTTTCCACACAGATCATTATAAATTAAACTTGTTCTACCCTTTTCCTCCACTTTTTCCTGTGACAACTATTACTACTCTTCTCCAGTAACTGGATAAATTGCATCCATTTTTTTTCTAATCTGATTGTAGGTGAATCATTCTTGGGTGGGTATATCATACTCATGAATTAACGTCTCATTCTTCTGCCCATACCAGGTCATTATAAGGATGAAAGATCTTTGTCCATGTTGTTACTCCTTTAGTTATCCAACCCTTCATTACTCTCTCATGGATTCTCTTAATTAACTCATGGTGCCACCAAATTATATCAGCTGGCCCTTGCCCACATTTAGAATCCCCAAAATTGTTGATTATCTGCTTTAAGTCTCTCAAATTTTTTTCTAAGGAAATTGCAATACTCAGCAAATGACAACTGATCCAACCTGAGTCATACCCTCAAAGTGTCGTAGTAGACTACTCAATTGAAAGGCAAGAGCATATCTCACTAGATGAGGGATTCCCAAACCACCAAAAAAAAAAAGCAGGGCAGGTATGCTGTAAAGGCTGAAATACTAATATTTGTTTTGCAAAAAATGTATTGTCTATGTCCCTTCGCGCAAGTGTTAAAAATTGATGAGAAAGAAATAAAGGGATATTCCTCATCAGATAAAAGATGTATGAGATACTCATGACCTGAATAGCATTAAGTTACCCCAACATAGTGTGAACATTATTCAATTTCAGCAAACAATTTATAACTTTGGTCAGCATTTCTTCTGCAGCTATTTTGACATATTCGACTAGGAGGTTGTCTGTTAAAAGATAAGTGGGTTTAAGTTTTTAAATAAATGTTTTTATTGTGGAAGCTGGAGTTGTGGTAAGTGAGAATCATTTAGTGATATATTGGATGCAGTGGCTTTATTAAGGGAGTTGACAGCATTCATGTGCTATGAATTAAATCTGCATGTTATATTAGAGGTTGCTTCATCTGTAAAAGAACTGGATGGTGATTTTTTTACCAGGGTAAATAAGTATATTCATTGTTAACCAAAATGGCTTTGGAGTTTTACTGAAGTTTTCCATGTTAATCAGTATAGTAGTTTTCCTTAGCCATTAAGGTGGTACTTTTAAGTTTTGTAAGAAGAGGGTATTGTTATAGATTGTTTTCTGCCTTTTTTTTCAAATGACATTTTCCATGCTTTATCTCTGCTGTGTTTTAACATTTTTATAACTGGTGTAAGCCATGGTGTGCATGGTTTGATTTAACCTTTTTTCTACATTCAGGTACAAGGGATGTTATTATGGAGAAAATGTTTTGATGAAATGAGTTACTGCACCATCCTATGGCAGTGTTTATAATGGTTCTCAGATGCTATTGCATAAAGATGGACAAAAAAGTTTCAGTATCAAATTTGGTTGCATTTCTGACTGTTATGCACTGAATGTTTGTATGAATTACATTTACAATTAGAATGATATACAGCCAACATGAATTTACATCCTCTCAAAGAATTTCTCACTAATTTGTGGCTTTGCTTGTGCTCCTTACCTGTATGATCTATATGAGCAAATACTTTACATTCTTACCAACCTAACCTCTCATCATACTACCTATACCTTTCAACACCTGCCCTCTCACCTCTGTTAGGGTAGACTTGTATCTTTCTATTTTTAATTTCCTAGCCTAGTAGACCACACATCTAATACTTTTGTGTATACTTCCTCAAAAAAAAATATTTTCAATTAAAATAACATTTTAATATTTTTAAATATCGTTTTAAACAACTATATACAATATTTACAATAGCCTGACTTTCATTTATAAACACTGTATGTTATTAAATATAGAATTAACAGATCAGTTATCAGAGATACAATATTGATTATTGTAGAGTGTCCAACAAAGATATAACTTTCTTCCAAGGATTATTTACCAATGGCCTGGGATAGATTCGTAGTTCTTTGATTTTTATTTCTATTAATGCAGTTGTCTTCAGTAAAGTATAGAATTCTTCCAATGTCAGGGGTGTACTTGAATTCCACCTTCTGGTTACGCATTTCCTAGATATAGCAAGTATTGTCCATAACAAATACATATTTGTCTTATTCAAGTAGGGACCTTCATTTACATTTAGTGTAATCAATGCTTTAGTTAAGGTAAAGGATTCATTAAATAAAGCTTGTAAAAAATGATTGATTCCATTCCAATATGATTTAATTTTATTACATTCATAAAAAATATGAATCCAGTCTGCTTTATTTGACTTTTCATACCTTCAGCAAAAAACATTTGTAGTAGTACTGATCTTTTTAATTCTATCTGGTGTTAAAAATGCTCTATGTAAGTATTTCCAGTTAAATATTTTCCAGTACTGTGTGTTAGATGTGTAATTAACTGATAGTAAGATGTTACTTTTAATTTTTTCTGTTAACTGCAATGACTGACCTTTTGTTAAGAACTGCCAGTATGATGGCTTGGGAATTGTTTTATATGTTATTAACTCTTTATGTAGATTTAAAATGGAATTTTTCTTTTCACAACTATTATATATAAATTCATACAGAAAACTTATTAGATTCAGAATATCTTTAAATGAGGAATTATTAATTAATCTGCATAAATCTTGAATGTACATTAGAATGCTTTGTAAGGTTAACCAGTCCTCTGTTGGAATATTGTAAGCAGTTTTTGTCATATGTATATCTAAAACATTTAATTTATTTACACATTGAAACCAGCATAAGAATCCAGTTTGTTCCCAGGAGGTTACTGTTTTCCTATATATTTTGTGTGGAAAGTTCTTAGTGATGGTAAATGGGGTTAAAAGGTCAAACCAAAGTTTTAGCTCTATGTTTGCATTGATAAGTTTCATGGATTGGGAGGGTGGCCTAATGGTTAAGGTGTTTGCCTTACAAGCACAAGGTGCAGGGTTTGAGTCTCACAAAGGATAATTGATTAGGCTTACACTGGCTCGCAAGGGCAGTTAGCTTAGTACTAACCTATAAAGGAATTGATGTAATGATTAATCAGTGTTGTTTTAGGTTTTGTTATATTATATTGTATTCTTATGCATAGTATGTACCAGGGTTTGTTTGATTTGTCTACTATTATTTTTTTAACAGATTAAATTAATTTGTTAATATAGCCATTGTTAATTCTTTCCAGTTGGTAAAATAATTTGGGTTTATCCAGTCTATTGTAGTTTTAAGCACAGATGCTTTTATATATGTTTCTATTTCTGGGAAGTTCAATCCTCCTTGTTTCCAGGGTCTAATGTGATGAGTTAGAGCTACTCTATTCTTTTTGGGATACCATAAAAATTTTATTAAACATGAGTTTATTTCTTTAAGAATGCATCTTTCAGGAATTAACTGTATTGCTAATGCTACATATAATATTTTTGGCAAGACCATTTTTATTAATTGCAATCCGTCTTCAAAAGTTAATATAATTTTGTTCCACTTTTCTATATATATTTTTATTGTTTCAATAATGTTTTTATAATTTATTAATATTGTTTCGTTCATATTTTTGCATAACACTATTCCTAAATAATTTAGCGTGAGTTCTTGTTTTCCTATCATGGATTTATCTGTAACTTGTAGTTCTTTTTTCTTATTTAAAAATAGAAATTTTGATTTTGATCTATTAAAGTGTAGACCTGAAATCTTCTAAAATTTCTCCATTACTTCTTCTAGCTCTCCTAATGACTCTCTGGAGTTTGATAGGGTTAGTAACATATCATCAGCAAAAAGCATTATTTTAGATATGTACTGGTCATAGACTTCTATTCCTTTTATTCTTGGATTATTGCATATTATTTCTGCAAGTATTTCTATAGCCAAAGCAAATAAAATAGGAGAAAGGGGGCATCCTTGTTTAGTACCTTTCATTATATGGATAGATTCTGAGGTGAAAGGACCTAATTTAATGTAGGCTAAGTTATTAATATATATTTTTTTTAGTAATAAGATGAAGGGAGGAGGAAATTCAAATAATGCTAAAGTTTTAAACAGATATTCCCAGTTGAGGGAATCAAAGGCTTTTTCTATGTCTAATCCAATTACAAGTGTTTCTCTATCTTCTTTATTCACATAATCTATAAGAGTAAGCATCCTTTTAATATTATCATGTGTATGCCTGTTATATAAAAATCCAGTTTGATCATTATTAATTGTCTTTGAAAGTGGAATTTTTATTCTATTAGCTAGGATTGACATGAATATTTTGTAATCATTATTCAGTAATGATATAGGTCTGTATGAAGTGCAAAGGTCTGATGGTTTATTATCTTTTAGAATTGGTGTTATGAGAGAATATTTCCATGAGGGTGGTATTTTTGTTTCTGAATGGACTTCTAGCAAAGTTTTATGAAAAATGGAGATTACTGATGAAGGGAAGAATTTATAAATTTCCGTAATTATACCATCTATCCCTGGAACTTTGTTAGATTTACTTTCTTTTATCTTGTCAACAATTTCTTTGTAGGATATAGTCTTTTGTAGGTCTAGTTTTAAGCTTTCTGGAAAATTTTTTTATAGTGATAAGGTTTGTATCTAAGTTTATTTGGCTGGTATCTAAATCTTCTTTTTTGAAGTGTTCCATATAATGGAACCAAAATGCTTCAAGGATGTCTCCTGTATCTGATACTGTTTTCCTTTTCTTTTCATGATATATACTACTGTTATTTGCTTTAGACTGTATTAAAATTCTTCTAGATAAGTTATGTAGATATCTGGGAGAGGTGGCTAATGAGTTTATTTTTAATTTTTCCAAGGCTAGACAAGTTTTGTGTGTTAGAATTTCATTATATTTTTATTTAATTCCTCTGTTTCTTTTTTGACTTCAGGAAAATTCAGATTTTTTTTTAGATTTTGCTGTCAAGAGTCTAGTTTGCAAGTCTAATGATTCAGATTCCCACTCTCTAACTTTGCTTTTGTACCAGCTAAGGGTCTTACCAAAGAAGTACACTTTTAATGAGCCCCAAACCATGACTCTACTGATTTCTGTTGTATTATTAATTTCAAGAAATAATTGTAGTTCTGACAACATCCAGGGTCTGCATTCTTTAATTTTCTTGATATATGATGGAATTCTAGTTGAGAGGATTAAACATTTAAACTTTATTTGGAGCTTCATTATCAGAGAGTCATGATCTGAGAAGGGGCAGGGAACTATTGAGAAGTTGAGGATTTTTGTTTGTAAATCTTGAACTACGAATAATTTGTCTATTCTGGTTTGTGTTCCAAATCTATGGTCTTTATGGGAAAATAATAAGGATTTATCATCTTTTACTTTAAAAGTGTCTATTAAATGAAATGAATCAATCCATCTTTTTAAGGATTTTGAAATAGTTGCTATGTGAAAAGACTTCTCGGTGGTTTCAGAAGCTTCTAAGGTACAATTAAAGTCTCCTCCCAGTATAAGATTTCCTGTATAATTGTTGGAAATAAAATCAAGGTGTTTTTTTTAACCGTTCCTGCTCCAGTTCCTGGGAACCAATATAGATTAGCTAAGGTCCATATTCTGTTATTAAATTTAATTATAACAAATGCTAGTAGACCTTCTTTGTCTTCACATTTATAAATAACTTTTGGAGTGATTATGTTTTTCTTCCAGAGAATTGATACACCTTTTGTCTTTGTTCTATAGGAGGATTGAGCTAAGACTGTATAGTCCTTGGGATTCCAAATAAAGCTATCATTAGTCTTAAAATGCATTTTTTGGAGAAATACTACTTGTGCCTTATTTAGATTTTAATATTTTAGTAAGTTTAATCTTTTGTTTATATTATCTAACCCAATAGTATTTAATGATAAGAATGTTAAATCCATTTCAAGTTATTGAATGAAAGAAAACAACTTGAGGGTGGGGTTGGGTGCAAAAACAACATAGTAATAAAAGAAAAACAAATGTACCCAACTTACATAGACACTGAATTTAATCAAATAAAACAACAAACAGAGTAAGTGCTTTCACGACCAAAAACTGTGGCTTCATCAGACAAACTCAGAAAAAACACAGCATCCATATATAGTATTAATTAAATCAATTAAGTCATTAATTAATCAGCTGATGCAACCAAGAAAGACAAAAAATCTTAAAAATACAGAAATAAAAGCATCTTTAAAAAGTACATACAGTACAACATATAAATATATATCTTAGATATATATATATCTATATCTATACATATATATATATATATATATATATATATATATATATATATATATATATATATATATATATATGTATGCATTTACTACACATAAAATATATAAATATAAATATGAATATAAAAATCAATGTTTAAGCCTCCTTAGTTTTAGAAAAGGCTTAACAGAAAAAATGCCATTCAGGCCTAGAGGTCTCTCTGCATCTCATAAAAGTATCCATTTTTGTTTAGCTGCCTCTACTATAGTTTCAGTGTCTCCCCATTGGGGACTAGCATCAATTACCTGAATAACAAAAATACTAAATTTATGTGAGGGTTCAGTTGCCATGACATGATTTGCTAAAGCATTATTCTTTTTTTGATTTTGAATATCCCTATTATGTTCGAATATTCTGTCCTTCAAAAGCCTATTGGTTTTCCCTACATAAAAGACATGACACAGCTGGTAGTAAACAAAATATACTATATTAGAAGTACGACAATCCACATAATAATTAATATGTATAGTGAAATTCTTAGTAGGGTGTGTATATGAGACATTAAAAAAATATATAAGGACAGGCAGAACATCTTCTGTAAGGAAAAGTGCCTAACCTCATACACTCATATGATCTCCTTACAATATTTTATTGCATAAATGCTGTTTAAGTGACTTATTCCTAAAGGAAAAAGCAGGAACAGTGCTAATCTTATTCTTTAGCTCAGGAATTACTTGTAAAATATGCCAATTTCTTTTTATAATATCACAATACTCATTGATGTCACTCGAAAACTGAAAAATAATTCTGAAATCATTAGAACTGGCATTACTACCTTGACAAGTCTGTACATCATTCACTACATCCCTAAAGTAGGGTTTACATCTATCACTACTATGAGTCCAAGCTTCATCTTTTACAGTATCTATCTCTTTCTCAGAGTACCCTCTTTGCAAAAACCCCTGTTTAAGTACACATAAGGCATTTTGCGCCTCTGGGTCATTGTTGTGAAGTCTGATCACCCTATAAACTTGTCCTTTTAACATGTTATGGGGAATATGCCTAGGGTGCATACTATTTTTATGTAATAGATCATTTTTTTCTTGTGGGTTTTTTATATATACCACTACTGACCTCATTCAGGTCAGACTTCTTGAGAAGTACCTCTAAGAACTCAATTTCACTCAGAGAATATTTGTAACTAAACTTTAGGAATCCAGCAGCATTATTCATATATTCAACCAGTTTTTCAAGTTTAGTGGCATCACTTTTCCATAGCATAAAGATATCATCCAGAAAATGGACAAACCATAAAATATGGTTACTTAGATCATTGTTTGCTGCTAGAATAGTGGTCTGTTCCCATTGTGTTAAAGCTAGGTTGGTGTAGCTATTTGCACAAGCAGCGCCCATAGCCACGCCAACCTTCTGGAAATAATAATCATTTTCAAAAAGAAAAACATTGTTTTCTAGAATAATCTCTATTAGAGTACATATGAGTCCTATATGGTCATCATTAAGACATTTGTGCAAACTAAGAAAAGCCAGGAAGCAACGTGGTGCATGTACAGCAACTGCTCAGCTGAAAAAATCGGCAATGCTGAAATGAAATAGCCAGCAGAAATGGTGGAGTACTAAATAACTTTTAATAAAGACGAAGATAGAGGGTGATATGCCCTACTATCTATAACATCCAAACCAGTTTCGGCTGCAATAGCCTTCTTCAGTGGAGATAAAACACAATCACATACATAGGTTTATATATAACAGCATAAAGGCAGTACATTGGTCAATTAAAGTTGGTCATTAAGACCAGGTGGGAATAAAGCCCCTAATTTGATAATCCATTTGCGTTCCTTGAAATTCAGTAAATTATGCCAACCCAACTTATCCCTACATATGCATGTTTCGGGAGAGAGGTTACCCCCCAGGTACTGTGAGCTCAGCAATTGAACTCTGCTTGCTGTGCGTTTTGTGGAAGTATTTGTACCAGCTATTCCTCTGACAAGAGGAATCTTGGAAGGGACAGCCTTTATTGGAGCCAGGTTCCTCATATCTGTGGTTTGACATAGACTGTACACATGTAGAAATCAAAGCACCTCCCTGAGAACAGGGAAGGGTGTACATAAATAGAAAGGGCTACCACTCCATTAACTGACAGGTCATATGTAGTGGTAAGGGAATCATCCTGAATGTGCTTGCAGACAACCCAGGCAGTTACCATGACTCACATATCTGTCACAACTGTCAACTGTATGAGATGTTTACTGGGGAGATATCCCACAGGGTCATTTACTGGGAGTGCAGGTTATGCACTGGAACTGTGGCTGATGACGCCCATCAGAAATGCACACATACCAACAGAATAATGCTATAATGAGGCACATGCTCAAACAAGAAATATCACAGAGTGTATGTTTGGGCTGCTGAAGTCACAGTTCTGGTGCCTAGATACATATGGGTGAGCCCTGCAGTACAATCCCCATACATGTGCTGAAATATTTGCCATCTGTGCATTGATTCATGACATTATCCTAAGAAAACTGCTTCAGCAATAACACCAAGGGGATGGGACACACATCCCACTACCACTGGTAAGGTCTCCACAGCCACACATAGATGAGGAGTCAGAGGGGGATCCATCAGCACTGTGGATATAGGCAGATGTAGGCACAATTGCCCTGGCACTGGAGAAGTGGCAATGGATAGCACACACACTCACCACCTAAGGGGCTAAAACCTTCATCCTACACGTACATATAGTAATATTGATGCCAGGCAACACTTACAACCTTTACTTACACATGTTATAGCTGTGTACTGCTAGTATTGGACAGAGTCAGCCCTGAACTAAAACTCTTGTAACTGCTGGATTTCCAAGGTAAGTGCTGAACCTAGAATAGAAAATACATGTCTAACAATACAAATTAATGGCATTTCCTTGCATACTTTTACTTAGTAATGTAAGTAAGTATATGATGGGTGAATTTACAGCAATTACATCAAGATGTTACAGCAGTGACTAATGTGAATGCATGTGTCTTCTATAAACTAACAGGCTTCATGTATCAAAGATTCACACATTCATGTGTCTAAAATGTACAGATTTTCACAGAATGTCCACAATTTTGCATCATACTTTTGTGCTAGCATATCATTAAAGAGCAAAGTTACAAAATATTAACACACATTTCAGTTTCAGGCTTCATATCCCTCAGAAAAAAAATAAAAATAGTAATGCAAAACTTTATTCTGCCAGCTGTCTAAATTTGCAAGACCACAATGTTTAAAAACTGTCCCCATTGTTGGGCCTTTTTCACACTTTTCTTTATGGTTTGGTCCAGCTTTGTTGGTCTAAGTGGGTGGGAGGGATGCACACATTACAAAAACCTCTAAAAAAGCAATGGGCAATTCAGGTGAAATTGGTATGTGAGTGTCTGCAAGAACACAGCCAAGGTCTGTGCTAGCTCTATGTCCTGGTATATTGGACATGTGTGAGCCATGCATGGTAGAGGTGACAGTTTATCATCGTCCGTGACACCTAGAACTGATTCTACCAGAAGCTGCACTGTCACATCCATGCCCATAGTTAGATGTACTGCTGCTACCTGAATGTGACTGATGTTTACTGGATCAGCTCTCCTCATGAGTACACCCAGGGCCACAATCCCATGGTCTGCCATGTCTGGGTGTGGAGACCTCAATCACTGATAGAGCAGTGGAACTAGTACCTCTATGGAAGCATAATCAGGCAGATTCATGTTGGCTAAAATCAGATGCTATGGCTCACCTACATCCACGTGGATGCCATTCCCCTGCCAGCAGACACTGCCCATTCCAATGTGTCATTCATCTGATCCACTGGATCAGCAACACAGTGGAGGCAGTCATGCATGTTAGCCTGTGTCACATCTACAAACCTATGCAATTCCCTGGAGGCCCTATTGGAACATGTCTGTCCCTTCATGATGGCCCTAACCATATAATGAGTGGCATGGAAAGACAAACCCGGATCAGGTGGAGGATGAACAACAGGCCTCCTGTGAATACCCCTAGCAACCCTCCTGTGTGGCACCTCACTCACACTTTGACTATGGCCAGAGTCTACAGGAACTGAAGCCACAGTAGCCACACTGCCCTGATTAAGTGTCACCCTCCACCTGTTCAATATCTGAGGGCTCACTGGAATGGGTATGCATAGGCCTACTGACTGTGTCTGATAGAATTACAGGGGTTGGCTGAATGTCAACCTTAGTGTCAGATTTAACTGTGCACCCCTGATATTGTGCCTGTGTTATCCAGCATCTTCATCAGAGTCTGCTGATACTCTAACATCAGGTGATAAGAGTCCTACACTTCCACTGTCAGGATCACCTGTAATGATAAGCAACAATCACAGGAATGAAATTAATAGCTACACTACTATAGTCAAATGTATGCTAACAAAGTAACAGTGGTGCTACTACTACAGACAGTGCAGCAATACATACAACAGTCCTGACACCCACCTCACACACATGGATAAATGCATATTTCTGTCAAATGCTCATCAGTACTGAAATAAAAATGTTTGGCTTAACAAATGTAGATGACTCCACACTTGCTATGGAGAATGTTCCTGGAAGAAGTTAAGGAAAATGTAAGGACACCATCATCACAATAACAATAACATGGGAGATTTTTGGCCTTTATATGTCCATTAACAATACATTTAACTGAAACCTGGATGACACATCCACCCCAAGCCCATGGGTAATGAACCAGAATGTGTTGTTAACTGTATCAATCTATAAGTAGCCCCCCCCAAAAAAAAAAAAAATATTAAACCAACTTAACTATTGCTTTCAATATTTTACTATACAAGAAATCTTTACAAATTAACATATGTAAGCCTACCTGAAAGCTACTCCTGGAACATACTTGTCTGCACTGAAACAGCAGCACAAACATCAAACACATGCTGTTGTACACTATCCACTGAGCTCTCTGGATCC
Organism: Protopterus annectens; assembly: GCF_019279795.1. Lineage (NCBI taxonomy): Eukaryota > Metazoa > Chordata > Ceratodontiformes > Protopteridae > Protopterus > Protopterus annectens. The sequence goes on from NC_056733.1 coordinate 1,317,287,758, forward strand.
TTGACAGTGGACAGGAATCCTTCATTTTGTGTCAATGGTGGCTCTGTAACAGCCCCCCCCCCCATAGCCAAATGTCCATGGGTCACTGCAGCTGCTCTCCTACTGGCCAGTGAAATCATGTCAGTGGTCCTATGACACATCTGATCATATGTCCTGCTGCACCCCAACAGCATTGACATCATTCACTATCTGGCTCTAAAGCTGCATTCTTCCAGACATATCCCCACATCCTCTCTCAAGCAGAAAGGTACCATGTTGGTTGGACAATCATGTTGTTCTCTGAGTCTGAATTACTGAAGGGGGATTTGCAGGGACTGGAACACTCAGGTGCCATAATCCTAGGTGCCATAAAACACAAAAGAAGTATACTGCACATAAATATCACATAAATAAAAGTCCTGATATAACACATGTTATTCATTTTTTCAATATTATCCAATGGCAAAACAAAAAACTTCAGTTATTCAAATATAAAAAGGGTCATGTGGTCATAACATATCATAGTCACACACAGACCAAGGTTTGATCCAAAATAAGGACTAACAATAACAAAGCAAACCTCTGTAAAAATATTTCTTGATTCTGGCAACACAAAAATGGAACTTGGCACCCCATCCCCAAAACAACAGGCAAATCAAGGAATAACATATCAGCCAATTGTTATAACTGGTTTCAAACTGTCCCAAAAACATGTACACATTTACCACAAAACAGTCAATTTTATGCAAATGTCAGTCACCTCTACCTGTGCCCAGCACTCCCCTAAAGGTGTCTATGGGCCATCGTAGAAGGCTAACACCCCCTGTGTCATTGTAGAAGGCTAACACCCCCTCTGTCATCAGCAATATAGGACATTTATATTTCACTGAAATAACATCGAAGAGTGTAAAGAAAAATAGTTGTAACAGTAATACTTGTGATGAAAGTTCATAATGCTGTGTATCCCAGACAGTAAAATGCTCTGACAAAACTGCCTATGCCATCAGTAAACTTCTAAGAAATGCATACAGATAAAAGTTGCATTTCCATATATATATAAATGTATATATATGAATATATATATATATATATATATATGTGTGTGTATATATATATATATATATATATATGTATGTATTCCTATTTAGATGTGAGCAAATCCAGTATATAATTGAAAAATTCAGTCATAACTTATCAAGATCAGTAGTCTTCCGTGTAATACCAATCTTCTTCTGCATTATCCACATACACAGCTTTCCTCACCTCTTCACCTTCAGGTTCCCTAGCTACATGTTTCCATTTTTATAGTGTAGATTCAGGCCTGTGAACACAATGAAGATGCAAATGATGTGTGAACTCATTAGAATTGCTGAATCATAAATTTTTGACTCCATGTAGCAGGTGTAAATATAGTGCAGGCACTACCTCAGTGTTTGTTGCTAATGGATTACAACTGTGAATGATTGCTGGTAGGGAGAAGGAAAACACAACAGCAATTCAGACTCCCTTAATTCCAGTGGGTGTGTCAGCCAGGTTACACTTACAAAGTATAGAAGTAATTGTTTCAAGGTTTTAAATGTAAGTAAGCAGGACATATTTTTTCTTTCTATTCAGTTATATCCACACTCCCTTGCCTTTGTTGAAAACTGTATATCATTGCCATTTAATAGTCTGATACAAAATGCCTTACAGACTCCATGTCTCAGATTACTGCTCAGATAAAAAAATAATGGATACCATGCAAAGATAAGACAGAGCTACATTGCTGCAAACAATAGTCATAAATGATTGTGAGATCACTCATTGCACTACATCTGAAATTAACACGTACAAACAACTCAGAATTGTACAAGTGCCATATGTTTTGTTAATACTGTGGATAATTTGGGACTTGCTTGTATGGACAATAATTTTCATTCTTGCTGCAATGCTGCTTCTGTGGCAAAGAGGGATAAAACATCCTCACTGTTTTGTAGGTTCACTGGAGTGAGAGTTCAAATCCACATGTGTGTAAAAATATTTCATGTGTCCTAACATTTATTTTGTAATGTTGTTTATTTAATATAAATATTTTTGTAATACTACTAGTTGCATGGAGCATGACTTAACACAGACATGGGAAACAGATAAATAGAATAAATGTCATGTAATGTACTTCTATGATAAATAATTCATTAACTATTCATTAGTGGGTTTGTGTGATGGAAACCCAAAGATGCAATAATGTTTCCTTTTTGAAACTGAGAATGTCTGCATCCTGTTTGCTTTATGTGTAGACCATTAGTCCAGGTTTGCTTGAAGTTAAGTGATGTGCAAATGTGATAAGAAGAACTAAAATTATTTTATCTGAGTGAGCAGTGTTTCTTAAGTTTAAACCTTAAAAGACAAATGTGAGACTTGAACCATGATCTACAAGTGGCATATACTGTTTGGAAAACTTTGTTTCGTAGATGTGCTATACACACGATTCACAGGTGTAGATCATAGGTTCATAGGTTCATACTAGGCTATCTGCCCGAAGGCATTTCTAATTCAACACATTCTGGCTAGGCTTATAAATGCCTTCGGGCAGATAGCCTAGTACCAACCTATGAACCTATGAACTACACCTGTGAATCATGTGTGCAGCACATCTGCTAAACAAAGTGATCCAAACAGTATATGACTGCACATGGTTAGGTCCTACCTTTTAAGCTATGTACATAGCTGTAAAAGGCCTTATGATTATCCTTGGCTGTGATTGCTAAGTTGTTCTCAAAGTTATCCTTGTCTGCCTGTTGAGGCTGAGGAGGGTGGTTTTCCAATTTTGGGACATTGCCTTAGTTTTCTTAGCAGCTTTTTTACATTTGTTGTAAAGTTTGTTGATACTGGATGTCCAATAGGGCTTCTTTTTTTACTTGGGGCTCTAGCTTTGATTCTGTCTGGAACAGCCAAGTCTACACACTTATAGAAGTGATTGTACATGGCTTTAGTGTAAGCTTTGGTGTAGTTACCACTTAAAGCTGGGAGTGGGGCTTGACATCCATTTATACTTTCTTCTAGGAGGGTATAGTTTGCTTTCGTGAAGTTTTTTAGTCTGACTTCACCCTTTATGTGTTCCGGTGTTAGTACCAGTTCCAAGGTAACTGATTTGTTGTCAGATTTAACTAATGAGGGTCCAGCAGTTGCAGTGGTGCATCTGTTTGTCATGTTAGCGAGGACCAGATCTAGAATGTTTGTTCTTCTTGTTGGGATTTGAACATTTTTTTTCAGGGCATTTGAGTTAACAAAGTTAAAGAACCTTTGTACCAGTGAGTTAGGGCTAGAGTAGGTTTCCCAGTTGATGGTGGGATAACTGAAATCCCCCATGATCAGAGTGTTTGGCAATATATGGACTGACTACAGTTTGGTCACGTAGGCCTCATGCACATCATGATCCATGCAGGAGGATCTATAACTAGCTATGACTTGAATAGGGATGTTACCCACAGTAATCTGAACTTGTAGTAACTCCATGGAGTTGTCCAGTCTAACTAGTCAGGAGGTGAATTTATCTCTACTACAGATAGAAACCACCTCATTTGGTTCTCATGTGTTCATTTTGTGGGCTGAAGGTGTGAAAGGCATTGTAGCCTTGCAAGGCTGGGGTACTCTGAGGAGTTTGCCAGGCATGGGCATCCTTTGCCTCCTCCCTAACCCCAGTCATGGTGTCCCTCAACCTGTTATGTCTCTCACCATCCCTGTGTCTTGTCTTGTTTGTCCTGTTTGTCTGCATCTGCTTCCTCACCTACTGTACTTATCTGATCCAGAAATACCTACATCCCTTACCCAACATTCCTCTTTTACTGAAGTAAAAAATGGTCACCTGTCCCACAAAAAGTATCATCCCATACATAGTTTTCCACTTCGAACACAAGTCTTCTGGACATACTTGGTTTGATCCAAGTGGCTATACAACACAACTGTGTTGTCACCCCTCTTTGATGAGGTGACAGTCCAAACTCAGCTAATATTCTGTACATATTATCATTGTACATTGTTGAAGAAGTGGATAACTATGGTTCTTTCCTACCTCTCTCCTGCACATTCCTATATTGCTTTCCCTTTCTTCTTCCCCTTTCTTGGCTCCCATTTCACCACTTTCCTATCTACCCTATTTTAACACCTATAATGTGGTCAAAAATAGAATCACCATTGAACAAGCTTTTCAATCACAGCCTAAGCACTGGCTGTGTTCCAGCATAATGGAAAACAGCTGCTGTCATCCCTTTGCACAAAGGGGGGGGGTGCATCCACAGACCCCAGGAACTATAGACCCATTAGCCTGACCAGCCTTATCTGCAAGGCCATGAAACAAATCATATTGGAAGATCTAGGAAATCTCCAAATGGTCAACCCAATCTAGTTTGGCTTTGTCAAGGGGAGATCATGCCTGTTAAACTTGGTAAACGTCTTTGAGACAGTCACCAAAGCCCTAGATAAGGGCAAATCTGTGCATACGGCCCACCTAGACTTAGCCAAAGCCTTTGACACAATCTCTCACTCAGGCATCATTGATAAACTCACCCAGTTTTGTATCAACCCATATATTGTTAGGTGGGTTGCAAACTGGCTCAATGATAGAACTCATATGGTCAAAATAGGGGACTCCACCTCCTCCAGCTAAACATTAACCAGTGGTGTTCCACAGGGATCAGTTCTGGGACCCCTACTGTTCAGAATCTACTTCTCTGAAGTACGGGTTAAAACAAAAGGACAATGGCTGACAAACTTTGTTGAAGACTGCAAACTGAGAGCAATCACTGAAACCCCTAGTGATGTCAACATCCTGCAAGAAGGTCTTACGCAGACTAATGACTGGTGCCAAAGTCATGGTTTTAAACTTAATGCAGAAAAATATATCATCCCCTTCAGCAAGGGTGATGTTTCTGCAAACTAACACATCAATAGCAATACCCTAAGCATGCAGTCAGTGGTGAGAGATCTGGGCACACAGATTGACAGCAACCTTAACTTCAATCACCATGTCTCCACAGTGGTACGAAAGGCATTTCATATTGCTCATCTCATAAGTAAGGGCATTGCCTCCAGAAAAAAAGAGGTTATAACCCCCTGTACTCTTCCCTCATCAAGCCAATAATAGAGTACAACACTCCTTTTGGTAAGCTTCTTTCAAAACACCTGCAGCAATTGGAAACACCACAAAGGTTCCTTACAAAGAAAATCCAGGATCTTCAACATCTGTCTTATGCAGTTAGACTGAAATCATTGTCACTTTACTCTGTGTCATACAGACTGCTTAGACACAACCTGCATCTTGCATATAGAGCAATCTTTGACCCAGCTTTAATGGAAATGTTGCCCAGTCGCAAGTCAAATGTCACGCAGGTCACTTGCTCAAAGGACCTCAACCTGGTATGTGACATCAACAAACTTGCTGGAGAGACAGATTTTTCTCACAGAAGTTGCCTCACCTTTGAATCAATCTTCCTATTTATGTTAAACAAAGCCCCTCATTGGCCCTATTTAAGTGCAATTTGGACAATTGGATGGGTAATCAGAAATTCACTCTGAGGGTTCCACCTGAGTCCCTCTTGGACAGGGGCAAGTAGTTGCTGATTTTAGTGTCTGCTTGAACCAGACACCCTGGGTAACATGGGTTGAACTTGGCTAGGCTTCTAAGGGCCCTGGCACTATTAGTCTAGTAACCTCCTATGATCCTATGATCACACACCACATACACAAGTGAAAAGAGCCTAATAAAGCCCTTCACTTTTTGTTCTCTATGGTTGTGTGGAGTTTGGCATCAAGCACCAATGCCAAGCGATGGTGAATGGCTCTTCATTGTTGTGGTTACCTCCAGGAAATGCTGCTTAAACATGCTGCATTAAGCTAACACACAGTGCATGTAGAATAAAGAATTGTATATACATATTTAAAACTATTAGATACACCCAGCTTCAAACCTTGTATCATCTGGGCTCCAAAAACAATCTGTTAATGCATTTACACCTGCTGCCACAGAGTCAGCTAGGCAACAAGAGTGTTTCTTATACTCAGTACTATCCAAACTGCTGAATGCCACACCTCGTCACTTAATGTGCTTGTGCAAAGGTACACTAAGCAATAGAACTCTCATAATTGTATCAATGAAGCAGAAGCGCATGTTTGCTAATCATTTAATTATGTGCAAATGAGAAAAGCGGTATAAATGTGTATCTCACATGTGCAAACACTTTGCCATTAATAGCACAAGCCAGCTGCTCAGCAGTAGACTATGGAAGTGAATATTTGCATGTATTGCATATAACTGCTCATTTAGCCTTCCATGAAAGTACGTGTAAAAACACAGACAAAGGGAAGGTACTTTTTTGAAAGAATACATATTTACTCTGTAGTTATGTGTTACTTGAACCCATGCACTTGAAACTTGATCTTTTAGTACTTGTTCCCAAATATATCAACCACACTGCAGACATAAATAAAAATGCTTTCTCATATACCATGTACATCTTTATACTGACAATACCCATTCAGATTTTCCAATACTTGTAGTAATGTGGACAGCTGTTTGCATGCAGTTTGAAAATCTGTCTTTTTAAGGTATACCTGCACATTGAAAACACAACAACAAATGTTACTCTTTGCACACTCATCAATTGATGTTGTCATCAGCTATAAGGTGTTGTCAGACACTATCATCAAAGTCAGGTTATTTCTGTGGCACTTGCATTAAGTGCTGTACTGAGTAAATAGGTAGGTATGGGTTCTAGCCTCACTGTAGGCAATTGGGATTTCTGTGAGTGTGTGTGTGTGGCTGCTCACTTGGTTGACATTTGAGAGAGCATATTACACCAGCATGTCAGACGCTGCTATTGCCCTCTTTTTCTCAACAGACACTGCTGATGCCATCAGCTATAAAGTGTTGTCAGACATGATAAAAGCAAACTTCTGCTGTGGTGCTTGTATTAAATACTGAGTTCTCAAGTTGGTATGTTTAGTTAGGTCAGGGTTCTGTTCTCACTACAGTCAATTGATGTGTGTGTGTGTGTGTGTGTGTCTGTGTGTGTGTGTGTGTGTGTGTGTGTGTGTGTGTGTGTGTGTGTGTGTGTGTGTGTGAGAATTTTACTTGGTTGACATTCAAAAGACCATTTTCCATCAGCATGTGGGACACTGCTATTATCATCATCTTGTCTCAGACACTGCTGATGTCATCAGTTAAAAAGTATTGTCCGTCAATATAAAAAACAGACTCATTCGGTGGTGCTTGTATTAAGTACTATGCTTTCTAAATAAATAGGTGCGGGTTCCATCCTCACTGCAATCAATTGGTCTATATATATATATATATATATATATATATATATATATATATATATATGTGTGTGTGTGTGTGTGTGCGCGTGTGTGTTTACATGCTCAACATTTGAGACAGCATTTTATACCGGCATGTCAGACACTGCTATTACCATCTTCTTCTTCTCACCAGACACTGCTGATGTCATCAGCTATTAAGTACTGTCAGACACTGTAAAAGCCAGTCTTGTGCTGTGGTGCTTGTGTTAAGTACTGTGCTTTGTAGGTAGGGGTTCTATTTTCATTATAGTCAACTGTGTTTGCCATCAACACTCACTATGGTGATAATTTTAGAACATGTGAGTTCACAGCTATGTCAAACCCTACTCCAAACATCTCATTGTACCTTACAATTATGATGTCATCCTGTATAAAAAGCACTCTGACAGCATTCAAGACAAACCTGTGATGTGGCAGTAACACTGACTTTACCTACACATATAGGGGTTCTAATCTGACAGCAGGTGACTTGCATGTCTGTATGTACACCTATCTCTTCTGAGAAAATTTTACACAGGGATGTGACATCCACATCCATGTCCTACACCTCTCCCAACATGTTCTCCTCATCATACAACGATGTGATCATACTCCAAAAAAAAGATGAACGGAGGCTACAAATCACGCCAGCCAAAGGAATTCAAATTTCTTTTACTTAGTTAGCGCTTTCATGCAAAACATTGCTTGCACTTCTTCAGACAAAGTAAAAATGGAACACATTACATTTTATAATAACAAGTGATTAAACCAAACCCACAATTAATTAAATAATTAAATAATTAATTGATTTAATTATTTAATTAATTGTGGGTTTGTGGTTTTAGAGAGTTTTATTTTGTTGATGTGATCATACTCCATAAACTGCAGTGTGACAGTATTACAGTCAGACATGTGGTGTTGCTACTGTGACATTGCATGACATTCATACTTCATACCTACACAGGTGTAATGCTCAAATCAAGCCCAGTCTACTGATGTGTGTGTGTGTGTGTGTGTGTGCTTGTTGGTATTTTATGGACATTTTATGATCTTTGGAATAATTCTTCATTGCACTACCACTTGTTAAACCTTCCTGTGGCTCCATGCATCCACCATCCTCCTTTTTTTCCACTGGCCATATGATACCCTTCCTGCAGAGGACTGGAGGTTGTCCTCATGTCAAATATTTATACATACATCATAGAGCAGAGTCCTTCCATGAGCCCCTGCAAGCCATCTCAAGACCACTACATACGTGATTGCTAATTTTGTCATGGTGTGGTGCACATATACCATAAGGATAGTAGCTGGATGTAATACAATCAAACAAGTATACACATATGTACAATAGGCTATTATCTTCTGTAATATAAATATAGGAAGGTCTTACAGGGTACAATAACAGTTAGGATTTCATGTGATGTTAGTCATTAGCCTAATAATGTCCTGTGACCTTATGAATGGTTGACATGTCAATGTTGCTGTCATTGACATGTGCTATATTGAGGTGTGGATGTACAGTATGGTCTTACAATCTGTGATATGAGCTGATGTATTCATGGCCATTGATGCCATTGTAGTGCATGCTCCTTCTATAACAGCTGTAGTAATTTGCCTTCTGAGAACTGCTGAAATGGTATGATACACTGTTATGTATATTGGTGGCATATTAGAACATGTGTTGCTGTAATGGAGCAGATCAACCTTCGACACAGTTCATATTCTACCATCACAGTGACACTTGCATTATGGCACAGGTGTGCATGTGCCTATATGCCATCATTAAATGCTCTATAACAGACACCAATATAAATTCATATTGATTACATGGTCACATAGGTCTTGTCTCATACACATGGATGTTATGCTGTGATGTACATAACCAATGTATCACATGTTTTGATGCAATTACAACCTTGTGGAATTCATTGTATGTGTGGTTGTGTTGGTACACCCAAGGATTATTGAGGTGGTCAGCAGCACCATTGTGTGACTATTAGCATTTGCGTCAGGAAAGGTTCTGAATGAACCACAAACAACTGATCTCTAGTGTGTCCTGATATGACATCAGGCCGCTCAAACACAGCTTGACTATGAAACACATATGAGCTAATGTATTTATGGCCATTGATGCCATTGCAGTACATGCTTCTTCTATAACAGCTGTAGTAATATGCCTCCTGAGAACTGTTGAAATGGTATGATACATTATTATGTATATTGGTGGTGTATTAGAACATGTGTTGTTATAGTGGAGCAGATCCACCTTCTACACAGTTCACATTCCACCATCACAGTGACACTTGCATTATGGCACAGGTGTGCATCTGTCTACATACCATCATTAAATGCTCTGTGACACACACCAATATAAATTCATAATGATTACATGGTCACATAAGTCTTGTCTCATACACATGGTTGTTATGCTGTGATATACATAACCAGTGTATCACATGCTCTGATGCAATTACAACCTTGTGGAATTCATTGTATGTACAGTTCTGTTGCTACACCCAAGGATTATTGAGGTGGTCAGCAGCACTATTGTGTGGCTATTAGCATTTGTGTCAGGAAAGGTTCTGCATGAGCCACAAACAACTGATGTCTAATGTGTCCTGATATGACATCAATCCAATCAAACACAGCTTGCACACGAAACACATATAGGCACATGTTGTGCAAGTGATGTAAGTACTTGAAATTAGTACAGTTGTAAGTCTGTGTCCATAGCAACAGTGTGTGGAATGTCAGGAATGACCAAGGTTGTATGGAGGTCTTGTCAGAAATCATTTATTCCAATACATATGAATGTTAAGTGGAATACACAACTAAGTACAGATCTGTGTGTAGACATCAACAGACATACCCACCCAGAGGACATAGAAAATCTGCTAGCTGGCAGTTTGTCTCACATGTCACTACCCTGTCACCACTGGACATCAGCCAAAATATACAGGGAAACATTACTCAGTTTTTATTCTGAGGAGGGCAGCACATCTGGGCACTCTCTACAACTAATAACAGAGAAGCAATGGGCCCTGACAACATCACAAGTTGCCTATAGCATGACTTAAAACCTGACCTACTAGACTCAGGTGAATCTGTATGTCAACACAGCCTCCAGACAGCCTATGTTTCTATAGAAGGGTGTACAGCAACATGCATCCTTCTGACTCAGTAGACCCATTTTGACTGTCCTCATCTGTGAGGTAGGCAAAAGAGTCATCATGCACCTTCTCTAAAAGGACACGGGTAACATCTGGACTGTGTATTAAGCCCATGTTTGATGTGTTTATGCTACATCATGTCTGTTACATCTGTTCACTGTCTTCAAGTAGGTTACCAAGGGCATGCATGATGACAACACTATTATCATGTGTAACATGACCTGGTCAAGGCATTTGACACAAATCAAAATCAAGTATTAGAGACAAACTGTCACAAGTGCCCATAAATACCTAAGTCAGCAAGGGGGTAGACAACTGGAACACAAATATGACAATGAAATATGTTGCAGCATGTGAAGTCTAGAGTCCAGTGACAAGGTCCATACCTTAAGACTCTGTGGTAGGCCTTTCCAGTCAATTATTTGAGTGTCAGACATCAAAAATGACTTGCACATCCTTTCTCCAACCAGCTTTGTGGAGGACTGCAAATTGTGAACAATCATTGAATCCAGGTGTGGTACTGGTATAATGCATACAGTATCAACACACAAAAAAGGACTGATATCCCAGCCATGGGGACACAGTAGATTAAGGAAACTCATGTGGGGATTAATTCCGTTATTAATGCAAATGCACAAGATAATTACAGCATGGACAACACACCCCTATGAGTAGACCAAGTGGTATGCACACCTGTCAACTAACCAAGATTGCTCATTATTTCTAATGTAGGTGAAACAGCAACCCTCTGAAAGCCTTTGGCAGATGTTACATTCTGAGGGAGGTGTTCGAGTCCCCAAAAAGATTGCTGACAAATCATAATAGTTGTATAGGTGTGTTCTTTCATAACCATCTATGATAATTCACAATCACACGTGTTATATGGAAAACATGGGATTACTAGTAGTATTATTCTGATATTGTCTGTGAGTGTGTGTGCTTCTGTTTACTGCTGTCCGTGTGCCTGTTACTATGTGTCCCACATGGCTGAGACCTACACTGATATTCCATTCATATTCAGGCAACTCATTTTGCACATCTTCACAATCTGCACAAAGTCCATATTGTAACCCTGACATATGTCATGTCCACTGTTCCTGTCAGCATGTTTATATCACAAAGTATCTGCTCCATTGATATGTTGTCTAGTGTGACAGTCACATATTATACAAAAACTGTGAAGTCTCTACTGTATCATGTCGATATGTGAATAGTGCTCATGTACCACTGTCTTCATTGGCATGCCCTCATGTGCTGTACATTACCATGTTTCACCTGTAAACACTGCGGAAGGACTGATTGTCCGAAAGCTTTGTGTTTTTTTATTAAAGTTGCTCAACATTATGGAGTGTGCTTCTTCTTTACTTTTGAACTGTTTTGCTTGACTCCACTTCACCACTTTGTTCACCTTGTTTGTATAAAATATAGGTAAATATTGCCAGCCCAGCTATCTGGAATTTCATAAATAATTCTATGTCATTTGTGAATATTGATATGATTTATACAGAAGTGTATGTTATGTACTGAGCAAAAATGTAACCATAGCATGCCCTGCTGACTTAGAACAGAAATGCATATAAACTATATACCTGTGCAAATGTATGTTTTAACAGTAGAAACTAGAACATAAAAGGGTTAACTTGCAAAACTTCAAGAAAATAAATTGAAATTAAACTACTTTACAATTGTTCTCCCTCAGTTTCTGTGTAGCAGACTGAATGTCTAGATCTAGAAGTTTTTGTATTGTCTTGAATGAGAAGTAATTGCAAGGTTTAAAATGTAAAAGTGTTTTATTGTTCTATGACTTCCAAGATCTGTAAATATCTGAAAGATATGTATTTTTTCACACAGAGATGTTAAATTCTGTTAGTTTCTGTTTTAGCCTGGGAACTGAAGTTAGGTGACAAAAAGTGATGTCATCCAAGCTAGCCCAGCCATAATATTTGATATTAATTTATGAACTATGTCAGAGAGTGACTGTGCATTTGTATTTTGTCTTGGACCTAGCAAGAACATCCACTCATCATCACAATCTGCACTTGCCTTGCTGTAAGGAAGATTTAGAGCATAGTATCTCTTTTAGATATAGATTGGAATATAGTAAATATTAGTTTAGATACTTTCTGTATTTATTTGAGACAGTCCTGCAATGTCATTTTAAAATATTTCCTGTGATTTTCAACTCTCATGTTACTGAGTTGATTTACTGACTACTTGCATATGTATTTGGTGACACTGTACAGGCCACTCCTAAATAGGCTTGCAAGTCTTGGTCAGACTACCATTTGGATAATAGTAACATTGCACAGTAGGATTGGACTCCCTTTGTTAATAGCCTTAAAAGTAGCTGATAAGAGGTTCTGATGATCGCGATAACTACCTAATAGTCTGGGCAGAAGGGGGCATAGCTAGTAAACCTGTGCCAGCCTTTCCCAGGTGTGTGTTTGTGTATAAATCAAATCTCAAAGTGGTGTGTGTGTGTGTGTGTGTGTGTGTGTCTCAGCTACTTGGGCAGGGACACTAAGCACTGGTTGGACAGAGAGAGAGTGTTGGGAGTACTTGGCTTAGAACCCTGGATAAAGACTCAACTCTATAGCTGTGCCAGTGGGGAATCTTATTGGGGATCTGGAAAAAGAGGGTGAAACCAGCCCCAGACTGACTGTGATCTCTGTTTGCTCTTAATGGAAATTGTATTTTACTATGTGTGTGCTTATCATTCTCCAAGTGTGTACATCCCCTACTGTTGCCAGTGGTGAGGATTGAGGCTCCTTAACTACTGGGTAAATGCAGGGGCATCATAATTCTTACAATTCATCTGTGTGTCTCTTTTCAAATATACACAGTTCCCCTGACCATTTATATATAATGCACTGTATGCACCCTTACTAATCATTAACACAACTATTATTCAGCATGTATGACACAGGTTTCCACAATACTCTGCAGTGTGTACACTTTCATGTAATGTGTTGGAAATATATACTTTGCATTATTAATAACCCTGGTAATCACTCTGGCATTCTGCTCAATCCCGCAGACCTACTTTGTCCGTAGGTAAACAGGTTTATATGACTGCTTGTGTCCATGTTGCTGTTCATGGTTTCCTGGCTGGCAGCACTGTGGTTGGCCATGAAACCATTCTTACTTACATTTAAATATGGTGCACAGCATGCTTATGGAATTAGCACTGTTGCACACAGTGGAAATACACAAACACCATGTAGGCTTTTTGCTAAGCTTGCATGGAGTTTACTGAATCCCCAGAACTGAGTATGTCAAGTTGAAATTATGCAAAATATACATGTTTGTGGAATTTATAGCAAACCCAGATCACTCTAATAATTATGCAAGACTATTGGTTGAACCTAAGAATAAAAGTTCATGTATTTGTAACCACATGAAGTATTCCTACAGCAATCTGAGAATAATATATCATGGTATTTAGCAACTAAATGCATTTAGATATTTTTTCCATTTATAAAGACAGTATAAAGCTACCTGCATGATGTTCCCTTCCTGTAATGCAATATTCTGTACAAGGCTAAATTGGAGACATCGAGACAAAAATAAAATCTTAATCCAAGAAAAATAAAAATGATTTTTTATTTATGCTGTAATGGCAACTCATTAGAATGTGTCTTAAACCTTTAGTGTATATGTTTACTACTCTGAGGCTCAGAAAATAATTCAAAATGAAACATGAGTATAATCCAAAATATAAGACTGTGTCAAAGGTATATGAGCTAAGGGGGGGATCTCTGTAAATTCCATTATGAAACTCTCAGGTAATAACTTTAGCACATTCATCACTGGACTATATGAAGAGAGACATGACTGAGCTCTCACATTGTGTCACATGCAAGCCAGCTTTAAGCAGCATTCTACTTTTTCCAAAGATTATGCCCCAATGCAAACAAAAAATTATTGACTTTAACAATTGGCTTAGCTTCTGGTGTCAGTCCATGAGGATCCAATATCTGTCAGCTTGGAAAGACATGGTCAACAGGCCATGCTGCTTTGCCAGACATGGTCTGCACCTGTCTCCTCTAGGCTTTTGGATACTGGCAAAGGCATTAGCCACCCATATTGTGCCTTTTTTAGGCAGTGTCAAAAAATAACCAACCTCCCAGCATAATAAAATATTCCCTAGATAAACTCAAGGTACTGCTGCTTAATGCTAGGAGTCTAAACAAGAAACTGCACTCCCTGGAAACACTCCTCACTTTGGCAGATGCTGACATCTGTGCTGCTGCTGAGACATGGTACAAAGGTATGGAAAGCACTCCGACCATGTGGGGCTCCAATGATTTCCATATGTTCAGTCCACAAACTGAGGAAGAAAGAACCAAAGGAGAAGGTGTATCCATCTTCCTTAAGGATAAGTACACCTCAAGACTGATCAAACAGTATGACTCTCTTGAGCTGCTCCATGTACAATTAACTATAGGCAAAGCCTACTACCACATCATAGCTAGCTATAGGTCCCCACTGTGAAACAAGAAAAGCATACCACATACCTGGACTTACTGGAGTCACTTGCCATACAGCCCTACACCTTATTAATGGGTGATTTTAATTATCCTAACATTGAAACATGCATGACCATAAGCATGCTGAGTCAGAGGTTCTTCTTGGACTTTGCCCATACAAATGCTCTGGAACAGAAAGTCAGTAGACTCACAAGAGGCTCAAATGTCCTGGACATAGTACTCACTAATATGGGAGAGCTTTGCATCCTCCCCTGTGTGCTGTCCTCCCTCATAAGATTGGACCATAAATCAGTCTTGTTCAATGTAATTATAAGACCAGATACCCTATCAATCTCAAAAATGCTTAAGAATTTTACAAAGACAAATTACCTCCTACTAAGTGAGAGTATAAGAAGTTTAAAAGCCCGCTTAAATGCAGATAACATGGACTCCTATGCAGAGGTGTACACCAATGCCCTGTATAACCACTTAAGAAGTAGTATAGAATTGGCTGCACCTGACTGGATTAAAACCAGGTCTTTCCAAAAAAAAAATAAGACACCCTGGTGCACCCTCCAGTATAAACAGGCTATACATCAAGAGAAAGAAACTAATTTCTAAGAACAAGAGAGAACTGGCTCAGCAGAGGAAGAAATCCCTCTGTAGCTTAAATAAATAAATTAGAGATCTTGTCAAGTCCTCCAAAGCTAATTAGGAATCAAAATAGCCTCTCTAGTTAAGGACAATAATAAGGCATTCTTTAACTACATCCAAAATCTAAAAGAGAATATTCAGCTATGCAATGAACTGGTTGTGGATGGCACCACCCATAGTTGTCCAGAGGTAATAAGAAACCTGCTAGCTGACACATTTGCCGCAAAATTCACCTCCCTGTCTCCTCCAGTTATCCCCTAAGTATACCTGCCACCATTCCTCAGCCTATTATCTCAAGAGCAAACTAATAGTGAAAACAAACTTGTAACTCCACGAAATGGCTGGTACACGAAGAAAAGCACAGTACCAAGAGAACAGGTCATCTCAGTGCTCTCCAAGGCCAAAAAGCCAACATCAATGGGACCAGACATCATCCCAGGTTGCCTTTTAAACAGCGTAAAACTTGACATAGCAGACTCACTTGGATCCCTGTTTAACCACAGCCTGCAAACTGGCTATGCTCTGGCAGAATGGAGGACAGAAAAAATAATCCCTCTGCCCAAAGGGAGGCCATCACCCAATAGTGGGAATTATAGTCTCATAAGCATGACTAGCCTCATCTGCAAGGCCATGGAAATAATCATTATGTACCTTATTAACAATAACATAGGTAATCTAGAAACTCTGTACCCAACCCAGTTCAGATTTACTAAAGATAGATCATACCTGTTCATAGGTTCATAGGTTCATAGGTTCATACTAGGCTATCTGCCCGAGGGCATTTATAAGCCTAGCCCATTGTTTTGTGGCTTACGCCACCCCTTTAGTATGGGGAACTATACCCATTATTTTGCTGTGCCTCTGTCGAGCAGTGACACTGAGGTAATTCCTGGGGTATATCTGCGATCTCCCATCCATTGGTCAAGATTTCTCTTGAACAAGGCCAGCGAGGTGCTCTGCCTCACATGTACCGGGATTTTGTTCCACAGCATAGGGAGTCTTTGGGTGATGAATCTATCTCTCCAGCACGTCCTATTAATAGCCGTGTCGAGGTTTAAGTCTCCGCCCTTGTGGCTCTGATGGATCTAGATTTTTGAGGTGAAGCATATTCATCAAATCTGGGTTTGACATGGCCTTGTATGTCAGGCAAAGGTCACCTCTGAGCAAGCTAAGCGACTGAATAGAGCTGGAGTTCTTTCAGTCGGGCAGCATAGGACAGATTTTTGAGACCCTTTATCCTTTTGGTGAGGAACTTTTGTGGCCTCTCCAGCTGCTGCAAGTGTCGGGTCAGATACATTCGAATGGGGCATTGTACTCAATCATTGGTCTGATGAGTGATGAGTAAAGGGAGACTATGACCTCCCTTGATCTAGATGAGAATCCCTTCATGATAAGGTGGGCAATGTAGAAGGACTTCCTAACTACTTTAGCTACATGGGTGTCGAATGACAGACTACTATCAACCTGGGTCCCCAGGTCCCTGATAACTTCTTCTGTGCTCAGTGGATTGCCACCTATTTGGTAGCTAGGGGTAACCTTGTTTTTCCCGAAGGGTATGACTATGCATTTTTTGGCATTTAACTTTAGGCCATGGCTCTGGCACCAGTTATCCGTTTCTGTGAGACCCTTCTGAAGGATATCTGTGTCAGATGTGTTTTCTACTATGGCGCCCAGTTTGCAGTCATCTGCAAACTTTGTCAGCCATAACCCTCCTGTGTTTGCTTGTACTTCGGAAAAGTAGATGCAAACCTGGTTAACTTCTTCACAAAAGTCACCAAGGCCCTGGACATGGGGAAGACAGTACATATTGCCTATCTTGATCTAGCCAAGGGATTTGACATAATTACCCACTCAGGTATTGTAGAGAAAGTCTTCCAATTGGGAGTTAACCCCTACATTACCAGATGGCCAGCCAACTGGCTCACTGGCAGGTCACATACTGTCAAAGTGGGTGACTTCACCTCTAACAAAAGACCAGTCACCAGTTGCATACCACAGGGTTCTGTGCTGAGCCCCTAAATGTTCAGAATTTATTTCTCAGAAGTTCAGGCAAACTTGGATGACCCATGTCCAGCTGACAAAGTTTGCTGATGATTGCAAATTGGGAGCAATCACTGGATCCCCCAATGACGTTAATATAATGCAAACAGGGTTAATGCAGACAAATGATTGGTGCCAAAGCCATGGATTAAAGCAAAATGCAAAAAAGTATTGTTATTCCCTTTTGGAAAGTTGACGTCCATGCTAATTACATTATAGACAGCATCCCCTAAATGTAGATCCAGTGGTACATGATGTGGGTACTCAAGTTGACAGCAATCTGAATTTTGACCACCACATATCCAGCGTAGTAGGGAAATCCTTCTATGTGGCACATCCTATAAGTAAAGGCATTGCTTCAAGATCTGAGGATATTATAATTACATTATACTCAGTCCTCATCAGACCAGTAATTGAGTACATTGCTCCCTTTGCATGTACCTCACCAGACACCTGCAACAATTGGAGAGACCACAGAAGTTTCTCACCAAGAAATTACAGGGTACAAAAAGCAATTCTTACATGGAAAGACTGAAAGCACTGTCACTGTATTCTGTCTCCTACAGGTTGCTAAGGAGTGATGTATGACTGACTTACAGGCAGTCTCTGACCTGGCCCTGATGGAGATGCTACACATTCGTAAATCAAACTGCAGGAGGGTGACTCACTCCAGGGGATCTTAACCTAGACTCTGAGATGAACAAGTCATGCTGGAGAGACAGATACATCTCCCATAGCCTGTCACTTCTCTAAAACAAGCTTCCAGTTCCTGTGAAACAGAGCTCCTCCTTGAGCAGACCTTCTTCAAACACAACCTAGATCAATGGATGAGTGACAACAAATTCACTTCTGGAATGGTACCCATGTTGGGCCTGGACAGAGGAAGTTGGTATTAAGTACCATAGACCCTTACCTCTGTGAACTTCACTCACATAACCATCAACAATTGCGGCAACATTGGATAAATATGGCTAGGCCTGTAAGGGCTCTAGGACCATTAGCCTAGTAACCTTCTATGAACCTATGACCCTATGAATCTCAACTGAGACTGTAATTTTAACCTCAGAGCTTCTAGTGGACCATATTTTTAGCCACTTGAAAGCATGTCATTGTAGCCATGACATGTTACAAATGAAAAAAACATATTTTCTGGTTACACATACAGATGTTTTACTTCCGAAAGCTCTATGGAGATGTATTGTAGACCAATGTAGTGCAAGTTGAAAGCATGACATTGCAGTTGGTTGTTATAATGGCTGTGCATTTTTGCAGTTGTTTGCATTGTTGCCTCAGAGCAAGAGGTTCTCTGGTTCATTTCTTGGGTGGGGTTCTTTCCGTGTGGAGTCTGCATGTCCTCCCTGTGTTTATGTGGGTTTCCTCCCACATTACAAAAACATGCATCTGGAGTGTTTCTCCCTGGGCCTCTGCTGAAAATTGGCTCATTCCAAGCTGGACTTTCCTGGTATACAAATGTAAAGTAAATAAATATAACGTAAATAGTATCACTTCTCTGGTGATAGGAGTTTTACATCTGGCATTATGAAAGTTTAGTATTCATATATTCTGGACATTAGTTTTTATCAAGTATTTAGTACAGACCTCAGATTGTCTCCAGATGGAATCAATACCTCTAAAACACTTCATTTATTAACAGTATATAGGTTCATAGGTGTGTACTAGGCTAATGGCCCTGGAGCCTTTACAAGCCTAGCCCATAAGATTACCCTGACATAGTGCCACCCAATCTTAGTTCCCAGTGCCTCTGTCGATTAGAGCCACAGGAGTGATCCCCAGGGTGAATTTTCTATTTCCCATCCACTCATCAAGATTTCTCTTGAAGAAGGCCAGTGAGGTGCTCTGTTTGACATGTATAGGAAGTCTCTTCCATAACATAGGCAGTCTCTGGGTTATGAACCTGTCCCTCCTGCATGTTCTGTTGATTGTGATAATGAGTTTGAGGTCTCTGGACCATGTAGTGTGGCGGTATTGGGATTTCTTTAGATGTAGCATTTCTATCATTTCCCATAAGTTTACAATAAAATCTTTAAGGACTTCTAATAAAATAACTGGATACAAAATACACTCATATGTGCCCTTTCTGAGAAGGTACACTACCTTTGACTATGAAGGCATCATATAAATAGCAATTCTGCTCTTTAGCATATACCATTCACCCCAAATACTATTCTTTTATTCAGAAGTGATCACGTAACTGTCTTAGCTTTCATATACCATCTTATTCCAAGAAAGATATCCACATTCTGTATACATCTGATTTCTTACAGAGAAGGGAAGGAAAAAACATAACAGCCACAGTAACATATTTTAATTTGCTGCTGTTAGACACATACACATTCTCATTAAACCATATCATTTCTATTCAACAGCGACCATGTAATAATCCTATGCTTTCATGTGCACTGTAAGTCCTTAACCCTTCCACAAAAAATATTCACTGCTCATGCAAATTTACAAACAGTGTCTGACAAATTCATTACTTCAAGTGTGGATTCTGACACAGTACTGCACTCTTCTCCAATATGTATCTTAAAGGTAATGTACACCTCTGAAGTGTGATTGTTTAGAAAGTGAAAGAAACAACAGCCACAACAATTTATCATATCAGGGTCCTCTTGGACACATATAAATGACCCCAACCCAACTAGCCATATTAATGATTACTTTGCATGAATTGTGTAATTAACCTTTGCTTTCATACATAGCCTAACCCATAAAACAAAATAGCCACTTTCTGTACAAATTTTTGAGTTGTGACAATGTAAGTGAAATGCTTAACAACCTCAATAATACATTCCAACTTTTGTTCAAAGACATAAACAAGGCCCTTAGGCTAGCCAGATCATACAAATGTATTGTGTTTTTATGGATGTATTTATTGAATCTTCACACATACCCTGCCTCCCTTTTCCTTCAAAACACAGCCAGGTTTTATGTAACACTCTGATATCAAGTTGTAATGAAACTGAAATAAAAATTATTGCTGTAATATTTTTAACATGTAGCAGACACTATACACTCTCCCTTTCTTCCAAACAAACCATAACAATGATCACTTTAGCAAGATCACTGTAACTGGTCTTTACTTTCATCCACAGACTGCACTATAGACAACAATTTTGGGCAATCATCTGCAATGTATTATTACAAAAAGTGAGGAAATGATACCCACATTACTGTATTCCTCCTTCTCCTATAGGGTACCACACCCATGTTAATTGCCATAAAATTAAATAAAAACATCAATACAAGTAAGTTGGGTGTGCGATGGATGAGAAAGAAAAATTTTGGAGTGAGTTGGATGAAGTGGTGATGACTGTACCCAAGGGTGAGAGACTGGTGATTGGAGCAGATTTCAATGGGCATGTTGGTGAAGGGAACAGAGGGGATGAGGAAGTGATCGGTAGGTATGGTGTTAAGCAAAAGCAATGCAGAAGATCAGATGGTAATGGATTTTGCGAAAAGGATGGACATGGCTGTGATGAATACGTATTTTAACAAGAGGGAGGAGCATAGGGTGACATACAAGAGTGGAGGAAGATGCACACAGGTGGATTATATCTTATGTAGAAGGGCAAATCTGAAGGAGATTGGAGACTGTAAAGTGGTGGCAGGGGGAAGTGTAGTTAGGCAGCATAGGATGGTGGTTTGTAGGATGACATTGGTGATCAAGAAGAGGAGGATGAGTGTGAGGGCAGCACCAAGGATCAAATGGTGGAAATTGAAAAAGGGTAATTGTGAGGTGATGTTCAGGGAAGAGTTAAGACAGGCACTGGGTGGCAGTGAAGAGTTACCGAATAGCTGGGTAACTACAGCAGAGCTAGTAAGAGAGATGGCTAGACGGGTGCTTGGTGTGACATCTGGAAAGAGGAAGGAGGACAAGGAGACCTGGTGGTGGAATGAAGAAGTACAAGAGAGTATACAGAGAAAAAGGTTGGCGAAGAAGAAGTGGGATTGTCAAAGAGATGAAGAAAGTAGACAAGAGTATAAGGAGATGAGGTGCATGGCAAAGAGAGAGCTGGTGAAGGCTAAGGATAAGGCGTATGAAGAGTTGTATAAAAGGTTGGACACTAAGGAGGGAGAAAAGGGCCTGTACTGATTGGCTAGACAGAGGGACCGAGCTAGTAAAGATGTGCAGCAGGTAAGGGTGATAAAGGATAATGAGGGAAACGTACTCACAAGCAAGGAGAGTGTGTTGAGCAGATGGAAAGAGTACTTTGAGGGGTTGATGTATGAAGAGAATGAGAGGAAGAGAAGGTTGGATGATGTGTGGATAGTGAATCATGAAGTGCAGTGGATTAGCAAGGAGGAAGTAAGGATAGCTATGAAGAGGATGAAGAACGGAAAGGCTGTTGGTCCAGATGACATACCTGTGGAAGCATGGAGGTGTTTAGGTGAAATAGCAGTGGAGGTTTTAACTAGATTGTTTAATGAAATCTTTGAAAGTGAGAGGATGCCTGAGGAATGGATAAAAAGTGTTTTGGTACCGATTTTTAAGAATAAGGGTGATGTGCAGAGCTGTAGTAACTACAGAGGAATTAAACTGATCAGTCACAGCATGAAGTTATGGGAAAGAGTAGTGGAAGCTAGGTTAAGAAGGGAGGTGATGATTAGTGATCAGCAGTATGGTTTCATGCCAGGAAAGAGCACTACAGATGCAATATTTGCTCTGAGAGTGTTGATGGAGAAGTACAGAGAAGGTCAGAAGGAGTTGCATTGTGTCTTTGTGGATTTAGAGAAAGCATATGACAGGATGCCTAGAGAGGAGTTGTGGTATTGTATGAGGAAGTCAGGAATGTCAGAGATGTATGTAAGAGTGGTACAAGATATGTACGAGGGTAGTGTGACAGCGGTGAGGTCTGCGGTGGAAGTGACAGATGCATTTAAGGTGGAGGTGGGATTACATCAAGGATCAGCTCTGAGCCCTTTCTTATTTGCAATGGTGATGGACAGGTTGACAGACGAGATCAAACAGGAGTCCCAGTGGACTATGATGTTTGCAGAAGACACTGTGATCTGTATTGAGAGTAGGGAACAGGTGGAGACAACCCTGAAGAGGTGGAGATATGCTCTAGAGAGAAGAGGAATGAAGGTCAGCAGGACTAAGACAGAATATATGTGTGTGAATGAGAGGAAGGATAGAGGAATGGTGAGGATGCAGGGAGTAGAGGTGGTGAAGGTGAATGAGTTTAACTACTTGGGAATAACAGTTCAGAGTAATGGTGACTGTGGAAGAGAGGTGAAGAAGAGAGTACAGGCAGGATGCAGGGGGTGGAGAAGAGTGTCAGGAGTAATTTGTGAGAGATGAGTACCAGTAAGAGTGAAAGGGAAGGTCTACAAGAGGGTAGTGAGACCAGCTATGTTATATGGGTTGGAGACAGTGGCACTGACAAAAAGGCAGGAGTCAGAGCATGATGTGGCAGAGTTAAAGATGTTAAGATTTGCACTGGGTGTGACAAGGATGGACAGGATTAGGAATAAGTATATTAGAGGGTCAGCCCAGGTTGGAAGGTTTGGAGACAAAGCCAGAGAGGCAAGATTACGTTGGTTTGGACATGTGCTGAGGATGGATGCAGAGTATATTGGGAAAAAGATGCTAAGGATGAAGCTGCCAGGTAACAGGAAAAGAGGAAGGCCTAAGATAAGGTTTATGGATGTGGTGAGAGATGACATGCAGGTGGTTGGTGTGATAGAGCAAGATGCAGAGGACAGTAGGAAATGGAAACAGTTGATCTGCTGTGGCGACCCCTAACGGGAGAAGCCAAAAGAAGAAGAAGAAGAAGAATACAAGTGTGTTGTGGTGCTGCAGACAGCATGTACTACTACCACTACTCACAGAACTCTCTCTTTTCTTTTTTAAACAGTTTTATTAATATTAGAACTAATAGATAGTTGTTTACATTAAAAATGAACATTTTCCAAATAAGTAACATCATAACCATAAAACAAACATATAAACTATATACAAGAAAATGTTGTCTACATGTATATATGATCAATTAAATGAAAATACAATTGTTTGTCAAGTACTTGTAAAATTATTAAATTATTTTTCTAGTAAGTCATAAACTTTCTTCCACATATTATATTTAGTAGTATTCTTGGAGGATCTTGATTTGATGGTCAAGTATTCTAGATTACAGATTTCAAGAAGTATATTTTTAAATTCTTGGAATGAGGGTGAAGTATTTGATTTCCAGTTTCTTGTGATGGTTTCCCTCGCAACTGACAATATAGACCAAATCAAAGGCTGATTATATTTTCTAACACAAGCAGGGACTGGACTATTAAATAAAACAAGAGATTTGAAGAGAATAAAGTTATCTGCAAAAATCGCTTGTAAAAAGAAGTTAACATCTTGCCAAAATTTGTTTAATTTTATACAATCAAACACCATATGTGCCCAGTCAGCGTTTTCTTCCATATTACATCTCCAACATTTAACATTACATTTATTGAATTTACTAAGAGAAAAAGGAGTGATAAATGATCTATATAAATTTCTCCATGTAAATAATTTCCATTTTAAAGATGAAGTGGTAACATTAGCTGACTGCAATATATTTACTTTGTCAGTAGGATTACTTATTAAGGTAAAATAATTCCAATAGTTTTCTGATACAATATCCAAGTCAAATTTAATAGCCTTATATAAGATAGACAAAATGTTTTTAGTCGGATTTCGTGTTATAAATATAAACTCATATATTGAACTAATTTTCGTATAGAGTTTTTAATTGTTGATGACATTGCATCAAGTTTATTTGTGACATATTTCCTAGATTCATGTAAATCCAATCAAGAAAGTGAATTATACTCATACTCGATTTTAAGTAATATAATGGATTTCAACTCATTGTTTGACATCATTTGAAACCAGAATGTTAGATAATTTTGCTGGAATGAAGACATTTTTGTATAATCAGATGAAAATATAACCCCATGTGTATAGGCTGTAGGAAATAGAAGAAATAACCAATCTTTGTAAATATTATATTTATAAATGTAATTTCTGAAGGATTTTAAGAGAAAAGTTAAATAATTAGATTTAAAAATTAGAATGTGATTGAAAGTAAAATATTCTTTTGGATCACAAATGAAAATATTGTTTAATAGATTGAATTTCTGATGTTTATTATTACCTATTGTAGGGTCTATATCACGTTATCAAAAACCCGTATCATCGAACGCTAGAAGACCGACATGTATAGTGCAAACTACGGTAACTGCGAATGTACAAAACCGCGAAATGTGAAATGTCAAAGGTCATGGTTGGCCCGTCTGCAGTATAGCTCTGTAAGGTAAGTGTGCGATAGTTATGGACCTTAGGGTTAGGGTGCGGGTTAAGGTAAGTGCATAGATAGGTAATGTATGTAAGGTTTAGTGTAGGGTTAGAAGTAGGGTTTTGTTAACTGTATGTGTGTGGATTATTTGTTTTGTTTGGGTATATGTCTGTAGGGTAAGTGTGCAATAGTTACAGACCTTAGGGTTAGGGTCTGGGTTAAGGTAAGTGCATAGATAGTAATGTATGTAAGGTTTAGTGTAGGGTTAGTAGTAGGGTTTGGTTTGTGCATGTGTGTGTTTTATTTATTTTGTTTGGGTATGTAGTATGTAGTGCGCAGTGGTGTTGGCTGACTATGACAGCTCGAGATTTGAAAATTTGCAGTTTAGGGTGTTTGGCGTACTTGCAGTTCGGGCTATGTGTGTCGGTGTTGTGGTGTTCGATGATACAGGTTTTTGATAACATAATATAGATCCCCTATTGTAACGCATACTAAAATCTCTAATTTTTTTTTCCATTTAGCTGAGTATCCGACATCTATGAGGAGAGAGATAGTTTTAGCCATTGAAAAAATGAAATAAATTTCCAAATTGGGCATAGCTATACCACCATTATTCCAATTTCTCATTTGATAAGATAAAGCTATTCTAGGTTTAGTTGGAAACCATAAATATTTTTGAATCATAGAGTTAAATTTTTTAATTATATAATTTGGGGGAGGTAAAGAAATTGATTGAATGACGTAAAGGATTTTAGGAAGTAGAATCATCTTAATTATTGAAAGTTTTTCATCCACTGAGAAAGGGATCTTGTTCCACTTATTAATAAGGTTTTCTATTGCTATTAGACTTTTATTATAATTTATTCGAATAATATCTTTAATATTTGTAGTAATTATAATACATAAATAAAGTAGAAACCAGGAACGTGACACCCGCAAGGGCTGAATCAACATATAAAAATATAAGGCAACCAGAAGATGCAGTCTAATCCACAAAAAGCCATGCTGAAGTGAAAAACTGAAACTGAGTCCTTCAAATAGACAAAAACAGTGTGTTTAATCAGTCGTGATTCCATTTTATTAAACACACTGTTTTTGTCTATTTGAAGGACTCAGTTTCAGTTTTTCACTTCAGCGTGGCTTTTTGTGGATTAGACTGCATCTTCTGGTTGCCTTATATTTTTATACCTAAATAAAGTAGTTCATCAGATTGTGTCAGGTATTTTCTAAAGTCATCATGTAATTTAAATTTCTTAGGGCCAATTGTCAAGATTTGTGTTTTTTTATTATTAAAGGTTAGGCCTGATTTTTTTAAATAATAGATATCTATAAAAAAGAGTTCTAATAGAGTTATTCCCTTCTAAAGTAATAAGTATATCATCTGCAAACATTTGTATTTTGGAACATTCATTTAAACTTAAAGAATAATCCACAGTGGTGGTGCTGCGGTAGCGTTGTCGCCTCACAGTAAGACGCTGTCAGGTTCGACTCTCAGCTAGAGCGTCTTCTGCGTGGAGACATGCATGAATGGGCATACCTTAGTTGAAGGTTGTGCATCAGGATTGGCAACTCGGCACTTAAAAATCAACTGCCAATCATTAGCGGACCGGAGTTCCGCTGTGGTGACCCCTAATCGGGAAAAGCTGAAAGACACAACAACATTTAAACTTAAAGAATAACCTTCGATATTTTCATAATTTCTTACCAAGTTAGCCCATGGTTCCATAATTAATGTAAATAATAATGGGGATAATGGACATCCTTGCTTGGTGCCTTTAACAACTGGGATATTTTGAGATATATCTGTGCCTATTTTAACATAAGCTTGACTGCCTTGATATAACTGGGTTATTAAGTTAACAAATTTGTTAGAAAAGTTTAATTCCTCTAATAGAATAAATAAATAATCCCAGTTAATTGAATCAAATGCACGGTTTATGTCTAAACTAACTAGGGTTAGATTTTTATTTAAAAACTTAACTGATTCAATTAAGGATAGGTTTATTTTAATATTATCAAAGAATTTCTGTGGAGTATGAATCCAGTTTGATCATGTTCTACTAAATGTGGTAGAAAATTTTTGAGTCTATCTGCAAAGATTGACATGAACATTTTGTAATCAACATTCAGTATAGATATTAGTCTATAACATGAATAATGAGTAGGGTCTTTATTAGATTTCAGGGTATGGGAGATAAAAGTATACTTCCATGAGGTAGGTATTATGTTTTCGTTTTAGGAAATATTAAAAACTTTATGTAATAATTTTAAAATGTTTGTTGATAAGATTTTATATATTTCTGATATGATGCCATCATTTCCAGGAGCTTTATCTGATTTTAATTTAGTAATTTGTATTTCAAGTTCTTTAAAAAAAATAGGATTATCTATAATGGTTGCTCATTCATTTGAAAGTCTTTTTTTAGTATATTTGTTAATAAAGATTTTAATTTCATTAGTATCAATTATGTTAGATTTCTGATTTATATTGGCAAAAAACTGTCTAAATTCAATTAGGATATTTTGTAGATCAGTGACTTTCTTTTTTTTTTTTTGTTAGGAGAATATATTTCATTTATATGATTAAATTTAGTTAGTCTTTTAGTTTTGTTGGCTAACACATTTAGACATCTAGGATTAATGTAAAAGTTTATAAATTTGAATCATAGTTTTGTGATTTAATATCTCTTAAGTATTTGTTATTTAATGAGTTTATTTCTTTTCTTTTGTCACTATTATCAATATCTCTTTCTTGACTAAGTTTTAAAATATCTAATTTACTTTGCATGTCATGCAGTTGTTCATCCCAACTTTTTTTTATGGAACCAGTTAGTAATCTTTCCATAAAGATACACCTTTAAGGCATCCCATACGTAAATTTCAGAGGTATCATTAGTATTATTAAAGTCAATAAAATTCTGGGGTTCCAGAGTTATGAATTATTTAAAATCATTCAACTTTGTTATGTATGCAGGTATTCTTTTTATTTGGGTACTGTATGTTGAATTAACTGCAATCTCAAATATTATAGAATTATGATCTGACAAGGGGCAAGTAATCACTTTGGTATCAGTTAAGGAATCTATCAGATTGTTGGAAAATAAGACAATATCAATCCTTGAAAAAGTATTATGTCTGTGTGAATAAATAGTACAGTATAAGGAACTAGGTTTAGCAAAAGCATTGATATCTTTCATTAGGAAAGCATCTGAGAATTCTTTTAACTTTTTGGCAGGGACTGTAATTTTCCTTTTACTGAGTGAGGTTGAGTCTTTAATATCAATAATGCAATTAAAATCACCTGCCATTATTATATAACCTTTAGATAAATGGATAATATCGTCTAAGTGTTGCTTCACTGTAATGGTACCAATTCCCATAATCCAGTATACGTTTACTAGGGTATACATTTTGTTATTTAACTCAATAGTAATAAGACAGAACATTCCTTTTTCATCTGTTAAAGTGTCAATTATTTTTGGGGATGGTAAAGAGTTATTCCATAAAATAGCAACTCCTCTCTTCTTTTGAGTATGTTCAGAACTTACTAATACTTTATATGATGTGTTATCCAATCTCTTTATGTCCTCCTTCTTTAAATGAGTTTCTTGTAAGAATATTAAATGCATTTTATATATTTTAAGAAATTTAAACAAACTTTCTCTCTTATTGGGATTATTCAATCCATTTGTATTTAATGAAATACCTCTTAATGAAGTCATTTATCATTGAAAATGAAGTTAGAGAGATACATTGAGTAATAATTTATTCTGTCTTTGTAAATTAAAAGGAATACCATTTGTATGAACTTTTTCAAAGTGTAGTAATGATATGTATATATTATTTTTTTCCTATTTAGTAAGAGAGAGAACGTTAAAACAAAAATTAGTAATAAACTCTGATAAAAAAAATCAAATAAATTATGACCTCCCAAAAACCCTTCTGGATTGTAACACTCCTAATTCAAATGACATATTATCACTTGAATTAACCCCAAGTCCTATAGCAGAGCCTGTTCAGCATCTGTCTAATATAATGAACCAAATCAAAGTAATATAGACAATGCGTCTCATAGATAGAAAAATAAAGATTTATGTATGATACAAACAATGAAAGAACCTATTCAAGTGTTATATAAATAATATACAAGTGTTATATAAATAATATACAACCTTTCAGTTCTATTAGAGAGCATAATAATATGTTCATCTTTTAACTGACCATTAAAGCTAGTAAATTAACTTTCAGTTTACATAAATATAGTAAAAAGTTTCTATTTTGAGACATTCTATGCTTTTTCCTTTTTTTTTCTTCCTTCTTTCTTTTTTTTCTCCCCCTTTTTTTCTCCTTCTTTCTTCTTCATAAATTGTATTACTTGGTATTATGCAACTATATAAGTATCGACCTTTGTTATTTTTAGATATAGGGCCGGATTCATGAAGGCTTGCACGGAGTCTTAGAGTACAGTAAGACTCCATGCAGCCATCATGTCCGACGAGCGATCCAGGAACAGTCTGTAGGGGCGTGTAAGAGAGCTCCTAAAACGGTTCTTACACGGACAGGGCTGGGATATGCAAATTACCTCAATTGCAGGTGAAAGGCGTGCAAATGAGGTAGATTTGTGATTCAGGAAACCCGAACCTGTCCGAGTAAGAGCAGTGTTATTTGCAGAAATGTACTCAGTTGACAACTGAGTACCGTTCTGCAAATAGCAAAACGGAGCCGTGACAGCTCCAAATAAAGGTTGCATCCAGTGCAGGAAGCATGCCAATGGCCAAATATATGCCCATGTGAAATGTTTCCTGATGTAATATGAAAATAATAATATTTTTTTTTTTTTTTTGCCGATTTCCGATGTTTAAGCATAGCAAACGGGCTGCACTCTAAAACCCAGAATACTAAAAATTAAAACCCACAAATGTGGATTTTATTGAAATTGTTAATGTACAATGCAAGGGAATGGCAGGCTGAAGACAACATGGCCACCGAGTAGAGGTTGCTAAGGGGGGAAGCTCAGTCTAAGACATGTAACCAAGCATTAGTAGGCAATCCTATGTAAATGAGCGTTAGGATAGTGAATTGCAAGTTTACATAGCAAATGAGCACAGTCAGTGGAGTGTAGGAGTAGGATATGGGGAGTAACAGAGTAGAAGATAGGCGACATCACGAGGGGGGTATGTATGAAAGAAGTGAAGCTCATTGGAGCAGAGTGGCATGTGTCAGCTGTCATTCACACATCATGGAATGAGGTGTGTCAACAGGTAGGCTAGGGAAAGGCAAGAAATGGAAGGTGTATGTCGTGGATAACACCAAAGTTTCTTGCTAAGTGAGTATGTGCGCGTGTGCATGCGTGTAAACCCGAGTAAAACAGAGTGCGCGGTGTAAGCGTGAGTGCGTGCGAGTAAGCCAGAGTAAGCATGCATAAGGCTGTTTAAAGAGTTGTAAGCACGCTTGCGCTGGTGTGCACTTGTTTTAACCCGAATAAGCAAGTTTTAGTCTGTGTAAGCATGTGTGCGCACATGTTAGCTGCTGTGTGTGTGTTTGCGCTTGTGTGCGCGGTGCTCCCCCCTGAGGAAACAGAAAGGAAAAAGGAAGCACAACAAATAGTAGAAAGCTACCAGGGAGTACTAGCAGAGCTAGCAGGTGAAAACAATCAGAATCAGGCAATTACACAGGCAGTACACTAGCCCAGCCCAGCCTAGCACTTAAAACTCTGCAAACAACAGTCCATTATGTTTCTCACAACAGACACTGCAGTAAGCTAATAGAAGTGAAAACTGAAAAAGCTTTACTGAGACAAAGAAATGTTAGGAGCTGCCATTGCTGTTATAAGGTGACATATGCAACATGCTAAGGGTGGTGACAATGGAAATGCTGCTGGACAACCCACAGAGAGGAGATGGAGAAGAGTGTACAGGCCCAGGGTAACCTACCGGGGGCTACATGAGCTGGAGATAGTGGAGTGCTATAGAGCAGACAGAGACCTCCTGCAACAAATTGTTGAGCTGTGCAAGCCACGCCTCACACACAGAACCAAAAGAGGGGAACCCATCCCAGTGGAAACCAAGGTATGTGTTGGTCTAAGAATATTAGTAACAGGTACCTTCCAGGGACCAACTGGTGATATGATGGGGATATCACAGGCATCAGCATCCAGGGTACTACACCAGTTTCTGGATGCCATGTCAGCACATGTCGGTGATCATGTATATTTCCCCAATTCCCGTGAGGTATTGGCCAGCAATATGCATCTCTTCCAGCAAATAGCGGAATACCCTGAGGTAGTGGGTGCAATAGACTGCATGCACATATGCATCAAAGCACCAGCCGGCAAGCGGGGTAGGGTCTACTTCAACCGCAAGGGCTTCCCCTCCATCAACTGCTATGTCATGTGTGATGCCCAGGGCATAATATTGAATGTGTGTGCAGGCTGCCCTGGAAGCTACCATGATTCCCATATCTTTCATCTAACGCAGCTGTACCAGACATTTGCCAATGGGGACATCCCACATGGTCACCTAGTGGGGGATGCTGGCTATGCACTGGAGCCATGGCTGATGACACCCATCAGAAATGCACACACACCTGAACAGGAACGCCATAATGAGGCACACGCACAAACAAGTAATGTAGTAGAGCATGTGTTTGGGCTGCTCAAGTCACAGTTCTGGTGCCTGGACACATCTGGTGGAGCCTTGCAGTACTCACCAACTACATGTACCCAAATTGTCATGGTATGTGCTATGCTACATAATATGATCCTGCAAAAACAGCTGCAGCAGGACCAGCATAGGCCTGGGCCAAACAGCCCCCCAGCATTGCCAAGGCCATCACAGGCAGAGCGTGACTCGGAGGAGGAATAACCTGAGCCTGCCCCAGTAGGCAGAAGGAGACATGCCCAGTATGCTTTGGCCTTGGCAAAGAGGCAAAGCATAGCTCATACACTGGCTCAGTAGGAACTCTGGAAATGATACCTCTCTCCGACTCGCACATATAGTAAAAGGGATGCCTAAGTTGACACTACCTGCTTTCAAACATGTACAGGGAGTGGAGTATGTGCATCCAACATAGGCAGCCCTGCAGTACCACCTAAGGCATGATTGCCATGTGTTAATCAATATAAAGCAGTGCTAAACAGCATTTACCACCATGTAGTATATGCAAACAAAATCGCACACACCAACTAGCACAACTGTGGTCAATGTTCAGTAATATTGGGCAACGTCCAGCAATGTTGGTGAATATTGAGCAATGTCGGACAAGCCTGGTCTAAGTAGGGCATAGCTGAACAAAAGCCAACATGCTCATATTTGCTTAACTGGCCCTTAAGTAGTCTGGTCTGCTCAGTATGAAAATATAAAGCAGTGATGGGCCTCGAACCCAGGATACTGTGCACTATAGCCAAAGTACTGAACCACTAAACCATGACAGTATTGCAGTGGTCAGCCTGTATGAAGGAATGTTGATAAGTCTATGCAAAGTATTTCATGGAAACCCTGCAGGCACAGTATAATCCCTGTCGAGTTATGACACAAAGGTGAGTCCTGCAGTGAGAACAGAACCTGACTTCCAACACACATAGTATAAATGTTAATATCAGTCATGTTCGCACACATCAACAAATGTAGTGGACCTCAGATAGCAACATACTGAATGGTCACACTGGGCATGCTCACACTCTTGAATAAATGAGACAAATGTCAGGCAACAAAACACGGAATGGCAGAACAGGGTATGCTCACACACTTAGGCCATGGCTGTGTACAGAAGTGGGCCACGCATATCTGGCAGTTGCATGTGTTAACCCAGGAACCTGTCACTATACAGCAATCTGCCCTGTGCACACAGTTATATGACAACAGACACATCTATAATATAGTGGAACCCTGTCATAATCAAATATGTTTTGCAGATACCAAAGTTGTTCATAGAAACTGGTAAGGCAAAGATGATAAAGACCTGCAAACAGTATCAGCAATAAACATTGTGCATCTTGAACATTAGCATAGGTTCAGAGGTCGATACTAGGCTATCTGCCCTAGGGCATGTACAAGCCTAGCCAGAGTGTGTTTGGCATTCGCAACCCTGTCAGATTACTACACTGTGTGTGTGAATAGTAGGTCAAACAAGATAGCCCATGTACGTTTAGGCTAGTGTGCCTCTGTCTAGCAGGGACACAGAAGATATCCCAGGGATAAACATAAGATCACCCATACAGTCATCAAGATGTCCCCTGTAGGTGGTCGGTGGCTGGCTCTGCCTATGTGAAACTGGGATTATATTCTGGAGTGAGTGGAGCCTCTGGGATAAGAATCTGTCCCTCCACAATGTCCTATTAACATCTGTGCTGAGGTATACATCTCTGGAGTGTGTAGCTCCAAGGGAGTCGGATATCCTGAGGTGGAGCATGTCCAGTAATTCTGGGTTGGGTATATCTGTAAACAACAGGCACACATCATATCTAAGTAGGTGTTAAGCAACTGAGTAGAGCTGGAGTTACTGCATCTGAACTGTGCAGGGCATCTGTGTGAGTCCCTAGATCTGCTTGGTGAGGAACTTCCGTGGCCAGTACAGTTGCTGCAGGTGTCGGGTAAGGTACACCCCAAATGTGGCATTGTAACCAAGTATGGATGTGATGAGTATGGGGGCACAATGACCTCACTCGATCTAGATGTGAAAACATATGGGATAAGGTGGCCCACATAGAAGGTGTGTCCAACCACTTCGGCAACGTGAATGTCAAAGGCGACAGTATGAACAAGTCATGTCCCCAAACCCCTAACAACTCCTACCGTATGTAATGGAGTATTACCTATGTGGTAATGTGTGGGCATGTCGTTATTCCCAAAGGAGATGACTATGCAACTAATGGCATTTAGCTGTAGGCCATGGCTCAGTCACCAGTCATCCATCTCTGTGAGACCCTGTTTGAGTATGCATGTGGCAGCTGGAGAGTTGATCATGGCACCCAGTTTGCAGTCAAGTGCAAACATGTTCAGTCATATTCCCCCTGTGGTAGCCTGTACATCAGACAAATATGTACTGAACAAGAGAGGTCCCAGGACCGAGCCGTGTGGGATGCCACGTGTAACTGGTGTATAGTCAGACATGGCACCTACAATTCTGACCATGTGGGTGCTATCCCTGATCCAGGTATCAATCCATCATGTGAGATATGTGTCCATATCGACGCTGGTGAGCCTATGCATAATGGCCCAGTGGGTTATTGTGTTGAAGGGTTTTGCAAGGTTCAGGTAGGCTGTGTGGACAACTGTCCCTATGTCAATGGACCTGTTAACCATTTAAAGAATATAAACAGGTTCAAGAGGCAAGATCTGCCCACAACAACACTGAAATGTGTAGGACACAGTGTCTGTAGGTTCCCGATGTCTATGTGTATGAGTCCCATGACAATATGCTCCATAGCTTTGCAGAACAAGCTACTTAGGCTTATAGGGCAATATTGTCTGTGGCCCATTGTGGCACCAACTCTGTGGAGCGGGACCACTGTCGCTGTATGCCATTCCTTGGGTACATATCCTGTGGTAACTCCGATATTGAACAGTGATGTAATGTGAGGGTTGCGTCTGTCATGATACTCGTGTAAGATGCAGGCTGGGACACCATCTGGTCACACTGATACTGTGATGTACGCTTTGGGGAGGGCAGCATTCACCTGTTGCTGTGTGATGTCAGGGAGGTTATATTCTGTTGGGATGGATAGTTGCTCCTTAGGGGGGATGGGTGGGAGACATCTGCACTGAACCTGTTTGCCAGGATTTTGGCAATGCCATGGGATCAGGGTAGGTTTAGTCAGTATGCAGTAACTCACAGCATATCAGTGAGTGTCCACCCAGGTTCCTGACATAACTGAAGAAGGCCGTGTGATAGTCCTACATGTCTGTTGCAATTGTCTGGTAGAAGTGGCCCTTAGAAAAGTTCATGAGTGATTGTAGCTGTCTGCTAGTACAGATCACAGATGCCTTCCCAGTCTGGGATTGTGCTTTGTCATGTAGTAGCTTCCTCCTGATGTTGTACAACTTATTAATGGCTGGGGTCTACCAGACAGGTCCCCTGCCATTGGAGTAGTGAGTCCTGTTGTTATTTGGGATAGCACAATCTATGCAGTCCACTAGGTGTCCCTAGAATGTGTATGTAAAGGATGCAGCAGTGTGAGCCATATTTGCCACTGTCTCAGGGTCTCTGAAGGATACCACCTTGCTTCGGTGAAGTGAGACACTGGCTCATGAGAAGTTCACCAAGATTACCCAGGATGGGTGTGTGGAGGGTATATGTATGTCCGGTGAGAAACATGTATGTTCTGACCTTACCAATGAGGGGTATATTGCTGGTGTGGAACATAGAGTCCCCATGTTGGTGATGATCAGGTCCAATATGTATTCCCCCTTGTGGCTGTGCTGACTGGTTGTGCCATAGCATATGAGTCTACAAATTGTAGCGACTGTTGGGTGAGGGTGTCGGGGCTTGAGTAGTATCCCCAGTCAATATTTGTGTATATGAAGTCACACAATATAATGGTGTTTGTGGAGACTTTCATATTCTCCATAGTTCCCACGAAATCTGAGTGTGGTTCCTGAGTTTGGGAGTGTGTTCTGTAGCAGGCAACAAACTGAAAGGCAGTATTGCACAATGGTAGTTGTATATGTATGGTCTGTGATGCTTTGTGCAGTGCTACTAACCCGGAGGTGTGTGTATCTGTGATGTATATGGATAATCTCCCTAGTTGTGTTGTCTGTTCCAAGTCTTCTTGTCAGACAGCATGGTATGAAACATAACCTGGTAGTGCTGGTGTGCATAAGCGAGCCTGAACCGGGCATCTGTCAGTGCACAGATATCGCTATCCTCCATACTGAGGAGAGTCCTGAGTGGCCGCAATATGAGGTTAACACAACTGTTGTTGAGCAGCATTACCCTTAGTTTCATTTAACCTGTAATGTCTATGGAGGTGGGTTTGTCTTCTGAGCCCTGCTTAGAAAAGGCACTATGGTGGTAGCAAGAGCCTTAGCCAGCATTCCAAAGTCCAAGGGTGACAGGTGCAAGCTGTGCATAGTGAAGCTACGTGGCATGTTAAGCATGTCACCATACGCTGACAGACACTGTATCTCCTATGAATTAAACAAATTTGTTAGGCAACTGTTAAATGTGATATGTGTGTCCGTATACTGTGACATCATAATTGGTGGGTGTAAGATGCTAGACAAGGTCAGGGTCATACTGGCCTGGGCTACATGATCAGAGTGTTCCTCCATGTATCATGTCATGTGGTCCAGGGAGTAACATCTGAGGTTATACACACCAGCATGGACAATGATGGTGCCAGTCCTGTACTTGCTTTGGAGTGACCTGACTGCCTGTGTTATGTGGCAGATCCTGGCACCCAACAGACAGCCCAAAGTGACTATTCCCTTGTTAGGGCTGGTGAGTGGTACGTCAGTGTGTCTGACAATAAGTGTTGCCTATTACAAGTGTATTAGGTGTGTTGTTTAGCCCAAAGGGTAGTGACTGTGTGTCTCACTGACATTGTGAACTATGTGATATGTGGGTATTATAGTGGGGTAGCAGGTGTGTGTGTGTCTGCTTTGGAGGTCTCTGCTGCTTAGGTAGAGTACATTTACAGCATCCGAGTATGTCTATGTGTGATAATGTGGTTTGAGTGCTGTTGCTAGAGGATATGTGAGACTGATATGTGATGTGTGTGGTTACCTTCACCACCTGATAGACTGTGCCAGTCATGGGTCGAGAGAGTTCAGCACCCTGTATGTCTATATAGGTGCATCTCACACATATATCTGAGTTTGTCGGGAGGAGGAGAGGGTTGTCTGTGTACATGAGGCAGATGTGACATTGTGTCAATATCACAATATCCACCAACTGGACTGAAGAGTACACACAAAACCGACCCCTGGACATGCCAGGATATTATCATGACATACTCTGTAGCCTGATCACAAAGGATCAGTAGGGTGTTAGCATGTAAAAGAGTATAACAGGGATTAGTGCTCATGTTTGTTGGTGTTTTGTAAAGAGTAGCTGAGAAGGAGTCCAGACTGAATCATGACACCTCCTTCAGCTATGTCATAAATAGCAATGTATACCCATATATGTCCTGAGTCAGGGCCAACTGTACCTGAGTGACAATACCGACATCATGACAGACAGGCCTATATGTACATACCCATCTCCCACTGACAATAGTCCACATCATCATACCAGGAGATATCACATGTAGAATGGATGAGCAGCTACCCCCACTTCCAAAAGCATGGCAGCAAGTGGAATACATTGATTCCCAATATGTGTCATGCACAAACTACAGAACAAACAGATCATGCACCTGAACAGTCAGCTGAGCCTCACCCCCTACACAGGATGTGGAACCGATGAATGTGTCACAGCTACATATGGCACTCCCCACAAGTGTTGGTGCACAACACACCATGGGAAGTCAAGTCCAGTACGCCTATGAAGTCTGATCTGCAAGGTCATGGAGTCCATCATGGTTGCAGTCATAAACAGAGCTATTGGAAGCTGACATACACACAACCCTACCAACCGTGGTATGTTCATGTGCGGATCATGGTTCCCAAACATGATAGACTGTTTGCAAGGCAGCCACCCAGGACATACATCAATGAACACATCTACACATGTGTCACATAGACTTTGAATAGCCCTTTATCAACATCCCAGACATGTGTAGTATCCACAAAACCAACAAGCTGTGCATAAATATGTGTTGACATATGACGGAATGTCAATGTGTCCACAGATAGATCATACAAGGTAAGGATTTTGAGGTCTTGTTCAAGCTGTTGACACCTGCTAACCCACATGGACCATTCCTGGAATGGCATAAAACAAAGTGTACACACATCACCATGTCCAGTCTGATGATGTCACCATCCTATAAATACAGCAGAAGAAGGGAAACCAGCCAGTAAAGCAAATAGTGCACCATGTTAATGCATCTCGCTCTAGTATCATAACATATTTAGGTAGGGGTTTGAATCCTGCAAACAGTGAGTGTGTGTGTGTGTGTGGGGGGGGTGTATCTGTGCAGTTTCCTTTGAGAGGTGTCCCCTTTTTGGAGACTGGGACAACTCACTAAAAGAGGTGCATTCCTCTTTGGAAAGTCTGATGATGTCACCATCCTACAAATACAGCAGGAGAAGGGAAACCAGCCAGTAAAGCAAATAGCGCGCCATGTTAATGCATTTCTCTCTAGTATCATAACATAGTTAGGTAGGGGTTTGAATCCTGCAAACAGTGAGTGTGTGTGTGTGGGGGGGGGTGTTTATGTGTGCAATTGTCTTTGAAAGGAGTGCCCTTTCTGGAGACTGGGAAAACGCACTAAAAGAGGTACATTCCTCTCTGGAAAGACTGATGATGTCACCATCCTACAAATAAAGCCAGAGAAGGGAAACCATCCAGTAAAGCAGATAGTGCCATGTTAATGCATCGCTCTCTAGTATCATGACATAGCTAGGTAGGGGTTTGAATCCTGCAAATGCTGACTGTGTGTGTGTCACTGTTGGCCAATGCGGTGTGGGTTTTGCTTTTTCTATGATATGACATAGTATGATTACAACAGTAAGTGCATTGCACACATCAGGTATCTGCGTGGCAAATATATATGTGTACATGTCCCCTCAATCAGTACATAGGTTTGAAGCCTGCATACTACATGAATACATTTGTTTCCATTGATAGGTTATGCCGCTGCTTCTCAGATCGTAAGTCACATATGTATGTATGTGACAAGGCCATCCATTGTCGTGTTATGTTGCCAAGGTCATCTGTGGCACACACACCCATGACAGTTACTTAAGAGTAGTGTGAGTGAGGGTATATGCCTGGGGTATATGTCAGACATGGTCATACACAACAAAGACTGCCAAGAATGGACAGTCTTTATAGGTGTATGACTGCCTTGTAGATATGCATTCAGGCCTCTAATGTCTTATGTGATACACCTTGGGACTCCACAATACCTACGGATATGTGAATACCAAGGGATACATGACATAACATGAGGCTGTATGTACACATTGGTACCCAACATACATGTTGAGGGCTACCACCTGTGTGGTACTGATGGGATAGTATGTATAGTACATGAGGATGACTATGCCATAGTCGGCTTACTGCTATACAGCATGTATCAGACAACAGGTATCTGTCTGTATGATACCCTTGTGTAGGATATGCGTCTCATCCAGGGAATGCATGGTAGGCCGATCCATGCATTTCCAGATTTGGATTGACACATCCCTAGTGTGTCTGCATGTACCTAAGGGGGCTATATGCCAAACAGGTGTGGTCACAGGAATGGGTGGCGGTCATTACCACTGGTTAGCATTATAGTGTAGCACCAGAAGGATCCAATTTTTACTGGGTTCCCTACTACTGTGTGTCATTTGTCAGGACATCATCCAATGATTGCTTATAGTCATGCTGTTGAGGTTGTGTATACTACCAGACTGCAAATCATTGACAGATATTAACGGTATCACCCACAGCATATTGTCAACCCATGTCATACACATGTCTACCCATGTTAGTACACAACTGTAGTAGAATGCATACTGGCCATTGAAAGATACTATGAGATGTTAACAATGTGTACAACAGGGTATGCCACATGTCCCATGTGTCCACTATGCATGTACATCCAGACAGTGCGCACCCACCATGTTCACAGATGTACACTTGCTAATCTGTACTGCACACATCACACACGTACTGTCCACTCACTAACACATGCTGGCAACACATTACACTTCAGCCAAGTGGCACATGGGTGGACAATACATACTCAGACCTAACAGTGGTGTAAACAATGCTACATTGACAATCAGAGCTTTGATGCATAATGTCTGCTCAGATATACCTACAAGGATGTCATTACACTTCCTTGTTGACAACTTGCTATTATTGCTACACTGCTATAGTGTCACCCTGTGCATCAGCACCATGTTAGCCTGTCCCTCTGTCAATGATGCAGATGACAGGAGGTGACACAGGTATCATCATATGCACAGGGCATTTTGTTGTTTGCCAGAGCCTGACATTGACCCATCCAATCGACATGTCTGTGTGTGTGTGTGTGTGTGTGTGTGTGTGTGTGTGTGTGTGTGTGTGTGTGTGTGTGTGTGTGTGTGAGGGACAACAGTACAGCATGGGCCAATGTTGATGTAATGTGTGTGTGTATGTGTGAGCCCTAGTTGCTTGGTTAATGTGTGTGTGTCTGCATGCACACAGCTCCACCATGTGGCTGCCATATATGGTAGTTTGTGGGACAGCCAGAGACTGTACCTGCTAGGCTGTACAGATCACTGTCTCTGGCCACGGACACAGTACCTGTGCCTGGCAGGGGTGCTACGGACAGTATTGGGTACCAACCCTGACTGGGTACTGTCATCAGAGGCAGAGGTATGATGACTGGACCCATGTCCCTGCTGGGACTGGCCAGAGCCACGTGCACATGGTCTACTGGGACGGTCAATGGACAGGCCAGCCCCAGCATTGCTGGGGCTGGTACTGCCACTATGAAAGCAGCTGTGGACTGTGGGCCGTCTGCGGCCACTGCCAGCTGTTGCTATTGCTGGCATGCATCCGCGTCGATGTCACAACCATCCCGCATGGTCCTGGCTCATGGAAGACATGTTGTGGAGGGCATCTAATGTCTCCACCCAGCGTCTATCAACGACCTCAGTGTAAGTCTGGATGGCACCGGCAAGGTCACGGATGCTGTCATTGATAGCGGTGTAATGTGCCCTCTATGCCCTAAGTCCCTGCCTGGTGTACCGTTCCATACGTGCCTGCACCTGCATTACAGCCCGGAACATACTGGTCATCATAAGACTTGTGAGGGCACGCCTGCCAGGGGCAATACGACCAGTGGTGCTCCCCAGAGAACCCCTGGATCTCCGCCTATGTGGTACCGTTCCGGGTCTACAGCTATGGCTGCTGTGAGGGGATGCAAGTGCCATGAGTACCACACTCTCCTGGTCAATGCCAACTGTATGCTGTCCCTCGCCTATGGCCATTGGTGGTGAGGGATGTATTGACAGTATGAGTGTGTGCATAGATGGGGTTGAACGCTGTGTACTGTCGAATGGCGGACCAGCGACAGACCCTGTCAAATCTTCCTGTGCCAAAATACATGTGTCATCATCACCACTATTCGTGGCAGTGGCTTCGGGTTGCCTGCTGCTTTCGCCAACCCCTAACTCAGCACCTGTGAGAGGAAGACAGGAAACACACTTTACGGTCTGCACATGCACACATGCACACATGCACACATGAACACATGCACACATGCACACATGCACACATAGACACATGCACACATGGACACATGCACACATGAACACATGCACACATTCACACATGAACACATGCACACATGCACACATGCACACATGCACATATGAACACTAATATACGCCTCACTACAGCACATACACACACATACCAGCAATCCAACACATACTCTATAGTGGGTGAAGGTGGGTGTCAGTATCACAAGGTAGACAGTCACCACACATGTGTCAGCATGCAGAATATGTGTTGCACAAGACCATGCAGTGCAAGTGTAGACACCCCTATTAAATGGCAGTATACATGGCTTTGATTCAACTGTGTAGTTGTTCAGTGATTGGCTACACCCTGGAACACAATGTGTACATGGCCACAACATTGCTGTGCAGGTATTATCAGCTCTGCAATGCCCTGTGTACCATCACTCACAAGTATACATGCCATGGCTACATGTGTTATCTATGTGACACATAGATATCCATGTCTGAGTGCAGTGTCTGTGTACATAGCAGATAATAGTGGGCACGGGTGTAGCACATGCATGCTATGTACACACACGGGATGTGCGGTGCATGTTGATGTGAAGGAATCCCAATGCTCGACTTGGCCAGTGTACAGTGGTTATGGTGAGTGTGGGACATATTGCAGATATGTGGGTGCCAGACATGGCATGGCATGCTACACGACTGCAACATTAACACCATACATACCCAATATGTGTCAAGTGGCCTATACACCCACTAGCATTCCAGGACATATATGTGACACTTTGTGTGGATGGTGACTGCTGTGCATATTGTGTATATTAGCATATGTAAGCACACAGACAACATGCTATGAGGTGCAAAGCAAAGACTGCTATGAGTAGTACTGTGGTCACTGTAACTGGATGGGGTGTAGTACCCTGTGCCATCATCAACATGCATCTTGTGGTCACTCACAGCTACTAATGTGTGCAAGACCACCGCCTAGCATGCTGTACCTGAACTGGAGTGCTGTGGCTACGTTCACAATTACACAGCCACCTTGTACATGAGTGTGTGAGGTGCCCAATAGGGAGCATTGCCTAACATGACTGTGTTATGTGTTGCAGAGTGTTGCACAGCCCCA
The DNA here is from genome assembly GCF_019279795.1 of Protopterus annectens. NCBI lineage: Eukaryota > Metazoa > Chordata > Ceratodontiformes > Protopteridae > Protopterus > Protopterus annectens. The sequence continues at coordinate 1,317,330,139 of NC_056733.1, forward strand.
TGATAGGCCTCTACCCCTGAGGTACATCATGTGTGTGTGCATGACATGTGGGATACTGAAGTGTGACCTTACAGCGGGTGTGTGTTAATGCCAAATGTAGCATGTTTTCGTGTACTGCGTATGATAAACTTGTTCTGTTGTGTACAGCTGTAGCAACTATGCATATCCAATGTGCAGTACAGTGTTGCCACAATTGTGTCTGCTGCACTGTGCATTGCATGTGATTGAGGCAGCTACTGACTTTACTGAGATGATTGATGTCTCACAGCAAACATGCACAGCATGCATTATGCGTAGGTGTGCTACATGTACATGGCCTGCACCTCACCTATGACATGCACATTTCATTACCAATATTAAAGTGTTAACACACTCACCAGCATGTATTGTCTGCCCTGCTGTCACACCAGAGGGACCTAGAAGAATATGACACAGTTTGTCAGTGGCCACAACTGTGGCATTGCTACTGTGAGTGTGCTAAACAACAGTGGTACAACAGTCAACAGTCACAGGTGTACGGATAATATTCCAAATATCAGTATTGCACACGTTAGGCAGCACAACTGCTAAACACACAGTACACATCTCGCATATGCATATTCTAACAATACAGGTAATGGTAGTCTACAGCTAGGGCGTATTACCTGCATGCTCCATGTCATCCTGCTGGGTGGCTCGGGCCTCCATGATGACACATGTGTGATGCTGTTGCTGCTGTAGGCCAGGAGCCACCACACTTAGGAGCAGCTCCTCCACTCTGGTGAGGGGGGGATGTATGGCCACCCCACCACCTGTGGCAAGCTGTTGCCTATGGATATCAGACGCATGCTGCCAGACATGTTTAATTAAATCACTGCAGTGATGGTGTACCTGCTCATATGTCCGGTTATGCATGCCTATGTCATTTACCCGGCTAACAAGGTCTTGCCACAGTGCAGTACTGTCATGCTGGTGCTGGCTGGCCCTGGAAAAAAGCAGGTTATAGTGCTGCACCAGGCTGTTCAGAATTTCCTGCTCCTCCGCAGCTGAATACAATGGATTACATTGATGAGCCATAACCCTGGAAGACAATTAAACGATATGTGTGAGCATGTCATGTGGCACACTTAACATTATGAAGTACAGATATCACTTAACTGCCATATATAGCATCTATTTGTCTATCAGAGGATACACACATTCAATACCACATGTCAGTGCTCAGCCCACAACTGGCTGACAGTGCCTGCAATATTCCATATAACCCACCAGTATACACCAGTAGTTGGCACACTGTTTGGGATACAATGCACAACCTCGCTCCGGGGGTACATATCAAGCTAATGCATGAAGAAATATGTCATCCAATGCAATGAATGCAATGAATGTCATGTACATTTACAGTATTACCGGTAAACCACCCTAGTCTTTGATGCCATACCCCTACCTAACATATGTGCACGGTTGTTAATATAGCTGGCATACTGCTGTAACAGAGTATACATGTTGCTAGGTACACACACATACTCTGTAACACACATGTCATTGTGGGCATGGTACAGGCATCATTAAACACACATCAGACATACATACAACACACAGATGCATGCCGACACAGATGAGCATTACCTGTGTAGTACTGTGTTCCCCTACTTAGAGATACCTATGCCTGTAGTATGTAATCTGTGCAGACTACAGGAAACACACAAGACAGTGTTACCAGGGACTGTGAACATACACCATACTGTGCTGTTTAGGCCTACAGCTTCAGGTAGTACAACAGTTCATATGTGAGCTGGAGTCACCAGCAGTACCACTTACTGAGCATACATGTATTGCTTCAGCCTACATTGGGACACCACAGTCGTACACAAGGAACTACGTCACAACATATGCCATCCTACTATGTCTGCATCCCAATAACTGACACATCTTTCTCCGGCCTCACACCTAGGACACAAACTACCATGACAGACACAACCTCACACTAAGCTATCACACCTTTACAAACCTTGCACACAGTCACTGTCACACTCATTCCACCTCACATAGCAGGTATTGCACTAAGTACATGTGTGTGTGCATTGTGTCATAGGTAGGTAATACGCTATTGGCCCTAGGGCCTAGAGCAGCCTGGCCATATGCTACCCTGGCATTTGACACACATGTAATGTGATTTCACTTACTCCTGTCAACTGGATACACAGAGGTGACTCCCAGGGCATATTACCTATCTCCAAAACAATCATCAGGGGTATGTATGACATCTGCTAATGAGGAGCCTTGTTTGTTCATGCTGGGTGGTTTAGTCCAGAGTATGGCATATTTGTGGATAGGAACCTGTACCTTCAGCATGTGCTGTTTATTGAGGTGACAAGGATTAGAGACCTAGGTCATGTAGCCCGGAGGGATTGTGAGGTGTTGTCATGGTGGTTGGCCGACTGCTATGGGTGTGACATACCTCTGTATGTCCGGCAGTGGTAACCTCTGGGTGGGCGGTATGCAACGCACTCTAGCTGTGGTTTGTGAGTCAGTCTGCATAGGGCATGTGTTTGAGGGCAGTATTACTCTTTGTTAGGTATGTCTGTGGTCTTTCCACTTGCTGTAGTTGTCATGTGAGGTACATACCACATGGGGCATTGTGATGATTAGAGGGGAACACCGACCTATATTTCCCTAGATGGCGCACCTTTTGTGATGACATGCACCACGTAGACAGACTACATTACTACTGTTGTCACTGTGATTATCAAAGGGGAGCCTACTGTCCACCTGTGTCCCGTGTACCCTTCTGACACCATCAGTGTTAGGCAGGCTACCACCTATGTGGCAGTTACTGCGTAAGGTGTTTTGGAATGGGGTATGGCACTGCGGTATCAACACTGGTGTTCAGTCCATGCCTTAGACAACAGGCACCTGTTACAGTACATATGACCCCGTGTCTCCCTCACTCTCTCTCATATATATATATATATATATATATATATATATATATATATATATATATATATATATATATATATATATATATATACACACACACACACATACATACATATATACATATCTATCCATATCTATCCGTATCTATCCATATCTATCCATATCTATACATATCCATACATATCCATACATATCTATATATATCTATATATATATCCATATATATCTATATATCTATATATATATATATCCATATATATCGATATATATATCTATATTTATCCATATATATCCATATATATCTAAATATATCCATATATATATATATATATCTATATATCTATACACACATATATATGTATATATACATGTATATATACACATACATGTAAACATCCATTGCTGTACATACAGCTGCACATATAGGCACATATACTGCCCACCTTTCATGGTGAGGATGTCAATTATGCATCAGTTGTGAGACATACAGTTATGTAATACTATTGCACAATGTTGTGCAGAATGCATTCTGCTGTCCTCAGGCCGTATAGCTGTTGCAGGCCTCACTGCCTGTAGCTCAGTCCCACAGCGTTTAACACCACATGACATATACCGGCACTGCTTGCTTTCTGCAATGCCACACACTACAACCTGCATACATATGTGCACATAGCAGCCTTCAACAACATACTTATGTCCAGCCTTCACTAACAGTTGCAGTATGTCTCTTGCCCTATGCAAATGTGCATGTACATATAGATACAGACTGCTGCCACATATGGATGATTCACAGTATATAGAGTACCCTTCAGACATATCTTTCAGATGTCACCAAATCCATATTTGTTACATACCTTACCTTTGTATTCCTCACCTCCGTCTGTTGTAGGTGTTGTTTTTTTATTGTTTATTTATTTATTTATTTTTTGGTTTTGTTTCCTCTGTGTTGCTGTTTGTTTTCAGCGTTTGTCTCCTTCTGCCTGTTTGTGTCTATCTGTCTCTGTCGGTCTCTCTCGCTTGTGCTCTCTCTCTCTCTCTCCCAGTTGTTGCAATGATATTATTGCATGTGTGGACAGCAGATACAGGTTGCTTTTCTAGGTATCTGCACATGTGCATGTGATGGCCTCTGCACCAATTGGTGCCCACCATTTAGTAATTGCATGCAGCCTGCTGTGTGGTAATTGCAGTTCTCACTGTGATTTCAGGACACTGCTTTAAATGATAGGTTAGGTAGGCGTAGCCCTTTCAGTCTTGCAAGGTGGGGACCATGCTTGTTTGCTGTGGACACTGTTGTCTCAGTCAGAAGGTTGGTATATGTCTCATATCTGAAGCTGGGTTGTAGCCAGTGAAATTCATGTTGTACTGAAACCTGACTGATGCTTCTTCCAGTACACTTTTCTCAATGTGTAGGTTTACTCACACCTCCTAATGCTAACACTGGATACATGGGAGTATGTACTTTCTTTTTGAATTAGAGAATTAACTGGCATACAATAGTAGTTATTGCAATGTATTCCTATGGCTTTCCTATTTTCCCTTTACATTCACTCATTGTAATGCATGTTATATTTCTTTCAGCACCAAGTTATTGTATATCTGTTGTGGTGTAGTGGTACTTCATGCAGACTGGTGAGTCCAAGGTCCCGGGTTCGAGACTGACAAGGGTATTTTATTTTGCTGCTGAGCAGTACAAGGGCCTTGTCATACAGAGTGACTAAGGCACTTTTAAGCAGTTATAAGTGGGTTTGCGCGGGTTTGCGCGATGCTTAACAATGCTTAGCTAAGGGCACACAAGCTCACACTCGCACACCCCCGCTAACTACTGCTTAAAAGTGCTTACTCCCACTAACCCCTGCGCTAATTTCTTTTAAAGAAAAGAAAATGGGGAGATAGGAAAGTGGTGAAAAAGGGGGCACAAAGAGGGAAAGACAGTAGGGAAACCAGCTCGGGATGTGCAGGATGGGTGTAGGGAAGGTCCATAGCTGCCCATTTCTTTACCAGCAACAGCTGTGCATATGTTTGAAATTTGGTGTGAAATTTGAAACCTTCCACCCCTGAGAGAGGGGTGAGGACAACAAAATATGTTGTACTGCCAATTAGAACTATCAGTTTACATGTCCAGCGGACATGTGTGCAAATTGGGAAGCTATGTATAGGGCGCAATTTTTTTGTGGGAACAGATTGCCCTTTTTTTATTTCTTTTTCAGGTGAGAGTGGAATGTGAAGTAGAGGATGTAGGTATATTTGGGGAGGTAGGTTGGGGAGGTAAACAGACAAGACAAACAAGATGCATACAGGGGTGGAGTTTGACACATGGGGTGGGTGAACACAATTGACGGGGAAGGATGTTTGGAAATCGCAAGCCCATGAGCTCACAGATGGTAACAGTGGAACTGAGATCCCCACCCATGGGCAGTCACCACTGCACCTTCACAGCCCTGAGGGTGGCTGCACTGAGGGCTGTGTAGGACAGGCAGGCTCACCCGAGAGATGCGCCACTGTCGCCTCGAGCTGGCATAGGGGATCAGCGACTGAATGCTGGATCTCCCTACGCACCACAGCCCGGACCCTAGCAAGGGTGACAGGTGGCCCTCCTCCACCCACGCTTGCATGAAGGGACGAGCCCCATCCCCTGCAGCTTTTCCACCCGAAGGTGGCACAGGACCAACAGAGGAGGGGAGCCTGGGCTGGGCACCAGAGCCGCTGGTGCCAGGTGCACAAGTCAACTGAGGAGGGACAGGTGGGTCCGCTGGGACCGGCCTTCTCATACGTTCTGTGATTAGGTGTGTTTAATTACAACATAAACAACAGCATTCCAGATTAGTTGTAACAGCATGCAGTAATATTCCCATTAACCCAACACACCAAGGTTCCAACAGTTGAACAGCAAGCATAACACATGCATATATTGAACGACAGTGGATAATCCAACAGCATGCAGGGATGTTTGGTAGCAACAGGCCACCATGAACGTGGTGTTTGAACAGGGCACATGCATCAACATCAATGCAAATACTTATAAAACAATAGGACATATGTCCCAACAAATATTTAAGGTTACACATACCCATTGAGGTGTGAAATTGCATGGTTTATGCACATACGGTATGGTGTAGAAAAAACCTCGATTAACATCTTATAATGACCTTTTAGTCTACACTACATTCCCAGTGACTGCAAGTGTATATCCCCTATCTGTATTATTACACTTGCCACCATACATTAGGTTGTGTCATGGGTTTGGCTAGTTCAATATATGCCTGACCTATATCTGACATACTAACTGTCCAGGATGCAGATGTTACTGCTACATATTTCTTGTTTACATTTATATTTCTTTATCTACATATCTGGGATGTTTTCATATGACATTTACACTTCGATTTGTACAGAACCCTGCATTTCTTAACACACACTCACATTTCTGGTGAATAATTACATGCTACATGTGTGCCAGGTTTACTTATTCATGCCAGCCAGTAACTGACTATTGTGGACTGTATATATGTTTCATGACTACTAGCACTTCCATCACCCACTTTATATGGGACTGCATAACTCTGGGTTGCCAGCACATTTTCAAACAGTACTGTTTGTATAATGCAAGGGTACAACAACATTTCAGACTCTGTAACACAGACACACTCTAGGTTTTAGACCTTTATTAATGACATTGCACACTTTCCCACAGGCTCACTCCTTTATTTGCTTTAACTGTGTTTATGGCAGACATGTTCAAGACATATTATACCTTTATTAATAGGTTAGAACAATCTTTTTTCAGGCTCACTCACTTATGTTATATGACAGTGCCTGCAGAGATATTATTCCAGACATATGTTACCTTTCTTAATGGGTTACTGCACTGTTTTTCTGCCTCTCTGATGTTTTTATCTGGCAGTACATGCAGAGGACTTATTCAGGAAATTCTATGGCTGTTTTATTAGACTACAACACTTTCTTTCATGCTCTCTCCCATATTTTATATAACAATACATGCAGAATAATCACTAACCTGCCTGGTGGCGCAGCCTTAGCAGCCTATCAGCATAGGCTTGCTGATTCATAGCACGGTCACCTGCAGCTGTAAAGTAAATGAAGGGATATTGAGACATACCTATCCGTTATACATACTCAATTCTTACATACTGCATTCCATGGCTACATACTCAGTTGTGGGGCATTGTGCATCCCACGGGCCTCCTGTATCCACTGGTTCAGGCGGTCCTGCTTTTGTCTCTTCAGGTCTTCATGGTAGTGACGGACCTGCTCACCAGTCTGAGGAACGCCTGTGGCACTGGTGAGGTCACGAGCTAACCGGTTCCAAGCCTCTGCCTTGTACTCCGTCCCTTGGAACTGGCCCTGCAGGAGTCTTGACTCGTGATGGTGGACAAGGAGCCAAACCATGTATTTGGACTCCTTGATTCCCCAACGTTGCGCTCAGAAGCGTAAACCCTCTCCTGCACCTGCCATTCTGACTGCAAATGTGAGCTACAATCAGTTATGGCGAGTATTCCCGCCTATGGGGCTTAAATATGCCGCATTTCCCGCACTTTTTTGTGATTGGCCATTTTGTAAAATTCTCGGCTGACTGCAGACCTGCTTAGTAATGGTTAAACTACCATTCGTATGTTTATGAATGTTAATAGTGGCTGCCTCCCCTATGTTGTCATGGCTTAGTGGTTCTGTACTTTGATTATGATGCACAGGGTCCTGGGTTAGAACCTTGTCATTCTTTTATTTTAACACTGTCTAGACAGGCTAGGGGGTGTGGCTGTGTTTAAGTAACTTAGCTGTACGTTGCTCCATGGTGCCCTGGTTGGCGCGGGGCGCCCATCCACGCAAACACATTGCACTGGGTAAAGCGCTTTTAACCTTTAGGCAACTCTATTGTGCTGGGTAAAGCACTGTTAAACTATGGGCAACTCTGTTTAGCTGGGTAAAGCACTATTAAACTATGGGCAACTATGTTTAGCTGGGTAAAGTGCTATTACACTATGGGCACCTCTGTTTAGCTGGGTAAAGCACTATTAAACTATGGGCACCTGTGTTTAGCTGTGTAAGAAATTGCTTAACAGCAGGCTATTATATATCTGGGTCCTTTAAAAATATTTAGTTTGTTCACTGATACATTGGCCATGTCACTGCTTTTAATAAAATTGTAATCATATATGTCTGGTATTATTTCAAATATTGATTTAAAACATAAATAAGAAGGGGAGTGGTGGGACTCGAACCGTGAATGCCTTCTCTTTGTGCATACGCTCTACCATTATGCTATTGCAATTTGGTGTGATTTGTATAAACATTCTTTCTTATGCTCTTCCATGTCAGAATTGTTAACTCTAGCTAAGCAATGGGCACTCCCACGCGCACACGTGCAAATACGGGCAGCTATATCGTGGATTTAAAAAAATATATATATAATTATTTACTTTATATAAGTGTGATGGGGGTTTACAGTGTCAGGGAGTGTGGTGTTGGGTGCAAGTACATTTGAGCGAACTCGCTCTTGTGTGTTGACATTATGCTTTTTAAAACCTTGCAGGGGCATGCACATTTAGACTGCTCAGCAGTTGAACATGCCCCCTGCCTTCCTACTCAGTCCGTGTAAGAGTTACGGTTGAGTCAGCGTGCCCTCATGAATATTCATGGCACGCTGACGTCAAACCATTCAACTACAGCCTCCGAGTAAGACTTATTAAGTCTTACACAGAGGATTAGTGAATTCGGGGTATAGAGATAGTACAACAATACCAGTTAAGTCAGGCTAGCAGTATTATTACGTTTAGAGTACTGGCATATTAATATATTTTATGCAACATGCAGCAAAAATTTAAAAAAACAGCTCTGTAAATGACTATCTTAAGAAGAATAGATTAACAAACAAGAGAGCTATAGTATTAATAAAATTTAAATAATTTCTGCATTTACCATTAGAACATGTGTTATATTATGTTAAAATAATTTCAAACAGAAATGAACATTACAATATTTCTGAATGTTAAATATTATAAAAACAATAACGTTCCTGTCATACTGATTATAGTCATATTGCTTTTAAATGTGTAAGTCAGGAACAGATTGACTGTTATTAATATGCTTTATATTGCGCAACATTGCAATATGTTAAATACGAATTATTACTTTAGCAGCCACGATTATGATCACAGATGTTTAAATAACCATCTTTACTGCCTGCTATGGTTACCCAAGGCAGTCACTCCCTTTACACCACCCTTGCTATGACTCTAGGTATGGAAGAGGGTCTGTGGCACGAACTTCCCTTCTGCAAACATACACAGATGATTGCTTTCTTTAAACAGACTGAATGCAATTATGCTAAAACAGCTGCTTGATTTAATATCTGTTTCACAAGAATGCAAACATTTGGTTTTGTATTCTTCATTAAATGTTTCAAAGAAGACAACTACTCATTTCGAAAGTGTCATGTTTATGATACACTGTTTTGCATTGTATATTCAAAAACTGATAGCAAATACAGCAGTATTATCTTTGTTTGATATCTCTCCTTTTCTGATGGTCTTTTACTTATTACCATTTAGAGAAAATAAGGCAATACAGTAAAAAAATGCAAATAACATGAGTTTTGTATTGCTTCATTAAAGACAATAAGAAATGTCATCCTTTTAGTAGCATTTGAACGTTCTAAGCTAGAAAAGGTAGTTCCTGGTTTAAAGTTTATTCTAAACGTCATTTCTTGTCTGCTGCAGTAATAAGGAAGTAGACCTTTTGTGCAAACAACTTTGCAGGCTGATCTCAAGCTGAGCTTGTCAAAAGGATAACATGTAGAAGTTCCAGCAAGAAAATTGAAATTTTGAGTGTATACTCGCTATTCCTCTTTAACCACTTCAGTTTTACTTGTCACGAGCTAGATGTGCTGATTACAGAGCACAACTGCCCATAGTAAATGGAACCAGAAAAAAAGAAAGCCGTTGAGCATAACACAAGGTGTTCATCTCAATCAACTCCCCACCGATGCATCTTGAGCAACTGGCATGTAGCATAGAAATAAACATGTGTGAAGCAGAGAAGCAGCTTAGCAGTCTAACCACAGCATTGGAAACATACCACAATGTATCCACATATAAATCAGATACTAGATCTCCTTCCAAGCTATTACAAGCACACTGTGCTTAAATAAAACAGTCATTCACCACAGAATGCTACCAATAGCTACAACCAACGTATTGCAACATACAGAAAGAAGTGATGACAGGAATCTAACAATTCAAATATACAAATAGACATCACTATAGTGCATCAGCAACACTATATAAGATCCTAAACACAATTTCACCCCAATAAAGATATTAATACATCGGAAGTATAGTATCCAGTCGCATACTAACCACAAGCAAATATAAGGAGAGAATCATGCAACAAAGTTCATGCTACCCACTCTTAAATCTTATTCAGATTAAAATGTGCAACAACAAATACTATACATTTTCCCTTTACCTTTCTAAAAGATAATAGCAACAACAATAAGCCACTTTAATGTAACATACTATATTAAGCCAGTAATAAAAGCATCAATAAATCAAAATATTAATTTTATAATTTAATAACTTACCAGTTGTCTCAGTTTCATTCTCCCCAACTCAATGGATGGCTGTTAACAATATTGAATATTGTTAAGGGTATTTTATAATTGGAAAGACAACAAATTTTGTGCTTCTTTTTTTTGCTCAAGTGATTTCCAGGTTTCATTTTCAGCAACTCTTTTTGAAATAGGGTTTGCCCACTCCATGTCTTCAATTTTATCTAATATTTTGTTTGTTTTGATGAAAGAAAGAGCAGAGTCTACATCTTCAAATATTTTTGTAGTATTCTGATGAAAGATTTTCAGCCTTGCCAGGAATAATAAATGAGACTTTATTTGATTTATTTTTAATTCTTTGATCAAAGGCAGGAACACTTTTCTTTTGGAAATTACCATAGGTGAATAGTCATTATCAAAATGGATTAGAGTACCTTTTATTTTGATTGGAGATTTTGCCCAGGCAGTCTTTAAAACAATGTCTCTGTCATGGGAGGATAGAAATTTAACTATTACAATTCTTATTGAAATGCTTTTGCTGTTTTTGGAAGAAACTAGGGATATGTGGGCTCTCTCTATCCCATAGGAAAGAGCTACAGGTAACTTTAAGATTTCTGGTATCCATGAGGACAGGAATTTTTCCATGTTATTATTTTCTATATTTTCAGGCAAACCAAATATTCTAATGTTGTTATGGCGTGATATATTTTCAAGATCATCTACTTTTGATTGAAGCAGGGTATTTTGCCTCAATAAAAATTCTATGTCATGTTCACCTTCCTGTATCCTAGTGTCCATATCATTTAAGGCTGATTCAATCCCAGAAATGAGTTGTTTCTGTTGCTGCATATCTACATGTAAGGTATCCATTTGTTTTGTACTTCTTTCTTTAAAAGTATCCAGTTTCATATCCATTTTGTCTATTTTACTGATTAAATCTTGAATGTTAGTCAACAGGGACTGCAGTTCTTTTTAAAGGTTGTATCTTGATGGGAAGATTTGGTGAAGCCCATTCTGTTTTCTGATGAAGAAGAACTTATTACTGTAGATTTTGACAGGAAAATCTTCTGATTTCAAAAATCTTTTTATATACTATCCAATTATGTATTAAGATGTATCAGATGAATAAAAAATAACTACAAAAAGAATAGTATTTCCAAAAATATCCTGTCATAAAAGATCTGAAAAGACAGAACTGAAGAGAACAGCTGCTACTAAAAGCACATCTTGGCCATGCCCAGAACTCTCCCCGGGATTCATGAAGCTTGGCGCAAGGCCGGCATAAGGCTTGCGCCGGCCGTGCAGCGTATATATATGGAGTATCACACCATATGCATATTAATGAAGGCGCGCAGCCGCCACAGCCACGTGCATAGGAAACGTGCGCAAGTGCATGGGGCGTATCGAAGTTGCTCATGGAGGCGTGTCAATGTCAACTGTCAATGAGCAACCTAAACTGCTGAATATTATATTCCGCCTGCAATAGTAATCGCACCTTTTAGTGTCCGTGGATACTGAAACGTATGCAAAGCATGCAAGATAGTCCCTGCGAACAGAAAATGAAGAAGCAAACACAAATGCATGGTAGGGAATAACGGGTCCCTACCCTTGAACAAATGACATGAAAACCGTGTGCCCATAGTCCAACGTAGTGTTGATAGCTATACCATGTGGAAGTGAAACATATCATATGTTAGCACGCCGCCAGTAGGTACGTCCAGCCCAATGGAGAGGGTCACCAGCTGACCCATAATGTGAGGGAGGGTACATAGCTGTGCAGATGTGTCCATAACAAAATATATGAGGAGAAATGTAGATATATGTAGTGACCGTATGTCCGAATCATATCCCACAAGGCATGTAATAGTCACATACAAAAGGTATGTCCGTATTTCACATACCAAATGTGATACGAAGTAGAATACGCATGTAAACGAAACAGAAGGAGCATATAAACAGCTACAACAATAAGGACACATGTAGGCCGAAAGGAACAGTATGATCCGCACCGTCGACTAAGATTACCACCTGTCCCACTTTGCGAGTGACAATCCCTCTGTGGGCAGATGTGTCCTGACACAAACTTGTAAAAATGGCAAATGTCCAGAGATTATAGGACATAATTATTCCGTAGATGTCATGTAATAGTTGTATTAAACAGTTTTTCTCTGTATGTATATTACATAAATGTCATAAGAAACAGAATAAGACACCGAAATGCTACAAGAATAAGCTTAGATATAGGCAAGAATTGTAAGTTCTATCTGCCGAACTGACCGTGGGTATGTGTCAGCCTGTAAAATGTGCTGTGTTCACCACAAATGTCACACTGTGGCCAATTGAAAAGGTGGAAACACAACCGTCGACTGTGGGGAGGCATTGTCCACAACAGTCGGATATGTGTAAGGAATAGCTTGGACATAGGAAAAGATGCCATCCTACCAATGACTACAACAGGCTGGCAAAATCCGGAAGTCAGCAGTATAATCTGAACTTGTATGTGACACAGTCGAACGGGTAGCACCCGGGTATACCAACCAAGTAATGAAAGTGAAGTATGGGCATGTACCTATGTGCGTGAGGTATAGCATGTGGAAAGCAAACATGGCAGGGTAGTTCACACAACCATAAAGGTACCTGACATATGTAGGGTAGTCAATGTGTTACTCTGGCCATGTCATGGGCCAACAACCAAAGTAGTGATCTATGGGGTGTGATGAATTTGCGTGTGAGGGGTTGGTGGGTAATGGTAAAATCCTCAAAGGCGATACTGTGTTGTATGCAGAAAAGGTGAACCGGAGGTGTACAAGGGGGCAGCGGGTGAAGTGGAAAGAAACACAAACACATGTAGAAACAGCTGCAAGACAAGCAGACAGGCCATAGTGTAGAACACAATCCCACAAACATATGAATATGGAAATGTGCGATACAAATGTATAGATATGTCACTGTCACATACCCACAGATGTGTCCTGATGGAACTGGCCATAACAAATGCAACACACCTGGATGCATAATGGCCTACCCAGCATACTCTCCACATCACACAACCCGCCTCCATACCAGAATGTCCACCAAATCCAGCCGTACTTGGCCTACTGGTTCATTGCAGACACAGCTACACACAGTGACCCCTATGCATATGTAGTAGGTATTGTCACACTAGGCAGTGTCAGGATTGCAAACCATGTATACCCTGCATGTAAAACCCCCTGCACATTTTCGTAAAGCCACAAAAATCTTCGGTATCTCACTTGTTTTGGTCTTGTCCAATTTTTGGGATATCCCTCATGGGATAACCAACCTGTGTAAATAGTAGAATGGGTATGACGACATGATGTCCAATCCTGTAGATATCTGGACACAAGTCAGAACATGCAGTAGAGGTCCATGACACTGTCCAGCCCTAAGTGGTCATGCATAACCTACTACCCAGGATAAAACACCTTCCCATGATGCACGTGTCCCGACACGAATAGGAGGGAGAATATAATGCACACAGTTGCATAGTGGCAAACAGTATGAGGGTGAGGAAGACACTGATGTAAACAGGATAACCCGATCAAGTGTGAGGGACATTGACTGTGTGCAGACATGACCGACCATACCTGTCAACCTGTGTGAGCAAGATATCTGGACAGAGCCATGAATACAAATGAGACAAAGGTCCAAAAGCAGGGACAATATGCAAAGATAGCTCTTAGAAACATAGAAATATGATAGAATAACAGTTTGCACATTGGCATTAATGTCCGGAGTATGAAGTCCGAAACCCAATTGTCTGTCAGTACGTTCTGACTTCAGTCTTTAATGATGAGCTACTGCTGTCCCAGAACACAACAGCGTATTACAGAGGTCCGTACCATACCACTTAACTGTCCAGATATTCGCAGAATGACCAGAGTTTTGCCTCATATTGTTGTTGTGTGCCTCCAACAATCTGCACCTGTCTGGTAAATAGCTGAGGATTGACGTCACTAAATAATGAGAAATATTTTGAGTTTAAGACTCCACATCCTTCAGAAAAGTCATGCTAATGCAAAACCTAGTATTCTATCAATGTTCTAAGCTTGTAAGAGCAATAGTTAAAATGTGTCCCTATTTGTCCCCCCGTCATGTAGCTTTTGCGCAGATTTGGTGCTCTAAGAGGTTGAGAGGTATGGTCCGTACATATTTACAGTAACAATCCTTCACATTTGTGTAATGTACAACTGCATACCTGTAGTCACTTCATGTCCAAAATAATAATCCCCATATGACTAAATACAGGTAATAGTCAAATGTGAATGGGAACACCCCTCACCGTGGAGTATGGACTGTAACAACCCCACCCATAATATGTATTGCCAACAGAATAAGCTGCTGACAGGTGCCCAAACACCTCTGTCTGTAAACACAGGTAAAAATTCATAATAGGGAGAAACTCCCTGTCTATATGCTTCGTCTGACATTTGAACTCAGCCAGGGAAGTTCCGTTCACCAGGCGGACAAGCCTAAACCCAGATCACTACATGAACACCCTGACAATCAAAGACCTGTATGTGCCAGGACTATATGCCTTGGTGTTCTGCATATCCTTGGAGTGATTAACAATGCAGCTGGGGTCCACAGCAGTAGGCAATAGGGAATGTGTAATATGTACTACCATGTTTTTCCCAGCAGGAGAATGGATGCCTGTGTTGTAAGTGAAGCGGTGAGCCGTATGTTGATGTAGCTAAGTACTATGGGTATGCATATCAATGAGGCAGAACACCAATAGAATAGTGGTTCCGGAATCCGGCCAACGTGAATGCAGTCCCAGTTGACCTACGACCACTGCACATATAATTTTAAAGTGTAATGAATGGGTTCGTGCTGTACACACATTTAAATATGTAAAGGTGAACGTGTGTTTCGCATCAGTCTGTAAACCGGAATACAGATATGTAACTGTTACGGTCAGAATTATGAAAGGCCACGTAAGCACAAATATCTATTAAACATATGTAACCCACAATAAGTATATGCAAGTGCACCTGTGCGTGTGTAATTCGCTCACAGCATAGCAAATGAATGCTGTTTTCTCCACATTATATATACATGACTCATACCTATTAACCCCATAAAGTACGAAACCGGACAAAGCCATGAAAACAACTGGTACAAATAGGGACAATCCCCAGATATTGCCCTAACAAACATAGAAAGTGGATAGAATAACAGGTGTGTCACTAGCATGGATTCTCTGAAGGGTATGAAGTCGTAACCTGAAATGCTTGTCATTATTTACCAACGTCAGTCTTTAATGATATGCCACTAAATTGCCAGATAATCACAAGGTTATGAAAAACGGATCAAAGATAAGAGGCAAACAGCTGTACATTCAGCGAAAATCTGTACAGTTGAAAGCTATGATATGGATATATATATACACATATCTACAGACTTAAACCAAAGCAAATTATGAAATGAGGAATGTACAGACATGTATACACACACGATACATGAATAGATATATACACAACAAACATATGTCCCTGTAGATATAACACATGTACATAAATAGGTCACGGTATAGCTATTATGGATAGACAGACAAACATGCATGAAAGGTGAATACACTGCTGCTTTCCAAACCATTGCCCGGAAAGTACCAGTGTGACAGGGCCTGCAAGTTCTACACGTTAAACATGAATATAGGTGTCCTTTGCAGGACCCCAAAAATTGATCCCGTACGAAGTGCAAACCATCATCGATGCAAAAGAAGTCACATCTGCAACTACGATATAGCTGTACATGCAACAGTAGCAGGTGCAAGGGTAATAACACATAGGTCGATAGAATGTATGACGTACGACCTGATATCCGGAGAGTGGGGAGTGCTTAGAAGTGTCTTCACACTTTATTATCGGTCACATTAAACATGTCTAATGGGTACTGTGGAGGGGTGTCAGGTATGGGCCTAGGTGTTGGTTGGCACAGATCTATTAGGTGCGCCCCATGGGAGTGATCAATATACCTATGTGGGTATAGCACACGCCTATATTCTCCAAAAAGGTTCAACCCATCTACTGGATATTGTGTAAACCATTGGGGGAAGACGTAGGGACCTATATCAGTGTCATGTAGGTGATTATCATAGATGGACATGCGTACGACCAAGATGGTAACCGTACCTGCCAAACTTTCAGAATAAGACAGCTGGACTAAGGCATAGTACATGAAATACAAATAGGGACTATATTAAATATACCCCAAAGTCAGAACATTGATAGAATAATGGCGTAGTCAGGAATACAAATGTTATGAGGGTTAGTAATCATGAAATAGAAATGCCAGTCATTATTATCTAACCTCACAGTCCGTCATGCCTTTCCAGTAATTTACCAGAAAGGCACATTATTATGACAAATGTAACAAAATCATAGGTCAAATCTTGGGGCGTTTACCCATAATGTGTACAGGTGAGAGGTATGAAGGTAACCCGTCCTAAATAAATGAACAGAACTAGTGATACTATGTGGACAGATGAGAAAAAAAACGTCAGGACAAATGACAAAACATGTACAAGTCAAAAGCATGTACTTCGAAAAATGTGAATGACAATGTATGCCCTGTGAAAGTCAATGTAGAAGGTTAATAGACTCAAAAGACATGCGTCCCTCAGGGTGTCATGCAGTGTCACCGATACAGTGTCCAGTCCCCCATACTCGCACGTGAGCTCTGCCACTGACGGAAAGTGCAAATACCGGCGTACACATAAGGTACATGATAGAATAATTAGTGTGGATAAGCACCTGTTGGCCTTTGTGAGGAATACAACCCTCTGGGTGGGTGTGTCCTGCAATAGGAATGTAATGGCATCTGGCCTGTGATGGCGCCATATATTGTGTGTATTGGTGTAAGAAAATTGATATCCTGTATCAGAAACATACCTTGCAACTGTACAGATTTTCGCAGAATGTGCAGATGTTTGCCTCATATGTTTGGTGTGTTCCTCTTACAATCTGTACTTTTCTGGCAAATACCCGAGAACTGAAGTCATTAAATAATGACAAACATTTGAGTTTAAGACCCCAAATCCTTCAGAAAAGTCATACTAATGCAAAACCTATTATTCTGTCAACTATCTACATTTGTAAGAGCAATATTTAAAATCTGCCCCTATTTGTCCCCCCATCATGTTAGGCTTTGTACTGATTTTTTGCTCTAGGAGGTTGAGAGGTAGGATCAGAAACAGGTACATGTCTGTGGAAACAGCATTATCGACTGCAAGATAACTCAGAAGGTATGAAAAGCGCTGCAGTAGGAAGTTCAGTACTGGCCGCAGTTATGTGCTGACATGTCAAATGACACAGCAGTCTACATGAAGTACCTATAGGGCTGTCACCTTTACCAATGATGACAGTGGGACATACCCACAGCCATGCATACACCACAAATAGACATAGCACACAGCAAAGCCTAGGCCATGATACATGAAGCCTCCGGCGTGTATGAGTAGAGTGAGAGTACAGCAAGGAAAGATGACTGCCAAGCTATTCAGCAAACACCTGTAGGGGCATGGCAAGACTGCCTGTAACATGAACGTTACACGGACAATGTTGGGATTTGCAACATACCCCATTTGTATGTGAAATCTATGCAAATGATGTAAATATGCGATACATGAAACAGTAAGCTGCCCGTGCAAGAGCAGAGTTATGTGCAGAAATGTACCCGGATGTTAGGCGACTGACATTCTGCATGTTGCTAAACGGAGCAATTACAGCTGCAAATACAGTATGAATACAGTCGAAGAAGCATGCCAATGTCCAAATCTAAGGCCAGTGGCATTATTCTCCATTGGATATCAATAAAACTGTAGTTGTCCTCCCCCGATCTCCGGTGTGGAAGCGTAGCATAGCGCCACGAGAACGCGCTGTGCTTCAAAACAAGTCAAATATGTAAAATATACATACAAACTGTAGGTTTAGTTAGATGTTAGTATGCCATGCAGATGAATGGCAAGCTGGAGACAACATGGCTACTGCGTACTGGTTGTTATGTGTGGAAGCACTCTGTCAGAGATGTAACGAAGCATTTGTAGGCAATCTGATTCAAGTGAGGCTGAGGATAGTGAATCACAACATGACATGCCATATGGACCAAGCCTCAACAGTGTAGTGTAGGATAAGGGGACTATTAGAGTAGAAGATAGGTGACAACATGAGTGTGTATGTATAAAACACTGCAATCTCACTGGAGCAGTGTCACATGTTTGCTGTCAGTACTCAGTGGAAGAGGCGTGTTATGAGCTATCCTAGGGAAAGTCAGGAGACTGACGGTGTATGCCATGGATACCACTGATGTGACCTGCAAACCTGCCCACAGTGTGTCCATGCCCGTGCACGCCAGTAAGCCCGAGTAAGCATGTGTGCACGCGTGTTAGCCCGAGTGCGCGTGTTGAAGAACGAGTAAGCTAGTGTACGAATGGTGAAGCCCGTGTAATGTTGTGTATGCCAGTGTACGCGTTTGTAAGCATGTATACATGTGTACTACACACATCACACACGTACTGCACACTCAGACACACATGCTGCCAGTACTACACACATCAGTGAAATGGCACATGGATGGAGAATACATCATCAGAATTAACAGTGCTGTAAACTATGCTACATTGATGGTCAAAGCTGCGATGCATCATGCCTGCTGATATACACCTGGAAGTAACACACTTTGTGTTAACAGCATTCTAACATCAATACAGTGGAATAAAGCCACCGTGTGCATCAGCACCAGGTTAGTCTGATCCTGCATCAATGTTACACATCACAGGTGGTGGCACAGGTGACATCATATGCACAGGGTGTGGTGTTACAGTTCCAGAGCTGTCATTGAGCCATCCAATTTACATGTAGGTGTGTGTGTGTGTGAGGGACAATGGTTATTGCATGGCCCAATGATGATGCAATGGGTTTGTGCATGTGATAGCCCTAGCTGTTTCTGGTAAGTGTGTGTGTCTGCATATACACAGGCTCAGCATGTGTCAGCCATATTCAGGAGGTTGTGGGACAGTCACAGACCGTACCTGCCAGGCTGTAGAGATCACCATTACTGGCCATGGACACTCCTCCATGCATCCAACACTAACCCAGTCCTGCACCTGTCAATGTATACACATACAGTCCTGGGATCTGTACCACAAGCTGTGGATAAACGTGAGTCTGTAATGTTAACCTGAGTTGCATAGAATTGTCAGTTACTACATACGGATATGAGCCATACTCACCGTCCAATGTAATAACCACTGCTGACTGTTGCTGAGATGTGCATACGACCATTCAAAGGTGCTGTACTAACATTGTTTCCAATGCCCGTGTAATACCCAGCAACACAATAACCGGTCACTACACAAGTATAATCCACGATCACTACAGCACACAGTATGTGCACTATTACAGAGCCATAGCAGATGTACATACATCCAAGGTGATCACGTACAGATAATGCAGCACATTCAAGAGTGATAATCCCAACATACATATCTATATACAATATATATAGATATATATATATATATATATATATATATATATATATATATATATATGTAGATAGATACATACATAGACACACACATACACACACACAACACACGTGGCAGGGTCGGGAGCAGAACACAAACATAACCACTGTACCACACAACAGCATTACGCAGTTACAGAATGCGCTACCGTGATTAGTAGATCATAGCATTCACACAGGCATATGTCTAGTCTGCAGACAGTAGCATCAAAGGCAAAGACGCCGCACGGATGTTATGGAGAGTGAATATTGTAAAAGCAATGTACTGTTGTCATGCAGCTGGAAACACACACACACACTTGGCAGAGCTGGGAATCGAACATACACCTAACTACCCTATCACACTACAACAAAACGCATTTACAGAATGCGCTACCGAGATTACTAAACACAGCAGTCCCAGAGGCATACATCTAGGCATGTGTCATCATCCACAAAGGCAAAGACATCGGTAGGAAATATCTGTGGTGTGAGGCGTCTAAAAGCATGACTGAGTCCCCAGGCGGGCAAGAGCATGCGTGCGCACACACACACTTTGCAGGGCTGGGAGTCGAACATACACCTAACTACCCTATCACACTACAGCATGACGCATTTACAGAACGCACTACCGAAATTACTAAACACAGCAGTCCCAGAGGCATACATCTAGGCACGTGTCATCATCCGCAAAGGCAAAGACGTCGGAAGGAAATATCTGTGGTGTGAGGCGTCTAAAAGCATGACTGAGTCCCCAGGCGCGCAGGAGCATGCGCGCGCGCACACACACACACACACTTGGCAGGGTTGGGAGTCGAACATACATCTAACTACCCTATCACACTACAGCATGACGCATTTACAGAACGCGCTACTGAGATTACTAAACACAGCAGTCTCAGAGGCATACATCTAGGCATGTGTCATCATCTGCAAATGCAAAGACGTCAGAAGGAAATATCTGTGGTGTGAGGCGTCTAAAAGCATGACTGAGTCCCCAGGTGGACGGGAGCATGCACGTGCACACACACACACACACACACACACACACACACACACACACACACACACACACACACACACACTTGGCAGGGCTGGGAGTCGAACATACACCTAACTACCCTATCACACGACAGCATGACGCATTTACAGAATGCCCTACCGAGATTACTAAACACAGCAGTCCCAGAGGCATACATCTAGGCGTGTGTCATCATCCGCAAAGGCAAAGACGTCGGTAGGAAATATCTGTGGTGTGAGGCATCTAAAAGCATGACTGAGTCCCCAGGTGGATGGGAGCATGCGCGCGCGCACACACACACACACACACACACACACACACACACACACACTTGGCAGGGCTGGGAGTCGAACATGCACCTAACTACCCTATCACACTACAGCATGACGCATTTACAGAACGTGCTACCGAGATTACTAAACACAGCAGTCCCAGAGGCATATTTCTAGGCATGTGTCATCATCCGCAAAGACAAGGATGCTGACAGGGATTGTATAGAGAGTGATCAGTCTGAAAGCATACAGACATATTACTGTCCCACGGTAAACGTAGACAAACACACGGCAGTGATGTGATCGGGGCAACGTAAGATTTACAGAGCACTACAACAACAAGACATAGACACGGGATGCACCACAGACAGTACACCCTTCAAAATAGTCGACCAGTGTGTACTCGGTAGGCATCCATCGTGACTTTGAAAATGGACATCTGTTGCCTGGATGACCACCATGGCTATACAGGATGTCAACGGCCATGCCCATACACAGAAGGACATCACTGACACAAGGTGTCACTGGCCATGGCCACACACTTAGTAATACACATCCGTTCGGACTGTACTGTGTGTCGATCTACACAATGGCATACTGGGCATGCTCACACACTTAGCAGTTGCAAAGGGCCGTCTTGCATGCAGTAGTTGTCTCAACACAAGGGCTTAGTTTGGACTGTCCTGTGTGTCCATCTACACAACAGCGTACTGGGCATGCTCACACACTTAGCAGTTGCAAAGAGCCGTCTTGCATGCAGATGGAGTCTAAACACGGAAGGGCACAGTAATGTATAACTGTCCCCATGCACAGGGCGGGCCGTCCTGCATGCAGACGGAGTCTAAACATGGAAGGGCATAGAAAGGTATAACTCCCCACGCACAGGGCGGTCACACACATGCAGTGACCAGTACACACTCAGCTGCCATCACAGCTGTCACAGGTGCAGATCACAGATGTACACACTGCAGTCTACACTGCAGCCCTTGAGACATCACCATGTCATTGCTGCAGCAACACACAACCATACATTACCACAACACCGTGTGACACATGACCAGTGGTCTGTACAGAGGTCTACAGCAACTGTGCAGAGTACACATGTACTGATTGGGTTCCAACAGGTGTTATGCATTACAATGATACCACTATACATGACCAGGTCTGCTCAAGACATACCAGGGGCACCGGGTCTTACACAGCTGTGACAGATGAGTATTGCTGTACACCAACGAACACACATGATATGTACATAGCTTAGCCTTTGCTGTCCCCCGTGCAAAACAGTGGCCTAAGCAATCATATGCACGCAAATGGAAGGTGGGTCCATGTCTGTTGAATGCTCACAGTACAGGAGGTAGCAATGTTGACCGAGGACACATTCCCCTGTAGTAGTCGCCCATGACACCCATGATATCATACCACAGTCCATGTGTTATGTATGTCAACACACATTCCACCAATAGCAATGCATACAAACATGGCTACAGGAGACACATGTAGGACCAACACACATGTACAATCTGTACTGTGCATGCAGCAACCATGCATGTGCAGTGGCCGATGTCCGTAACACAGCTGCGCCTAACTACAACATGCAGTCGCAATGCAGCCCCATCATTGACACCTGTATATGGTGACATACAGACAGTATGGATGGTTGTACATCACGTATGGAGGGATGTGTATACATAAAGTGGTGATCCACCTGTGTAGATGTATGTGTGCCGGGGATGGCTCACAGGTGTGTCACATGCCATCATACCATGCCATGTGCAAACAGTACGCTATGTCACTGTTACTTGACGGTGATGACATAATGCATACACAGCGGTCAGGTGTTACCAAATGTATGTCACGTGACACCTGTAACACTTAATCCTCCCATGTGCATATAGCAACACAATTGCCAGACATAGCGTGGGTACACATAATGTGGACAATACCGCTGCATGTCTATCAAACGTCTCATCATATGGCAGGTGTATCATTCCCAGCACTGCCATGTGTGTCCGCTTGTGTGACCACATATGCCACAAATGGTGGGGATTATGTCCCAGTTGTTACACATCCCTGTACACCGTTGTAGAGATCTGTACATACTACAGTGTGGAAAGCATGACGTCAGCAGGTGTGGTGCATCACACACATTGGTTATCCATACACACATTTCTGGTCACCACAGTCTGTGTGTGTATGTGTATGTATGTATGTATGGCTGTCTGGTGCTTGGTGTGAGGGTGTATGCTACCATTCAGTGAAAACAGGATCACTAACCCCTCATGGTGACTAACCCCTCATGGTGATGCAGTCTACTACCCTGTTGATGACATCAGTCCCAGCCGTAGTGGCTACCTGTGCATGATCCTTCTCTGTGCCATGTCGTGTGGGTGCAAAGTACTGCGACGGTGATGACCACATAGGCAAGGGTCCACACCTCAACACTATGGGGTGTGCGTTATAGTGCTGTAGACCCCGTGAATGTGGCCATGTTCCTGTACTGTGATAGGGTATTACTGCTACACAGTGTGGCCTCATACTATCAAGTGGCCTCTAATGTCATCATTGGCCAGACCGCTGTGTACAACCCCTGCACCATGTCAACATACCTGTAATGTTTCCTGGTATGTATGTCACGTATCTGTCCACTGTAGCCTGTTCAACTGACCACATGTGCGGCAGATACATGTCAGGAAACAGCATTATCGACTGCAAGATAACTCAGAAGGTATGAAAAGCTGCTGCAGTAGGAAGTTCAGTATGGCCGAGGTATGTGCTGACATGTCAAATGACACAGCAGTCTACATGAAGTACCTATAGGGCTGTCACCTTACAATGATGACAGTGGGACATACCCACAGCCATGCATACACCACAAATAGACATAGCACACAGCAAAGCCTAGGCCATGATACATGAAGCCTCCGCGTGTATGAGTAGAGTGAGAGTACAGCAAGGAAAGATGACTGCCAAGCTATTCAGCAAACACCTGTAGGGCAGGCAAGACTGCTGTAAACGAACGCATCGGACAATGTTGGGATTTGCAACATACCCCATTTGTATGTGAAAGCTATGCAAATGATGTAAATATGTGATACATGAAACAGTAAGCTGCCCGTACAGAGTTATGTGCAGAAATGTACCCGGATGTTAGGCGAACATTCTGCATGTTGCTAAACGGAGCAATGACAGCTGCAAATACAGTATGAATACAGTCGAAGAAGCATGCCAATGTCCAAATCTAAGGCCAGTGGCATTATTCTCCATTCGATATCAATAAAACTGCAGTTGTCCTCCCCGATCTCGTAGTGCCACGAGAATTGCCAAAACAAGTCAAATATGTAAATATACATACAAACTGTAGGTTTAGTTAGATGTTAGTATGCCATGCAGATGAATGGCAAGCTGGAGACAACATGGCTACTGCGTACTGGTTGTTATGTGGAAGCACTCTGTCAGAGATGTAAAGCATTTGTAGGCAATCTGATGCAAGTGAGGCTGAGGATAGTGAATCACAACATGTCATGCCATATACCAAGCCACAGTGTAGGATAAGGGGACTATTAGAGTAGAAGATAGGTGACAACATGAGTGTGTATAAAAACACTGTAATCTCACTGGAGCAGTGTCACATGTTTGCTGTCAGTACTCAGTGGAAGAGGCGTGTTATGAGCTATCCTAGGAAAGTCAGGAGACTGACGGTATGCCATGGATACCACTGATGACCTGCAAACCTGCCCACAGTGTGTCCATGCCCGTACCAGTAAGCCCGAGTAATGTGCACGCGTGTCAGCCCGTTGGAAGAAAGTGTGTAAATGGTGAAGCTGTGTATGCCAGTGTATGTTTGTAAGCATGTATACATGTGTACTACACACATCACACGCATCTGCACACTCAGACATGCTGCCAATACTACACACATCAGTGAAATGGCACATGGATGGAGAATACATCATCAGAATTAACAGTGCTGTAAACTATGCTACATTGATGGTCATAGCTGCATCATGCCTGCTGATATACACCTGGAAGTAACACACACTTTGTGTTAACAGCATTCTAACATCAATACAGTGGAGTAAAGCCACCGTGTGCATCAGCACCAGGTTAGTCTGATCCTGCATCAATGTTACACATCACAGGTGGTGGCATAGGTGACATCATATGCACAGGGTGTGGTGTTACATTCCAGAGCTGTCATTGAGCCATCCAATTTACATGTGGTGTGTGTGTGTGTGAGGGACAATGGTTATTGCATGGCCCAATGTGATGCAATGGGTTTGCATGTGATAGCCCTAGCTGTTTGGTAAGTGTGTGTCTGCATACACAGGTACAGCATGTGTCAGCCATATACAGGAGGTTGTGGGACAGTCACAGACCACCTGCCAGGCTGTAGAGATCACCATTACTGGCCATGGACACCCTCCATGCATCCAACACTAACCCAGTCCTGCACCTGTCAATGTACACATACAGTCCTGGGATCTGTACCACAACCTGTGGATAAACGCGTGAGTCTGTAATGTTAACCTGAGTTGCATAGAATTGTCAGTTACACGGATATGAGCCATACTCACCCTCCAATGTAATAACCACTGCTGACTGTTGCTGAGATGTGCATCGACCATTCAAAGGTGCTGTACTAACATTGTTTCCAATGCCTGTAATACCCAGCAACACAATAACCGGTCACTACACAAGTAACCCAGATCACTACAGCACACAGTATGTGCAACTACACAGAGCCATAGCAGATGTACATACATCCAAGGTGATCACGTACAGATAATGCAGCACATTCAAGAGTGATAATCCAACATACATATCTATATACAATACATATAGATATATATATATATATATATATATATATATATATATATATATATGATAGATCATACACACACACACATACACACACAACACACACATGGGAGCAGAACACAAACACACAACCACTGTACCACACAACAGCATTACGCAGTTACAGAATGCTACACCGTGATTAGTAGATCACAGCATTCACACATACTGTGTCTAGTCTGCAGACAGCATCAAAGGCAAAGACGCAGGATGTTATGGAGAGTGAATATTGTGTAAAAGCAATGTACTGTTGTCATGCAGCTGGAAACACACACACACACACACGGGGCTGGGGAATCGAACATACACCTAACTACCCTATCACACTACAGCATGACACAGAATGCGCGAGATTACTAAACACAGCAGTCCCAGAGGCATACATCTAGGCATGTGTCATCATCCAAAGGCAAAGACATCGGTAGGAAATATCTGGTGTGAGGCTCAAAAGCATGACTGAGTCCCCAACACACACACACACACACACACACACACACACACACACTTGGCAGGGCTGGGAGTCGAACATACACCTAACTACCCTATCACACTACAGCATGACATTTACAGAAGGCAATACCGAGATTACTAAACACAGCAGTCCCAGAGGCATATTTCTAGGCACGTGTCATCATCCGCAAAGGCAAAGACGCCGGTAGGAAATATCTGTGGTGTGAGGCTCTAAAAGCATGACTGAGTCCCCAGGCGCGCAGAGCACACACACACACACACACACACGCACACACACACTTGGCAGGGCTGGGAGTCGAACATACACCTAACTACCCTATCACACTACAGCATGACATTTACAGAACGCTGCTACCGAGATTACTAAACACAGCAGTCCCAGAGGCATACATCTAGGCATGTGTCATCATCAAAGGCAAAGACGCAGAAGGAAATATCTGTGGTGAGGCATCTGACTGAATCCCCAGGCGGACGGGAGCATGCACGCACACACACACACACACACACACACACACACACACACACACACACACACACACACACACACTTGGCAGGGCTGGGAGTCAAACATACACCTAACTACCCTATCACACTACAGCATGACATTTACAGAATGCACTACCGAGATTACTAAACACAGCAGTCCCAGAGGCATACTTCTAGGCGCGTGTCATCATCCGCAAAGGCAAAGATGTCAGTAGGAAATATCTGTGGTGTGAGGCATCTAAAAGCATGACTGAGTCCCCAGGTGATGGGAGCATGAGCATCACACACACACACACACACACACACACACACACACACACACACACACACACACACTTGGCAGGGCTGGGAGAACATACACCTAACTACCCTATCACACTACAGCACATTTACAGAGCTACGAGATTACTAAACACAGCAGTCCCAGAGGCATATTTTCTAGGTCATCATCCCAAAGACAAGGATGCCGATTGTATAGAGAGTGATCAGTCTGCACAGACATATTACTGTCCCACGGTAGACATAGACAAACACACGTGCAGTGATGGGCAAGATTTACAGGCACTACAACAACAAGATAGACACGGATGCACCACAGACAGTACACCCTTCAAGATAGTCACCAGTGTGTACTGTAGGCATCCATCGTGATTTGAAAATGGACATCTGTTGCCTGGATGACCACCATGGCTATACAGGATGTCAACGGCCATGCCCATACACAGAGGACATCACCGACAAGGTGTCACTGGCCATGGCCACACACTTAGTAATACATCCGCTCGGACTGTACTGTGTGTCGATCTACACTGGTGCATACTGGGCATGCTCACACACTTAGCAGTTGCAAAGGGCCGTCTTGCATGCAGAGTGTCTCAACACAAGGGCTCAGTTTGGACTGTCCTGTGTCCATCTACACAACAGCACTGGGCATGCTCACACACTTAGCAGTTGCAAAGGGCTCTTGCATGCAGATGGAGTCAAAACACGGAAGGGCAGTATAACTGTCCCCACACAGGGCGGGCCGCCCTGCATGCAGATGGAGTCTAAACATGGAAGGGCACAGTAAGGTATAACTGTCCCCACACAGGGCGGTCATGCAGTGACCAGAACACACTCGGCTGCCATCACCGCTGTCACAGGTGCAGATCATAGATGTATACACCGCAGACTACACTGCAGCCCTTGTGCCATCACCAAGTCATTGCTGCAGTAACATACAACTATACATTACCAGCACTGTGGTGACAGAAGACTCAGTGGTTCAAAGCAGAGGTCTACAGTAACTGTGCAGAGTATATATGTATTGATTAGTTCCAATAGGTGCTATGCATTACAATGATACCACTATATATGACCAGGGTCTGCTTCAAGACATACCAGGGGCACCTTGGTCTTATACAGCAGCTGTGATAGATGAGCATTAAGCTGTACATCAACGAATACACACATGGATATGTACATAGCTTAGCCTTTGCTGTCCCTCGTGCAAAACAGGTGTGGCCCTGGCTACAAATCATAATACTGCATAAATGGAAGGTGTGGGTCCATGTGCTGTTGAATGCTCACAGTACAGGAGGTAGTAATGTTGACTTTAGGATTACATTCCCCGCTATTGGTAATTAAGCCCATGATAACCCTATATGATATCATACCACAGTCCATGTGCTATGTATGTCAATACACATTCCACCAATAGCAATGCATACAAACATGGCTACAGGGAAGACATGTAGGAATACCAACACACATGTACAATCTGTAATTGTGCATGCAGCAACCATGCATGTGCAGTGGCCGATGTCACGTAACACAATAAGCCTCTAACTAATTCATAGTCACATGCAGCCTCGCCAATGCAGCCCCGATCATTGACACACACCTGTATATGTTGACATACAGACAGTATGGTTGGTTGTACAAGATCGCACGTGATGGAGGGATGTGTATACATAAAGTGGTGATGGTCACCTGTGTAGATGTATAAAAGCGGGGATGGCTCGAGCAGGTGGCCGTCACATGCCATCATACCTCATGCCATGTGCAACAGCAAACAATGCGGCTATGTCACTAAAGCGACATTTATCGGTGATATGACATAATGCATACACAGCCCGGTCAGGGTGTTACCTACCAAATGTATGTCCACATTGGACACCTGTAACACTTTAATCCTCCCCATGTGCACATATAGCGCAAACACAATTGCCAGACATATAGCCGCATGGGCGGCTACACATAATGTGGACAATACATGCATGTCTATCAAACGCCCTCATCATATGGCAGGTGTATCATTCCCAGCACTGGCCATGCGTGATAAACGCTGTGACTAAAGACATATGCCACAAATACGGTGGGGATTATGTCCCAGTTGTTACACACATCCCTGTGGCTACCGCTGTAGAGACCCACTGTACAATACTACAGTGTGGAAAGCATGACGCTGCAGCAGTGGTGCATCACACATTGGTTATCCATCCCACACATTTCTGGGTCACCACAGTCTGTGTGTGCATGTGTATGTATGTATGTGGCGCAAGGGCTTTTGTCTGGGTGCTTGGTGCTTGTGTGGTGTATGCTACCATCCGCGTGAAAACAGGATCACTAACCCCTCATGGTGACTAACCCCTCATGGTGATGCAGTCTACTACCCTAAGTTGATGAGATCAGTCCCAGCCGTGGTAAGGGCTACCTGTGCAAGGATCCTTCTCTGTGCCAAGGTCGTGTGGGTGCAAAGCATTGGCGTACGTGTGATGACCACATGAGCAAGGGTCCCAAGCACCCTCAACTTACTATGGGGTCAATGTGCGATTATAGTGCTGTAGACCCCGTGAATGTGGCCAAGGCGTTCCTGTAATTGTGATAGGGTATTACTGCTACACAGTGTGGCCTCATACTATCAAGTGGCCTCTAATGTCATCATTGGCCAGACAACTGTGTACAACCCCTGCACCCATGTCAACATACCTGTGGCTGTTTCCTGGTATGTATGTCACGATCCTGTCCACTGTAGCCTGTTCAACTGACCACATGCTTCCAGGGTGCAGTATATGTCGCGGAGGATCTGTAGTCATGTTGGAGCTTTCCAAACAGTCCAGCAGGTTGAAGTGGGTACGTTTAGTGCATGCTGATATTGCCATGCGCCACCTGTGGAGTACCTACAGTTACACATGGGGACTGCAAGCACTGCTATACCTGTAGGAACATGCCAGTACACTCATATAGGTGGGAACCAGGGGCATCATTACCAAATATGCTGTTACTTGTTGTAATTCAAGACACATACTGTGAACATACTCACAATGCATGCTGCACCTGGACTACATGTGGTATGACTGGTGCATGTGAAACTGGCAGTACACCACTGATGTCACATACACATCTGGGCCAGTATTCTATACACACAACCAGTGCAACATACACATCCCCTCAATATGCATGCACACAAGTAATGTTAGATGCACCTCTCACTATTCCAAGGTTCACCCTGTCCACATCAGACCATTTTGAGCATATCCTGCAACCGATGGTGTGGATGACAGGGATGTGGCAGAGCTTCATCACTATGCATAGGGTGATACTGTTTTGCCAGGGGCATAGGCTGCAACCCAATGGATGACATCATGTGTGTGTGGTAAGTACAGTGGCCGTGATTTGAGTGAGACATTTCTGTTCGTATGCATGTGGGTGTTGTGAAGCCCACAGTTGTGTTTGCTGTGTGATAGTGTATGTGTGCACACAGTTCTCACACTATTGAGGCCTCACACATGGGTATTATCGACAGCTCTAGATTGTACACACCAGGTTGTACAGCTCATCTGTGAGTTTGCTATGCAGCCACAGTGTCCTGTGCCTGCCAGGGTTGCCACGGGCACTACCAGGCGGAGGTACAGAATGGCTACTGTCTGATGACATATGGCCACTGCAACCGTGTCCCCGCTGGGAACATCCAGGGCCACATCCACGTGGCCTGCTGTGTCCTGGTGTGGACAGCGCAGCACCAGCTGCACTGCTACTGCGCACTGGCACTATGGGGTGGCCATGTGAGGTGGCACACCAACGCTGACTTGCACTCAGGTGGTTTAGCTGGCCGGCATCCGACGTGGCCTGTCATGCCCTCACCCCTACCAGATGTTCCAGCACAGACAGCTCACGGATTGCCATGCCACGCCAAGGATTCTGACCATGTCACCACCATTGTTCTGTCTCAGAACATCAGCAATCTGCTTTGAGCACCTGCCAATGCCTGAATGTTGTTGTTTGGGGGTACTGAGTAGCAGCCCTCTGCAGCTTCTCTGCCCCTTCTGTTCTGGGCTGTTCTGGGCACATGCCTGTGCCACCATTACAGTCCGGGAACATGCATCTGAGTCATTCCAGCTGCTGTGCTATGTCCTGCAGGCATGTCTGCCAGAGGTCCTCCCCACAAGCAACATTTGTGCAGCCACATGCCTGTGTGGCACATCTGCAGTCAGTACACTGCCACCATGGTGTGGAGACACACCTTCTGTAGCCACCACACATTCCTGTTCAACGCTAATGACGCTTGACTGTCCTTCCTCTATGGCCACTGTTGATGCGGTATGTTGGCAGCTGAACTGTGTCTTGGCGGGAAGAGGGGGGACATAGCTGAGATGGCAACCTGCTTGGCACAGATCCAGCCCTGACATCCCTGCCTGTACCTCATGCATATGTTCATCACTGCTAGCATCTGTGGGGACACTATCAGATGGACCACAGGAGGGTAATGCACCTACATCACCTGTGAATGCAAAGAAAGACTCTAAATTACAATAGACACACACACACTGACACACACACACACTGACACACACACACTGGCACACCATGCATATGATATGACAGATGGCATGCAGCATGCTTGTGATACAGCTGACAGCATGCAGCTCAGACATCAATAGTGTTTGTAAGCATACCCCCTGGAATTTCACTACAGCAGGCAGGTGTCATATCATTATCCATGCAATTCACACGATCATGGTAGTATGCATGCATCCCCATGATACACCATGTGGACCAGAACAGGATAACAGTACACATGGCTGATGTGACCTTGACATGTAATCTGCTGACGTGTGCATTAACATGCATGCATGCCTGACATAATGGTGTCCTGACACCTGTATAGCGTCGTACTGGGTATCATATTGCGGTGTTGTCCATATGCCCTACAGATAGAATGCATGTTGAGCAAATGTGCATGGGCATGGTAGGGGACTGTGAGCCATCTACATTCTACATTGCTGTACAGTGTGAAGTACAGACACTGTGCCATTGTATGGCATCATGAGGCGTCTATATTGCTAAACAGTGCATGATATGTACGCATTGCATATCCAGACCTGCATGCATACCCATGACATACCTGTGGATTGTGACCTACGATGCTGAGATGTATACACACCAAACCATGTTGTGTCATGTGACAGGTCACTGGAGGACATACAGATGACACCCTTGCATGATGACTACAGAGTGTTAGCTGCCTGGCAACCATGTCCACACATAGCGGACCTGTCACGTCACCATTTCACACATGACATTGATGTACCACGCACACAAAGTGCACAGCTAACAGTGATGTCCTATGGCAGCAGGGGAAAAGTACAGTATCTGTGGCCTGGTGTCACTGTCAGTGGAATCTGTAAAGGTGACTACCATCATGCTATGACACAGACGTCATGTTCAACACATCTTATGAGGTACACGTCACTGACACCTCCACTAGCTGTGCACAGGCATTTAAGATGTGCAGCGTACCACATCACCTGTACAATCAGTCTAGTACAGCTGTAATTGGACCATGTGTGGACAAAGTGGGACAGGGTGTATCCACATCCCATCTACTGTGTGGCTACATGTCTCCACATCCCCATGGCCATGTGTGTACATGTGTTGGTCATGTTTGTGATGGTCGTCTATCACATGTCTGTGTTGTCCCATATGACATGCACCCATAGATGTTGGATATGTCACCATCCACAGGGCTATGCAGACAACAGGTGTATGTGTGGTATGTGGGGTATGGGTTATGGGAAATTGTGACAATATTGCAACCAAAACGCTACGTGTCTCAGACTTGTCGGATGGAACATCACAATGTGTGAACCCATTGCAGGGGCATATAACACAATGGTGACGCCTGTGGTCTGCCCATATCACTGCTCACTGTGTGGTACTGGTTTGTGTACCACACATTTTGTTCCACTGTATAGTACATGTGCCTCCATTGTAGAACACCTCCACCATTGTATGCACATCTGGACACACATGTAGCAATGACAAATACTGTAGTTTCATGTCTGTGTGTCATTTCATTTGTATATATTGCACACGGGTGGCCTGTGTGGATGATGGCTGATGTGACCTGTATATCCATGTATTAACTGGCCACATGGTGAATAGATCTATGCTTTGACATGCCTGATACCGATGACAGTCTCACCTGCAAAGGACTCTTGTCTGTGCAGCCGTCAGAGTACCTGTATAAGTGACACAGCAGTATGAACATTATCCATGACTGTATGACAGCCACAGGGTGCACAGTGCAAGTTAACACATTTGCCTGTACAATAGCATATAGTAAGCACATGTGTGCATACCATACCTTTCAACCTCTTAGAAAAATAAATGTGGACAAAGCCTACTATGATGGGGGATATACAGGGACAACTGTGACATATTGTTCTTACAAACTTAGAAATTTGCTAGACTGATAGGTTTGCATGCACATGGTTTTTACACGGAATGTGCAGTCATAAACACAAATGTATGTCATTATTTAATGACTCCATTCCTCAGCTATTTGCCAGAAAGGGACAGATATTAAGGGGAACACACCGACAATATGAGGCAGACATCTGGACATCCTGCAAATACCTGTACAGTTCAGAGGTATGGTGCATACAGAGGGTAGCATAAAGCATGTGTGTCCACATACCTTGCATATGTTCTTACATTACATGATGTACACTACATGCACGTACATGGGATATACTGGCCATATGTTCAGTACTGACTTACCAGGCAACTCCAGGCTCATTGGTTGGGAGACACCCACCTCCATGATGGCAGCTAGTGTTTGTGGGAGCTGTTTCGAGGGTGTCCCCAGACTGGCCAGTAGCTCCTCTGTATGTGTGAGTGGAGGCTGGGTTGGTGGCCCACCACCTGTTCCACCTTGTTCCCTGGAGATTGCAGTGGCATGCTGTTTTGCATGAAGTATCAAGTCCGTACGGTGTCTGCACACCTGCTGGTAAGTGTGGTTGTGGCCACCCTCTTCATTGACCCTCCTGCGAAGATCCTGCCACAGGTCGTCCTGCTGTTGTGCGTGCTGTGGCACATGGCTTAATAACACCCCATAGTTCTCATGGAGGTACAGGATTACGACATCATCCTCCTGTCGGCTATATGCTGGTAGGCATGTACGAGGCATTATGTGTAAGACACGATGAAGGTGACAGGTCACATTTACAGACATGTACAGTGATACTGTTGCACATACATTTCTAGTACATCTGCACAGTTATCTTTGCAAATCAACATGACACTAACACGACTGGCATGTATGTGTCACACACATGTAACACCCACTATGCATTAGATATCATCCCCATATATGTTTGTCACCTCATTAGTGTTCCTACTGCATGTGACGTCTGTCTTCATGTGGGCATGTCTGTTTGCCTGCACTGGTGTTCTCACCTATCTACACATGCCTGATGTATCCACGGTAATGCTGTTGACCTTGATGCTGTGTATATGTCACATATCAACACAGACACAGCCTTACTGGACTTGGGCAGTGACAATGCACCAAGTACACATGGAAACCTGTACAAGCATCTGTTTTGCCATAGACATCTACACTGCACTGAACAGCTGTTCAACATCCTGCCAAAGATCGCCTGTGTTGGACATGTGATAGACATGGGACAATGGCTAGTCGGATGTCATTCGCAGGTAAAGTTATCAGCTATAGCATGTATGAGTTGGGTTTCCTAGCTGTATCCAACACCCATTACACCACCACGAGGGGCATCAGTGACACATTACTGATCCAGATAGTTGATACTACATCTACCATACGGCCATCACACCATGTATGACAGGGATGATATGTGCAGCTATGTGGACAGGGCTGCATGGTATGGCAGGAGTATGTCACAGGTATGGCACAGGGATCTGTCCAGCATGTGGCCATCCTAGTTGTAGGATGGTGGTTGTCCATAATGTATGTCTTTCAGATCAGGCTATGGACATGTAGCATGTCTAACAGCATAGTGTGGCATATGTCTGTATGCAAGGTGGATAGCATGCTGCATACTGGAGGTGAGTATTGTGGAGGCTGGTATTGGCCATCCACGCATGGGCCCTACCCCTGGAGGGTGATATGTGTTCCAATATTGGTCACACGGGTGCTGTGTATGCCTGTCCAATGATCTCTGTGCTCATGGATCCCACCCTGTCATGTCATGGGTACCTTGGATGACTACCTAAAGGGCCAGGGAGACGTCTCCAGCTCAGGGAGGTGTACTGCACTACACCATCCCTAACACAGTGTCCATAATGTTGACCACAGCCTAGGTGTTACTTAATGGGTACGGGGTATTCCCCTAGTGGTGTCATTGCTGATATCATCCACCAGAATGTGCACATATGTCACACACCTCACACACACAGCCCATTCTGTATGTTGTTCGCAACACTGTGACAACTATTGCCCATAGGTCATGGCCATTCACATCCTCACATACACAGATGGCTGACATTTGTCTGTGTGGTATGGGCTACAATGCGCATGGGGTACAACACATTAACCCTGGTTTACTGTAGCTGACACCACGTGATATGCACATGTCACTGTAGCACCTTTAGTAGTTGTGAGTCTGTCAACAGGCCACTAGTAGAACACTCCTGTGACATACAAAGGCATTTGTAGTCAAACATCCATACTGTCTTGTACATCTGTACTGCTAACATCTACATTGATAATGGTTCATGGACTTGCAGACCATACCCGGCAGTGTTCTGATGCGGTGCCACCAATCATGACTGTCAACACTTGTGGGTTGATATTATCCAACACCCTATCTGTAATGTATGGGCATGCTCGGCACTTGTTCAGAGCTTATTGGCACGTTATGAGCTACTGCTTAGCTTAGCACCCATTTCACACCAGTCCTCACAAGTACACTGTCTGTCCATACATTTCCAGCTTGCTTACAGTACAACAGCTGTCATACACACATCACTCACATACCTCGTGAGACATGGTGGTTTACACGGCGTGTCCACCTGGCACGTACCACTTATATACAGGCATGTCTAACTGGCACGTACCAGTGCTATTGCCTGTCACTATGGTGACAATGTTGTACGTGTGGCAATAGAGCTATTCTCATGTACACAGTCAATGCACTCCTCCCAACATACAACAGTACAGCCTGTGGGGGATGCACATATGCAGCCCTGCTGGGGGTTATACTGTCACCAACCCTGACTGCACCTGACAGTCATGTGGGGATGTGCAACATTTGCAACACACCCCACTCATCACATAGTCCCACATGATCCCCACCACAGGCCACACATACGGAGACACCTTGTACAGTACCCTTCCATACTCTGTGTGGGCACCAATGGCAGCTCACATCACCAAACACAACCACACCAACCTATAGCCCACAGACACATGTGCCCATCACATACAGCCAATAGGGTGTCATAACATACACAACACACCTGTCATAGGTGACTGTTGGCGGCCACACTGCTGTTCCACTCAGCAGGCTACAAAAGGCGATAGTCACTTACATCCTGCTGTCAGTAACTGGTTCTGCAACATAACCTATGCATGCATGCCACAACTCAGCAGGTACGATGTGACTCATTTTCCATGTTTGTGTGACTGAAGTTGCATCTCAGGGCACAGACTACGTGTGCAGGGACATGCAATAGCCCACCAGTGTTGTAGCCCTGATGATGTGGTCCGAGCCCTGGGGAGCATTTTGCAGTCATCCGGACCTGTTACCACTGTACTACGAGTGACTGTGTCACTCCCAACAGTTGTCCATGCTTATGCTGTCATTCCACAGGTGTCTGGTATACGTCCACTTTGACAGACTTGGTCAAACATAATGCTGTGGCACAGTTGACCTGCACCTGTCAGCCCTGGGAGTACAGATCACATGTTGGAATCTTGCTGCTTTTATACTGCCTGTGTTGCACAGTGTCCAATAACAGTCACCACCAGAACGGGAACTGGCTAGCGAAACATGTGCTCATGTCACACTATGCTTGACATCATCCTCTGTGATGCATGCAGGCAAGGCACACCTGATACTGCACCACTTCAATATCTCTGCAGTGACTGGGACCTGCCTCTTGGCTCACACCTGATACTGCACCACTTCAATATCTCTGCAGTAACTGGGACCTGCCTCTTGGCTCTGTAGAGCACACCTGCAATGACTGGTTATAGACAGACCGTACCTCTCAGGCATGTACCTGGACTGGCACACCCACGGCTGAGGTGTCCCCATATTCCACTATATTGTACACACATCCCAGCTGGTTACTTAGCACAATGCATCACAGGTGCTCCACATGCAAATAACTGTGTTTGGAACTGCTATGCACAGTATTACCAGCTGCGGATTCAACATACCCCATGGTTACCAGACCTCATTTCATGGTGTACTGGACATTTGGGCTCATACTGCTGCTACTGATGTGAGACTGACAGTAACCCACACTTAACTGTGATAGCCACACATGTACCGACACATTAGGCGTAGCTGTCCGTGAGTCATAACCTCCGCTCGGCTGGTTCGACCCATACATACCACCTCCAAGACCAACAGTATCCTTGACATGGACACTACCAACATGTGACTGCTGTTCCACACCTGGGGTTATCCCCTCATTGGTGGAATCCGAACATATGCTACTCACCCTTGTTAGCCACATACCGGCACCACACACTTCACAGCATACACAGTAGATGAGTACTACAACACCTACTACAGATGTCGTATGACAGCGGTAGTTGATGTCATGACACACGTTCAGGTGGACAATGCACATGCAAACACTGAGACATACCCCAGTGTACTTCATTAGCATGTACACGACAATATGGATCATGCTATTCCACACAGAGCCATGATGGTACACACCAGATAACAGACGACACTCTGGAGGTGCGGTTCCATGGACATACTTTACAACAACAGGTGGGGGCTGTTGCACAGTGATGTACATTCCCATGGGTGGGGTAACTCACTGGTCAGCCTCGGTAGGGCCACGGGATCCCTCATCACATAATCCATAACTAGCTACGTACACATTACTGCGACACATTCCGAGATGTACCACAAGGCATTATGGTGGCATGTTAGTAGTCGTATGCAATACCCACATCTGCTCACACATACAACTGTCACTCTGGAACATGACAGTAACAGGTGATGTTGGCAACATGCTGTCTGATGGCTTCAGTGCTAACATTACACCCTCTCACTCCCTTACGGGCCACATTCCTTGCAGGAACATTGCGGTGTACCTGTGGTCACACCTACACAGTACTGACCTGCACTCTATATGTCCTAGGACACTGGCCCCTTGTCACCCTACAAAATCCCAGGCTGTGATGTCCACAGACCTCTGAATGACATGTCTCCCCACTGGGACACCATATTCAGTAATAGCTTTGTACCAGACATTGTGGCCCCTGACTGGCACACAGCGACAGTTACACTCCACACAGGTGGTGCCACAATGCACGACTGGGACTATTGCCCTACACACCTCACTGGACTGTTCTGTATGGCTATAGGGCACATCATCATGGACATCATTCGCTGAGTCTTTGTTGTGCTCCGGTCCTTTGATGCCAGCTGGGTTGGTCTTGTTGGAGCCACAGCATACCTCCTACACCTGTTGAACACCTTTCATACAGTCGCCAGAGTAGTTGATGATGACACAGGGGTCCACACAGCTTACATTGTCCTCTTGCTGCCTTTCAGCACCATTCTCCATTCTGGTATTGACAACATACACATCCACCTGCACATCACAACATATGTCTCAGGATGTTATGCAAAGTGGCAAATGGACGGGACACACACACTGAGGGTGGCATGCCATATCACATACTGCATTCCAGTTACACTTGGCATAACACAGTCCTCAGTCATGAGACCCTCATGTTCAGTATATGCTTCCCTGAGGTACAGGCTACCACTGAGGGGACTTGCCTGCCTAGCTTTACAGACCACTGCATACCAAATGCCATTGTTGCTTCACCAGCTGATACAGACCCCATCCATACGGGTGTCACTGTGACGGATACCGATATGAACATCATGGCCTCAACATGCATGACCCTCGGTATGAACATCACCTTTGCAGTACACCATCCACCCACTGGTTATCACATAGGTGTTAGTCCCCTACATACATGTCACATTGTACGTGTTAGTCTCCTACATGTATGTCACACACACTTTTGTGATTACCACATTGCCACTGTATGCGGATATCCTTCTACATGTCCACACATGTCTATACTGGTGCGAGCTGGTACATAGGCACCCATTGTACCTCTGAACACCAGACTTATATACACATCCATGGGTACAACACCCTTAGGTGTACCTTACACAACAGCTTTACATAACTCAACATTAAAACGCCATGATGTTTATTGAGCTACAATAGTTAAAGTTTGTGCTTATGTACAGACACACACATCTGTACACATTTTCAGACTACATGACTCAGTGGTGACCTCTGCTGTAAAGACAGGGCCCATGTCTGCAAATATGTTAATGGATATACTCCGCATGCGCGACATAAACAATAGCCACTATGAGCATGATGCTCATGGATATGTGCACACACGCGACAGTGTGTGGCATGTGCTTGTGGGTTGCATTCCCAGACCGGACACTCACCATGCTTTGGGACAAGATTCCTATGTACATCACGCATGGACAGTCAGTAGCAGTGTTCTTGTGATACCTCGCTTGGTGGATGGTGGACACATGTACGCCAGGGTTCACTGCAGTTGCTGTACTGTGCATAGCTGCAGGTTACACATGGCTCTTCTGTTCACAGGACACTACCCTAGAGAGGTGCCACTGGTGTGCACACTGTAGTTGTTGTTACACATAGACTTGCCAGACTGCACGGTACCCACTATGAACCTGTGGAGCTATTACATGTCCTTTGTGCATGGTTACTGGAATAGCCCTTCCATTTAGATTAGCTGTCACACTATTACAATGTCCCATGACTTCAGGCCATATGTATCCTGTTATTGTACACACAATCATGTTCTTGTTTGTCTGTCACATCTCTTCTGCTATTCTAGTATGGGAGTAATGTTTGCATCCTTTGC
Source organism: Protopterus annectens (assembly GCF_019279795.1). Classification (NCBI taxonomy): domain Eukaryota; kingdom Metazoa; phylum Chordata; order Ceratodontiformes; family Protopteridae; genus Protopterus; species Protopterus annectens. The sequence goes on from NC_056733.1 coordinate 1,317,370,689, forward strand.
AAATGCACAGAGTGGATTACATTATTTATTTCATCATAACTGTTTATACATAAATTAATTACATACTACTCACATCATTATACAATACCTTTGTTATGCATCATATGCCTATTCTCCTCTGTAGCATATCTGACATATCAATCTACTGTACTATACATTACACATGTTTTACATGGTATCCCATAATTCAAAGCATACTTGCACAGAAGGACCACCTTAGACATGTCATTGATTATATGCCCATACACATGCATACTGTTACAGTATATCCACATATACTATCCCCTGCTATGGCACATACTTATGGACATACCGCCACTGATGGCGGGGCTGTATTGTTCTGTTTAAAGCCGCTTTGTTGCATCCTTGTGGTGTGTCTGTGCTGTGATGTTTACATTTTACCTTGTGGCTCACTGCTGGACGCTACAACTTTTACAAACATTAGTATTGATCAGCAAGACATCACTACATAAATACCATTCCCCACTTTATGCATGGCGGATACTTTAATTACTGCAAACCAGGCTATGCATACACTAACATAACTTTCGTAATACAGAACATACTATACATATTAGGTAGTGTTCTACACAACACATACCTTGATATCATTCCGTATTTCATTCTATCTCGCCTTCTGCATCACTCTTTAAATTGTTTTAATGTATGAGCATACAGTTTGTATATCTGGTGTCGGTAAAATCTTTATATACGTCAATACCTGCAACATGTGGTTTACTGCTGCCAATTGGTGTCTGTGTGACTAATTACGTGCACTTCCAGGCTGGGCCAGCAGCTACCTCCATTCACCAATTACGTGGCGCGGGTAACAGTGGGGTATAATTGACCCTCCACTCTGGGTATTGGCCATTTGGCCCTGGCCTTCGTGGAGACAGCCTGTACGTTGTGCTCCTTTTGTTGTGTGTGCAATTGCAACTGCCATGTGCAGAGCTGCTGTATTTTGGAGTCATGTCCTCCTCGTGGATTGTGTGTGATGGCCTTGAGTATGTGGTTCTACTCTGTGACTGTAACCTGTCAGTCCCAATTCCTGTCTGATAACAGACTATTGCAACACTACTGTAATATTTCGCCGCTGCTTGTTCCGCTTATACAACGGAGATAGCAATTTTGCATGACAGCCTTTAAAATGTGTCTCTCATGTATGTTAATCTGTTCAGGGATGTAATTGACTAACTAGATGTTTTGGGCTGGAACATGGTCTGTACTATTGCTATTCCAGTGTGGGGGATGTGAAAATGTACTTAGCATATGGTATGGCCTGTAATGGCATTTACTTACGTAGTCCATGGTGAGCATATATGTGTGTGAGCCCCTTCCTAATTACAGTACTATAACTTAATAGGATTACAATCTTGTTTCGGGTCAAGCTTGTTGGTCAGTTTATGGTATGCAGGTGAAGGTTGATACTTCCATACTCCGATGTACGGCGAAGTGTGTGCAGGGATATTTTAAATGACCGCCATCCTGTATGTCTGGTCCCAGATATTTGCAGTCATTGCAGTGGTGTTGCGACTCAGACCCTGTGAGTATGGCTTGCACATACCTTTCATATGGCCAGTAGTTGGACTACTCTGTGGGTCATATTGGTGGTATTTCTATAGGCTGACATATGTATTACTAGTACACAGGATAGCACACTATACTTTTATCCTTCTGTTACATACCAATTGTTCTTGACCTTAACTACTTTAACACACTGAGGGTGGCATGCCATATCACATACTGCATTCCAGTTACACTTGGCATAACACAGTCCTCAGTCATGAGACCCTCATGTTCAGTATATGCTTCCCTGAGGTACAGGCTACCACTGAGGGGACTTGCCTGCCTAGCTTTACAGACCACTGCATACCAAATGCCATTGTTGCTTCACCAGCTGATACAGACCCCATCCATACGGGTGTCACTGTGACGGATACCGATATGAACATCATGGCCTCAACATGCATGACCCTCGGTATGAACATCACCTTTGCAGTACACCATCCACCCACTGGTTATCACATAGGTGTTAGTCCCCTACATACATGTCACATTGTACGTGTTAGTCTCCTACATGTATGTCACACACACTTTTGTGATTACCACATTGCCACTGTGGCGTGGATATCCTTCTACATGTCCACACATGTCTATACTGGGTGCGTAGCTGGTACATAGGCACCCATTGTACCTCTGAACACCAGACTTATATACACATCCATGGGTACAACACCCCGCTTAGGGTGTACCTTACACAACAGCTTTACATAACTCAACATTAAAACGCCATGATGTTTATTGAGCTACAACAGTTAAAGTTTGTGACTTATGTACAGACACCACATCTGTACACATTTTCAGACTACGTACTCAGTGGTGACCTCTGCTGTAAAGACAGGGCCCATGTCTGCAAATATGTTAATGGATATACTCCGCATGCGCGACATAAACAATAGCCACTATGAGCATGATGCTCATGGATATGTGCACACACGCGACAGTGTGTGGCATGTGCTTGTGGGTTGCATTCCCAGACCGGACACTCACCATGCTTTGGGACAAGATTCCTATGTACATCACGCATGGACAGTCAGTAGCAGTGTTCTTGTGATACCTCGCTTGGTGGATGGTGGACACATGTACGCCAGGGTTCACTGCAGTTGCTGTACTGTGCATAGCTGCAGGTTACACATGGCTCTTCTGTTCACAGGACACTACCCTAGAGAGGTGCCACTGGTGTGCACACTGTAGTTGTGGTTACACATAGACTTGCCAGACTGCATGGTACTCCACTATGAACCTGTGGAGCTATTACATGTCCTTTGTGCATGGTTACTGGAATAGCCCTTCCATTTAGATTAGCTGTCACGCTATTACAATGTCCCATGACTACAGGCCATATGTATCCTGTTATTGTACACGCCAATCATGTTCTTGTTTGTCTGTCACATCTCTTCTGCTATTCTAGTATGGGAGTAATGTTTGCATCCTTTGCAAATGCACAGAGTGGATTACATTATTTATTTCATCATAACTGTTTATACATAAATTAATTACATACTACTCACATCATTATACAATACCTTTGTTATGCATCATATGCCTATTCTCCTCTGTAGCATATCTGACATATCAATCTACTGTACTATACATTACACATGTTTTACATGGTATCCCATAATTCAAAGCATACTTGCACAGAAGGACCACCTTAGACATGTCATTGACGTTATATGCCCATACACATGCATACTGTTACAGTATATCCACATATACTATCCCCTGCTATGGCACATACTTATTGGACATACCCTGCCACTGATGGCGGGTTGTATGACATTGTTCTGTTTAAAGCCGTTTTGTTGCATCCCTTGTGGTGTCTGTGCTGTTTACCTTGTGGCTCACTGCTGGACGCACAACTTTTACAAACATTAGTACGATCAGCAAGACATCACTACATAAATACCATTCCCCACTTTATGCATGGCGGACACTTTTAATTACTGCAAACCAGGCTATGCATACACTAACATAACTTAATACAGAACATACTATACATACAGGTAGTGTTCTACATACCTTGATATCATTCCGGTATTTCGTCTCTATCTCGCTCTTCTGCATCACTCTTTAAATTGTTTTACTGTATGAGCATACAGTTTGTATATCTGGCAAGTCATCTTTATATACGTCAATACCTGCAACATGTGGTTTACTGCTGCCAATTGGTGTTCCGGTGTGACTAATTACGTGCACTTCAGCTGTGCAGCTACTCCATTCACCAATTACGTGGCAACAGTGGGGTATAATTGAATTCTCCACTTGGGCATTGGCCATTTGCCCTGCCTTCGGGGAGACAGCCTGTATTGTGTTTTGTTGTGTGCAATTGCAACTGCTATGTGCAGAGCCAAGTGTATTTTGGAGTCATGTCCTCCGTGGATTGTGTGTGATGGCTTGAGTATGTGGTTCTACCTGTGACTGTACCTGTCATCCCACCTGTCTGATAACAGACTATTGCAAACACCTGTAACATCGCCGTTTGTTCCGTTATACAACGGATACAATTTTGCATGGTGCCTTTAAATGTGTCTCTCACAAGGTATGTTAACGGTTCAGGGGATGTAATTGACTAACTAGATGTTTTTGCTGTGATTACGGTCTGTATTGCTATTGTTTCCAGTGTGGGGGATGTAGGTGCATGTACTTAGCATATATGGTTTTGTGGGGCTTGCATTTCTACGTAGTCCATATATATGTGTGTGAGCCCCTTCCCTAATTACAGTACTATAACTTAATAGACTTCTGTTACGGGAATTTATTTTGGGCCGTTGTTAATTGGTTTTTATATGGTATGCAGGTGAGGTTGATACTTCCATACCTCCGGATGTACGGCGATATGTGCAGGGATATTTTTAAATGACCGCTATCCCGTGTATGTCTGTCCCAGATATTTGCAGTCATTGCAGTGGTGTTGGTATCAGACCCTCTGTGACATGGCTTGCCACCTTTTCATATGGCCATAGTTGGACACTTGTGGGTCACACAGTGGTATTTACAGGCTGACATATGGCCACGTCAGTACACAGGATAGCACATACTTTTATCCTCATTACATACCAATTGTTCTTGGACCTTAACTACTTATCGGTTTGCATGTAACATTTTCATTTCTTACATACAGGCATGAGTATTTCCTGCAACTATTGCATAATATTTGGGACATACTAATGTCCTAAATTCTCGGACAGTTGTCCTTTGTAATTTTTCATGTCAGGCCACACCTGCCCAGGGGGGGCTGTCCCTCCCAATGTGGGACAGGTGTTTAACGCATGCCTACGGCTAGCTATACCTGCACCTACCGTAATCATCTACCCCCGAGTTGCCACCTACAGAGACACGATGCAGACACACACACACACACACACACACACACACACACACACACACACACACACACACACACACACACACACACACACACACACACACACACACACTTTACAGTCACACGGGAACACACATGGCACCCTCAACAAACACATACACAGGCTGCATCACTCACAACCACAGTTGTACACGGTACCTACGTGGAGTGCACCACCGGCAGCGGTGACTACATGTCCTTACTATCATCATATTGCTCGCGGTTCTACTGTTCCAGTACTGTGTTCTTTCTGTCTTTCAGCCTCCTGGTTATGCGTGTCAGTGTGTGACACGTTCCATAGTTGGCGGTATCCTATTTATTTGTACCTCAAAGGTGTTTTGAATGTCATTGACCTATCTATATATTTGCAGATGTCAGTGACCCCTTATATATCGACATATATCACACTATCGCCCTTTCTATCTGTATTATGTATGTGTAGATATATATATATATATATATATATATATATATATATATATATATATATATATATATATATATATATATATATATATATATATATATATATATATATATATATATATATATATATATACATACATATCTCGGACAGGGGTGGTGACAGGCACGCTACGCCTTTCATTGTGTGTTTGTCAGTGTATACTTTGTTTCCTGGACTCCGCACATTTGTGTCTGTACCTGTCACATTACACACCTGCCATAGGTTAAGATTACCTCCCATCCCACTTTGCGAGGGACAGTCCCTCTTTGTGCAGTTGTGTCCTGCGAAATATTTGTGAACATAGCACCTGCGACCATTACTAGAATAAGCTTTTTATCTATGCAAAACACTGACGTTCTGGTTTTCGTACTGGCCGGGTGTATGTGTTGTCCTGCAGACATCTGGCGTATGTCCCACATTGGTCATTTGAACTATGGCAACCCTACCGCATGTACAACTTGCCTAGCAATAGTGTTGGGTGATTGTATACATGAATGCCTGTTCCACTCCTGGCAGTGGTTGTTTTACCCTTCAGAACAGGCGCTATTTGTTCAGGGGTGACTAATGCTGTTTCACCTGTTCTGTACATCATTGACCATGATCTGCGCAATGGTCGGTGAAGCTTAGCCCTGTTTCGTGCATATCCATATAGTCATATTTAAACATAGCTTGCCAGCTGTGGGCAACGCTTATTCCCGCTAACGTGTGCTACACATATTCTGATGACCTGCATCCGGAATGCATTACCCGTGCCATCGGGATTACATTACATCCCTTGCGGGACGTGGGACCGGGAACATGCACGACAGTCACTGCATGTACCACTTGGACATCTGGGGGTTGTACACGTATTATGTCATTTTGTATGTGAAGTACACTACAGCAGTTACTCCACACTACACTCACATGGATAACTCTGTTAGTTTACAAACTGATGAGTCCAGTTAATGGTATGTCCATGTGATGTTTACTGGCTGTACTCCAGCATTGGGTATGTATATCACAATTAGCTACACCTGATAATGTGCTACACCTTCATACGACCGTGGATGCAGCATGCTGGGGTGACGAATGCCTGTCATGGGTACATCCCCTGCCTTGACACAACATCCATGATTACATTTTGTGGAGCCCCTCAGTAATGCAACGGGGAATCTGTGATGAGTGTGTGTAGGACAGTGCTTACACACATGTGCTCCCGCAATTGCCTCTGCTCCAGTAAGCGACAGTTGCTTACTCGATGTTGTGGCGACGGGAGTCACTGTTTGCCCTGTTTGGTGTTTTGCCTCTGACAATCAGGCATGTACCTACCAATGTACCTGAGAACCTATACACACAGCACCGACAGATGCTGATAGGCGCATCTGCTGTTCAGGTGTTGACATTTCCGTGTTCCAATGGCTGTTGCGTGTACAATGTATGAGGGCTGCCTATGTAGGATTCCACAGTGGGCCACCTATACATCATAATTTACAGGTGGCCGTGTTTGTGTGCCATCCATGTTACTATGTGTGCAGGTGGGGAGGGGTGTCAGTCCGTGGGAGCCTACACTGTCAAGGTATGTGCTATATGTTCCCTCTTTGCCAAGGCGTAGGCATATTGGGCATGCCTCCATCTGCCTACTGGGGCTGGCACAGTGTGTCTGTGGTCTGGATTCCTCTGTGCCTGTGTTGGCCTTGGCAATTGCAGTGGGCTGTGAGGCCCTCCCCCATTTTGACCCTGCTGCAGCTGTTTCTGCAGGATCATATTATGTAGCGTGGCACATACTATGAAGATGTGGGCACACATGCCTGGAGAGTACTGCAAGGCTCCACCAGATGTGTCCAAGCACCAGAACTGTGATTTCAGCATCCCGAACACACGCCCTATGATGATTCTTGTTTGTGCATGTGCCTCATTATGGCGTTCTTGCATTGGTGTGTGTGCATTTCTGATGGGGGTCATCATCCACGGCTCCAGTGCATAGCCAGCATCCCCCACAAGGTGGTCTTGTGGGATGCCCCCCCTGACAAATACCTGATACAGCTGTGAGGCATGCCAGATATGGGAGTCATGGTAGCTTCCAGGGCTGCCAGCACACACATCCATGATAATGCCCTGGGCATTGCACACAACCTGGCAGTTGATGGAGTGGAATCCATTGTGGTTTATGTAGCACCTACCATACTCACCAGGTGGTGACTTGATTTGTATGTGCGTGCAGTCTGTCACACCCAGTACCTCCAGGTAGTTTGCCACACGGTGGAAGTGATGCATATTGCTGGCCAACTCCTCCTGAGTTCGGGGGAAGTATATATGCTCATTGGCATTTGGTAACATGGCATCCAGGAACTGGTGTAGTACCCTGGATGCCGATGCCTGTGAGATCCCCATTATATCTCCAGTTGGTCTTTGAAAGGTACCTGTGGCTAGTATTCGCAAGCTTACACATACCTTCGTGTCCACTGGGATGGGTTCCCCTCTGTTGTTTCTGGTTCTCAGGCGTGGCCAGCACAGCTCAACTATTTGCTGTAAGATGTCCTTGTCCACCCTGTAACGCTCTACTATCTCCAGATCATGTAGCCCCTGGTAGGTTACCCTTGGTCTGAACACTCTTCTCCTCCTCCGAGGCCTACGGTGGTTGTCGGCATCATCCTCCACAACACCGTCGGTCTGTAACACATGCTGATGCATCACAGCTATGGCAGCTCCCAACATGTACATTTTAAAAGTTCCCCGTCTGTTTACACCTATGGTGCAGTGTTTGGGAATACACAGGTGTGTGTTGGGTGTTTTCACACTTTATACTGTTTTGCTGTGAACACTGATGATGTCATAGGGTGTGTATGTGCGATCATGGCTATGGGGTATCTTCTGTGTTTTATTAATGGAACCACTATCGTGCTGCCTTTGGTGTTGCATTACATTTGGATGCCGTGAATTACCTCCTGCCCTTTCATTTACATTTGTGCACGTTACACCTACCATTTGCTGGCATACATCCAGCAGCCTGCTTTCATTTGTACTTTCCTAGACCTGGCTTATTTTGCATAATGTGTACTATTGCCGGTCTACTGTGGGTTTGCTTTGCTCTGCTATGATAGTTCTCCTATCTTTGCATTCCAAGTCCTCCCTTCCTTTCTTTGCAATCCTATGCCTCCCCTATCCTGTTTTTCAGGTTTCTGCATGCAGGCTTGTCTAATGCCATCGATTGGCCGCCGTGAATTGATTGGTTTTAATTTCTCATTAGTACGGCAATTACCCTGCTTCAGAATTTCCTTCTTTTCTTCCCCTGACCTTCCTGTTTGTGCTATTGTTCGCGGCGCGTGCATCCGCTTACCGGGTTTCGGGCACAATTTCATCCCTGTACACATGCGCTTTCGGGCACCATGTGTGCTCTCAGCTAAATGGTTCTATACCTTCCTCCCCACCCCTGTCCTGCAGCTTTGCTTAGCAACGGCCAGGCCAGATTTGCATTGCCCCAATGTGCTTACTGATACGGTGGCACACCCCTCTGCTGATGTCATGTATCACCTCTGATACACTCCTCGGTGTTATAGCGCTGTGCCGTCAGGTACATCCTTAATCCGGTGGGATGTTTGCGATTCAGTATTACCTGCCTCATTTCCATGGCATTGACTACTAATTCATAGTTACAGTGCCGAACACTGTCGCGGGCCCTTGGCAACCCTTGCGCCTTGCTTGTGGTGTGCCATGCCTACCATTGCGTATTATGGTGCAATCCTGATTTGTCTTGCATTGCGATTTTATGACATTTGTATATATTTCCTTTGTATTCCTGTTTGCGCACACATGCCCTGCGGTTGTACTGTGTGTTACTGTGGACATGACATTAAATGTTGTTTTTTAGGTGTTGTACATCTTTTCTTGTGCCATTGGCTGTGTATTTCGCCATTGGCATATGTTAACTTTGTAATACATGAGTCTGGTCCGCTTCCATAACTCCGATGTTCAGTTTGGGAAAATGTAAACCATGTTTTTTGGTTTACATTTCCATGGGCTTGCGCTACGCCTGCACCACTTCGTGAATCGCTGTATGCCTTCATTAGCATGGTGCGACACTGTGCATGGGGTGATTTGCATACGTATACCGAGGGCTGTGTAGATCTGGCATACGCCGTTAGTGCACGTGGAGTTGGTTTGTACCTGAATCGCTCGGCAGACATATTTGGCATTATCCCACATACGCTACGCCTGCACCTGGTGCAGGCTTCATGAATCCGGGGGTCTGTCTTTTCTTGACAGAAAAAGTAAAAGAACAAGTGATTGCAATAATGTATTTCAGTGTACAGCTTTAATACACTATGCTCTATCCCAAACATCCATCAAGCCACAACAATGATTACTTTAATGTTATCATCATGTAGGAATAAAAAGTCACAGTAATGTGTTTCAAGTTATTGTTAAATGAACCCCACATTGATTGCAATAAAATTTTAAAACATATGATGTCTGTGTTGTTTTGTGGGCAATATCTATGGTTACCATTGTTTTATATCTATCTGGTTTCCTGACAAACTGCAGGCAAACCAAATATTCTAATGGTGTTACGGCATGATCTGTTTTCAAGATCATCTACTTTTGATTGAAACAGGGTATTTTGCCTCAATAAAAATTATGTTATGTTCAGCTTCCTGTATCCTAGTGTCCATATCATTTAAGGCTGATTCAATCCCAAAAATGAGTTGTTTTTGTTGCTGCATTTTTCCCAGAAAATCTCTGCAATTGTAGCTCTCTGTAATCTCTGTACATATGCTGGGAATGCACTGCAATCAGTTACTAAGGGCAACCAATTGCAGATGCGTTGAGTACATATGGGTTAGCTACCCATGTCCTCTTACTATATTTGTTGGATAGAGGTATAAAGAGATGCTCAGAAAATAGCATAGCCTTACTTCAGTATTAAATCTCCTATTGGTTTTCATGGGAAACTCTGAGTACGTATTTGTCTGTCACAGTTACTGTACCAGCCAAATACTTATTTTACAGATGTGCTATAAGAGAGAATTTTTTCTTACTTTGAAACCAGTTTTATATCAAGTTCAAAATAAGGGAAAAAAAAGATAAAGCAAATCTAAATTATTTCTTTACTTGTACCAGTGGATCAATACTGCAACACTGAGCTACCATATAACCTTCAGATAAGGTACTAAACTAGTGTCATCAAAGATGGACCCCTGCCCTCAAAAAAAAAAAAAAAAAAAAAAAATATATATATATATATATATATATATATATATATATATATATATGACTTTACTGTATTTTAATAACTTTCTCCTTTGAATATTATACTTTCTTTATTGTCTCTAGATATTTCTGTTAAATTCTATGTAAAACTGACACTGTACCTGTCAATGTTGTTCTTGTTTTATTGGAGCTTTTCTCCCCAGGGCTCCGCTGAAAATGGGCTCACACCCAGACAGACTATTCCGCTCAACAAATGTAAAATAAATAAATAAAATAATGTTGCTGGTTAGCATCTAGTAGAAAAATGTTTAGAAACACTTGTCTACTGACAACAGAGGCAGCATTTATAGTCACTTTTATTGGAGCTTCAAAATGATGCCGATCCTGTTTCATGACTGTAGCATCTCATTATACCGCTGTTTTGGCTATGACTACTTAACAGTCACACCAGTATTCTCCATCCTTTCACATCTTGCACTTTTTCTGTCTGTCACTAATAATCTCGGTGTTGCAAGAATTACTGGTACTGTATTTGGAGACATCTTGATATAAAATTGCACTGATCAAAATCCTAATCATGTAAATACATCTGCATATGTCTGCAAAATATTATCTTCAGAAAAAACTTTCTGGAAATGCTTGGCAGAACCCTCTGAGCTGATGCCTGAATATGTGAATTACACTGTACTTGTACACTGTAAAATTCGTAAGCTGCTCATATGCAAAATTGTAGTATATTTGGTTAAGTTACTGAATTTTTCAAACATCTTTCATGTATTACTTTGTACTTCTGTACTTATATTCCAAAGTATGCAAATTATGGCCCACAGACTTTACCTTATGTCCAGAACATGTTAGTAAAGTACAAGCATATTTACAAATAGTATCTGACAATTTTATTATGATAAATGTGGATTCAGTTACAGTACTGGACTCTGCTATAGTATCTAGCTTAAAAGTAATGCATTTGCTTTGAATTATAAACTCTTCTGGTCAGTAAGCTTTTTCTGTAAAGTATATAACTTGCACTATCCCCTGAGTCTGCATTTATAGGTTCATAGATAGGTACTAGGCTATCGGCCCTGGGGCCTATACAAGCCCAGCCAAAAAGGTACCCTGGCTTTTGCCACCCACGAAAATTATTTTCCTGTGCCACTGTTGAGCAGGGCCACAGAGGTGATCCCCGGGGTGAATTTCCTATTTCCCATCCAATCATCAAGATTTTTCTTGAAGAGTGCTAATGAGGAGTTTTGTTTGATATAGATAGGTAGTTTATTCCAGAGTATGGGAAGTCTCTGGGACAGGAATCTATCCCTTCAGCATGTTCTGTTTATTGTGGTGACAAGGTTTAGGTCCCTAGAGCATGTAGCTCAGAGAGATTGGGATTTTTTAAGTGGAGCATGTCCAACAGCTCTGGGTTTGACATAGCTTTGTATGTTAAGAAGAGATCACCTCTGAGTAGGCGATATGCGATGGAGTAAAGCTGGAGATTTTTGAGACAGTCTTCGTAGGGCATCTGTTTGAGGCTGGTAATCCTCTTTGTGAGGTATTTCTGCGGCCTTTCCAGTTGTTGTAGATGTCTTGTGAGGTACATACCAAAAGGGGCATTGTACTCTATAATGGGTCTAATGAGTGATAAGTAGAGGGGAACAATGACGTCTTTTTTTCTGGATGAGAAACCTTTTGTGATGAGGTGTGCCACGTAGAAGGATTTCCTGACTACTGTGGAGATGTGATTATCAAAGGAGAGACTACTGTCCACCTGTGTCCCAAGGTCTCTTATCACACTTTCGGTGTTAAGTATACTACCGCCTATGTTGTAGTTCATGGGTACAGAGTTTTTACCAAAGGGGATGACAATGCACTTTTTGGCATTGAGCTTGAGGCCATGGCTTTGACACCAGGCATCTGTTTCAGTGAGGCCCTTTTGTAGGATGTCCACATCGTTAGGAGTTTTGATTATGGCTTCTAGTTTGCAGTCATCTGTGGACTTCATTAGCCAAAGACCTTCTGTGTTAGCCTGTACTTCAGAGAAGTAGATACCAAACAGGAGAGGACCCAGCCTGAACCCTGTGGTACTCCACTTGTCACTGGTCTAAAGTCAGATTTGGAGTCTGCTACTTTCACTGTGTGGGTTCTGTCAGTGAGCCAGTTGGCAACCCATCTTGTGACATAGCGATTCATACCTAGTTTAGTGATTTTATCTATAATTCCAGAGTGGGGGATGGTGTTGAAAGCCTTGGCAAGATCCAGATAGGCTGTGTGAACCACCTTACCCTTGTCTATGGCTTTGGGAACTGCTTCAAAGAAGTCTATCAGGTTTAGGAGACATGATCTGCCTTTTACAAACCAAAACTGGGTGGGTTCCAGATTTTGGAGATTACCAATGTCTTTGTTTATAAGTTCCATGATGATACGTTCCATGGCCTTGCAGACCAGGCTCGTCAGGCTAATGGGGTGGTAGTTCCCGGGGTCCATGGTGGCTCCCTCCTTGTGGAGTGGGATAACCGTCACTGTGTGCCATTCATCAGGCACAAAGCCTGAGGTGAGGCTATGATTGAACATGGTACTTAGGTGGGGTGCCAGTTCATTCTGTAGTTCATGTAGAATGCAGCCTGGAATGTAGTCTGGTCCCATGGATGTTGTGTTCTTGGCTTTGGAGAGTGTGGTTTTTACCTGTAAAGCTGTGATTACAGGAACTTTGCATTCTTCCGGTATAGAGATGGTCTCTTTAGGGGGTGAGAGGGGGGTAAAGTTAGCACTGAACCTATCTGCCAGGATGTTGGCAATATCAGTTGGGTCTGTATATTTAGTGCCATTGTGCTGTAACTCAGAGCAGATCTGAGTGTTGCCAATGAGATTCTTGACATAGCTATAGAATGGTTTGTGGTTGTCTTTAGAATCAGTGGTGATTTTGTTTTCGTAACTAGCTTTGGAGGAATTTATCAGGGATCACAGCTTCTTACTGAGGCTGACCAGGGAGCTCCTCCACTCATGGGATTTTACTCTCTTTTGCAACAGTTTCTTCCTTCTGTTGTACAGTTTGTTTATGGCAGGGAACCTCCAGATTGGCTTCCTTTTTTGGAGGATAGTGTCTTGGTTCTGTTTGGGATAGCACGATCCATGAACTCATGTAAGTGCTTATAAAGTGCAATTGTGTAGGATTCAGTGGTTGTAACTGTTTTGTCCATCTGCATGGGTGTCATGAAGTTCACCACTTCTGTCTTAAGAAGCATGAAGTTGGCTTTGGAGAATTTTTTACCATGGTTTCCTTAATGGGAGGTGGGGGCAGGATGTGGATATCTAGGGTAATTAGCTTATGGTCGGATCGGACCTATGAGGCATTGACTTCAGGTGTGGAACACCTGTCACTCATGTTGGTAATGATGCATCAACAAGCATTTCATCCTTCCTTCTATCTTTAAATCCAATAACATGCAAATCTTGCAAAACAGGTTCATTCTATTTTTTGCATTTATTTTTAAAATTATTTCACTTTCATGTTTCCCTTAAGTTTGATTAAATGATTTGGTCATGCCTATGAGTATACTTAAATAGAAGGCTTTATTTATCTGTGCAGTTGCTTCTCAGTTCAATATTTGATATCATGGCTTTCCATGCTGTTGTCTTTGTTCTTATTTTGTCTTTAAACTCTATACTTAATTTTCTAATTATTGTCAGTAGCATTTTTTTATTCCAGAGTAAGCCATTTTAGATACATACTTGTAATTTCATTCATGCTGTATACCTCCAAGTGTTTGTCTAATGGCTTTTCTGGTCCTCTCAACAGTCTGTTTAGATGTGTCAGATAATATTGTCTCACCAGTATTCTCCTTCCTTTCACATCTTGCACTTTTCTCTGTCTGTCACTAATAATCTCTGTGTTGCAAGAATTACTGGTATGGTATTTGAAGACATCTTGATATAATATTGCACCAATCAAAATCCTAATCATGTAAGTACATCTGAATATGTTTGCAAAATATTATCATCAGAAAAACTTTCTGGAAATGCCTGGCAGAACCCTCAGAGCTGATGAATGAATATGTGAGTTACACTGTACTTGTATATTGTAAATTCTTAACTTGCTGACATGCAAAATTGCAGTATATTTTGTTAAGATACTTAATTTTTCGAACATCTTTCATGTATTATTTTGTATTTCTGTACTTATATTCCGAAGTGTGCAAATTATGGCCCGCAGACTTTACCTTATGTCCAGAACATGTTAGTAAAGTACAAGCATATTTACAAATAGTATCTGACAATTTCATTATGATAAATGTAGATTTAGGCACAGCAATGAATTCTGCTATAGTATCTAGCTTAAAAGTAATGCATTTGCCTTGAATTATAAGCTCTTCTGGTCAGTAAGCTATTTCTGTAAAGTATATAACTTGTACTATCCCCTGAGTCTGCATTTCTAATGCATGCACAAGCATTTCATCCTTCCTTGCAATTTAAATCGAATAACATGCAAATCTTGCAAAACAGATTTATTTTATTTTTTAAATTTGCTAGTTTGGTGTCTGGGTCCTTTTTGCTGCAGTGTCTACAGTTTGGTTTACTTTATTTTTAAAATTATTTTCACTTTCATGTTGTCTGTAAGTTTGATTAAATGATTTGCTCATACCTCTGAGTATACCTTATATAGAATGCATTATTTATCTGTGTGGCTGCCTCTCACTGCTATATTTGATATCATGGCTTTTCTTGCTGTTGTCTTTGTTCTTATTTTGTCCTTAAACTCTATACTTCATTTTCTGATTATTGACAGTAACATTGTCAGTAACATTTTTAATATTTAAATGGCCCATCTCAATGCCGGAAGATTGTCAAATTCCAGTAATAGCAGCCACACAGGTAAAAAACGCACTTTCCAAATCTAAGAATACAGCATCCATGGGACCAGATGACATCCCAGGCTGTGCACTATATGAACTACAAAATGAACTGGCACCTTACCTAAGTGTCATGTTTACCCTCACCTCAGGCTTCGTGCCCACTGAATGGCGCACAGCTACAGTTATCCCACTCCACAAGGGGGATCCACCTTCGATCCCGGGAACTACTGTCCCATCAGTCTGACAAGCCTGATCTGCAAGGCCATGGAATGTATTATCATGGAACTTATACAAAAAGACATTGGTAACCTTAAAACACTGGACCCCACCAAGTTTGGGTTCGTGAAGGGCCGATCTTGTCTCCTGAACCTGATTGACTTCTTTGAATCATTCTCCAGAGCCGTGGACGAAGGTAAGGCAGTCCACACAGCCTATCTGGACCTCGGCAAGGCCTTTGACACCATCCCCCACTCTGGAGTCATAGATAAACTTACTAAGCTGGGCATTAATCCCTATGTCACTTGATGGATTGCCAACTGGCTTACTGACAGAACCCACACTGTAAAAGTAGCTGACTCCAAATCCAGCTCCAGAGAAGTGACAAGTGGGGTACCTCAGGGTTCAGTCCTGGGACCTCTCTTGTTTGGCATCTACTTCTCTGAAGTACAGGCCGACACTAAGGGACTCTGGCTAACAAAGTTCGAGATGACTGCAAACTGGGAGCCATTACTGAATCCCCAAATGATGTGGATACTCTACAAAAGGGCGTTACAGAAACAGATGCTTGGTGCCAGAGCCATGGGCTCAAGCTCAATGCCAAGAAAATGTATAGTTATCCTCTTTGGGAAAAGACATGTACCCATGAATTACCACATAAGTGGCAGTACACTAAACACTGAAAGTGTGATAAGAGACTTGGGGACACAGGTGGACAGTGGTCTTACCTTCAATAACCACATCGCCACAACAGTCAGGAAATCCTTCTATGTGGCGCACCTCATCACTAAGGACTTTTCATCCAGAAAAAAGGAGGACATTGTCCCACTGTACTCATCTCTCATTAGACCCATTATAAAATACAATGCCCCATTTGGTATGTACCTCTCAAGACATCTGCAACAACTGGAAAGGCCACACAAATACCTCACTAAAAGAATCACAGGCCTAAAGCAGATGCCGTATGCTGACTACCTTAAAAAACTCCAGCAATACTCTGTCGCATATTGACTACTCCGAGGTGATCTCTGCTTAACATACAAGACTATGTCAAACCCAGAGCTGTTGGACATGCTACACTTAAAGAAATCCCAATCCCTCAGAGCCACACGCTCCAGGGATCTAAAGCTTGTCATCACAATAAATAAAACATGCTGGAGGGATAGGTTCCTGACCCAGAGACTCCCCAGACTCTGGAATAGACTGCACATCCGTGTCAAGCAGAGCGCCTCTTTGGCCCTCTTCAAAAGGAACCTTGATGATCAGGTGGGAGAAAGGAAATTCACCCCTGGGATCATGTCAGTCGCCCTGCTAGACAAGGGTCCAGGGAAGTAAATAGTGTGGGAAAAAATAGCCAGGGAATTGTTATGGCTAGGCTTGTATAGGCCATAGGGCCGATAGCCTAGTACCAACCTATGAATCTATATGTAATTTCATTCACCCTGTATATCTCCTATTGTTTGTCTCACTGCTTTTCTGATCCTTTCAACAGTCTGCATTGTACATGTTTAGATGTGTCAATATTGTCTCTTTTCAGTGAATCATGCAAGCTACTCAATTTATAGTCTCTCACTCAAATCTTTAACTCAGTTACAAATAAAGCATTGTTATTGTACGCTTGTTGATTCTTTGTAAAGAATACTTTCTTTAAGAATAGTATATTTTTGTTTAGTTCAAAATAAGCTTGAAATTTCTCTTTAATTATTGCTAAGTTATTTTTCCCTTCATTAAGGTCAAAAGTGTTAAATGTCTCTAAAACTTTCTTGCCTGTGATATGTAGCAATGCCATTCACTGTGAGGTACAACTCAATTTTGTAGATCTATAGCTTACCGTTTTCAAAAAAGTCACCATATAGATTAAGAGGTGGCAGTAGTAATGGCTTTACTATTTGTTCAAATATTACTTGTAATGAATAAATAGAAAGAAAATGGTGGCTTAACAGTTTTGTAATGTTTGGAAATGTTTTCTTTTTTAGATAAAGATACAAAAGGCAGATATATTAGTCGTTAAAACTTAATGTGAATTTCAAAGGCAATAGCCAGTCTGATGTTTACACTTTGAAAATATGAAAATCAAATAATTTTGTGTTTATCACAAAGCAAAATAAATGTATGATTGATTATGTCATAAGTGATGGTTTAATAAAGATGTTTCTTATTTAAGAAAAAGGAGCAGGAATTGAATAATTTATGTAATGTTGCTTAGATTATATGATATATGGCAATATATGAAAAGCATGTTTGTTAGTTTGATTACTTTTATATAATGTTACTGTGCCTATGTCAAAAGTGATAATTCAATAAAGGTGTTTAAAAAAATACCTCATGGCAAAGACAGTCTAGTCACATTACACACTGTAAGTGTTCCCAGTGTCCTAAATTCAGTTTTTATTTTGATAGCATCTAATATACATTTATTACTTATTCTAACTCCTACTCTTAAAGAGACATATGGTACAAGAGGTGTGTCCACTTCAACATGTGCACTTTTAGTGCTCTTTGAATAACAATCGCATGACTCTAACTTCTTCATTTCAAGGGACATATATCAGTTATTTGCAAATGGGTTAAAGCTACGTATAATTATTGTTACACTCCCACATACACTAGGGTGAAATTAAAGATAATAGTAAAAATGCCCATTTGTTAACCAGGTAGGCTCACTATAAAAACAGGAGTGATCCAGGAACACTATCTGATTAAGTGCCTTGCTTAGGGCCACACAGCAATCTGACTGTGGGCTGAGGGAATGAAACACTGTACAACAGGAGCTACAGTTCACAGCCTTAACCCTCTGTGCCACACGCAGATCACAGGCAGGAGCAACTGTTGCTGAGTTAAAACTATGCTTGCTGTTGTCTAAATGTTATATATTTAAATTATAGCTATATCCTTGGTGTCTTTTGGAAGATTAATGACATCAGAGCCCCACATCAGAGCCCCAACTGCCTGTTTGGTACGTAAAGAATACAGATGATAGTCAGGTGACATTTTTATGGCTTTTGGTCAGATTTATAAAATAATAAACTCGGACCCATTATTGCTCACCCTGTGATTAATGATGTACTGGTTCAGGTACTTGTGTATTTAAATTAGTTCTTCCTTGAGCAAAGCAATTTGCAGTTATGAGCATCCTTTGCTTACTAAACTCATTGGATCACACTGACAAAACTCAGTTTAAGATGAGATATTTCCCAAGATGTCATTAATGTGCAAGGAGAGCCATCTATCAAATCTACAGCTTTACAGCAGTATATTAAGTGAATCCACAGAAATGACTTTAGATAAAAATTAAAAAAAATCCTTTATTCCATCAGTCCAGTATTCCATCAGCTTTCATCTCATTGCAATGAATCCATGAGATTATCATATTATGCCACCATGAAGCATGGACTGAATTTAAACAACCACCATGTTTTTTCCCTCATTATATGTGTTCTATTTAGTGAGCGTCAGTTATAAAAAAAGATAAATAAAATTATATTAAAAGAAAATAAAGAGTTGCAATTTCTTTTATTTTTTGCTTGCTATCCATGGCACTTGAAAATCTATGTTTAGTGAGCATGAGGAAATAAATAAAACAAAACGATTGCAGTTTACGGTATTAGAAGGATGTGTGTGTTTCTGTGTGTCTGTGTGCACATACATGCTTGCAATTATGCTCATGATCATGAATTTTGGATAAAGCCAACAATAATGCATGATATAGAACCAGAAACAGGTTATTTTGTAAATACTACCCTTATTCACTTAAAAAATTAATAGAGTAAGAGGTTTTATATCAACATTCTTTCTTCAAACAATAAGAAGTATGAAAAATCAAATGTATTGCAAGCAACAGAGCTGAAATATGAGGCAAAATCAGAGACAAGCTGAGAGGTGACAGGATGAGATGCATCCTTTTTATTGTATAGAATTTTTCATTCATTTGCTGAAAATGAGGCATCTGAGGTATAGGCAATGAAGAAAGTGTGTGTGAGTGTGTGTGTGTGTGTGTGTGTGTGTGTGTGTGTGTGTGTGTGTGTGTGTGTGTGTGTGTGTGTGTGTGTGTAAGTGAGCATTTGTGCTTCTGTGAACTTTACCCCCCTCTCACCCCCAAAAGGGCCCATAACCATACCAGAAGAATGTAGAGCCCCTGAAATCACAGACACTCAGGTTAAAACAGCCCTCTCCAAAGCCAAAAATACAGCATCAATGGGACTGAACGGTTTCCCAGGCTGAGTCCCACACAAGCTCAAAGACAAACTAACCCCTCACCTAAACACACTATTCAACTCAGCCTCTCCACAGGCTATGTACTCATAGAGTGGCACTCAGCAGCGGTTATTCCGCTCCACAAAGGTGGAGCTACAACAGACCCCGGGAACTATTAACCTATAAGCCTGACTAGCTTGGTCTGCAAGGCTATGGAGTGCATCATCATCATAGAACTCATTAACAGAGACATTAGGAACCTCCAAACATTGGATCCTACCCAGTTTGGCTTTGTTAAGGGCAAATCATGCCTCCTAAACTTGGTGGACTTCTTTGAGACAGTTACCAAGGCTTTAAATGAGGGAAGGAGGTCCACACAGCCTGCCAAGACCTCGCAAAGGCCTTCGACACTATTCCCTATTCTGGTATTATAGACAAGCTCACCAGCCTGAACATAAACCCTTACATCACAAGATGAGTTGCCAACTGGCTCATGGACATAACCCACATGGTGAGAGTTGCGGGAGCTAGGTATCTAAACTGGTTACAAGTGGCATTCCCAGGGCTCAGTCCCAGGACCCCTCCTGTTCGGCATATACTTCTCAGAGGTACAGACAAGCACAGGAGGACTATGACTGACCAAGTTCGCAGACGACTGCAGACTAGGGGCTATAATTGACTCTCCAGCTGACACAGACATCCTCCAAAAGCATCTCACTGAGACGGATACCTGGTGTCAAAATCATGGCCTCAAGCTAAATGCCAAAAAGTGCATCCCCTTTGGAAAAATCAAAGTACCCACAAACTACCAAATAGGTGGTAGTCCCCTAAATATAGAAGATGTAATAAGGTATCTGAGGACCCAAGTAGATAGTAATCTCTCCTTTGATAATCACATTGCCAAAGTGGTTAGAAAATCCTTCTATGTGGCCCACCTAATCACAAAAGGGTTCGCCTCCAGATCAAAAGAGGTCATTGCGCCCCTCTACTCATCATTCATCAGACCCATCATAGAGTACAATGCCCCATTTTGGATGTACCTTTCAAGACACCTGCAACAGCTGGAAAGACCACAGAAGTACCTCACCAAGAGGATCACTGGCCTCAAACAGATGCCCTATGCAGCTCGATTGAAGAACCTCCAGCTGTACTCGGTTGCATACCGCCTACTCAGAGGTGATCTCTGCCTGACATACAAGGCCATATCCAACCCAGAATTGATGGACATGCTCCACCAAAAGAAAACCATATCCCATCAAGCCACATGCTCTGGGAATCTAAACATCACCACAACAATAAATAGGACGTGCTGGAGGGATAGAGTCATGTCCCAGAGATTTCCCATGCTTTGGAACAAGATTCCACTCTACATTAGGCAGAGCTCCTCACTAACACTCTTCAAGAGAAACCTTGATGAGTGGATGGGAAACAGAAAGTTTACCCCGGGGATCACTTCAGTGGCTCTGCTGGACAGAGACACAGGGAACTAATCTAAGGGGGCAGTGAAAGCCAACACATTCTGGCTAGGCTTATAAATGCCTTCGGGCAGATAGCCTAGTACCTACCTATGAACCTATGAAAATGTGCGTGAGCCTATCTTTGCCTCTGCATGTGTGTGTGCATGTGGGGGAGCTCATATAAATGTATCCATATGTTTGAAATATTGTCTCTTTGTGTACATATGAAACTCACTATGTGTGTATACGTGTGTGTGTGTGTGTGTGTGTGTGTGTGTGTGTGTGTGTGTGTGTGTGTGTGTGTGTGTGTGTGTGTGTGTGTGTGTGTAAAATATGCTGTCCAACAGCAATTACATATCTTTCAGCAATTATGAAACAGTAGTTGGAGGAACTATTAAACAAAATAAAAAAATAAAAATATATTATTAGCAAAACAAATACAAACCAATTTAACAGAATGACAGAAGGTTATCAAGTACAAACATATAAATCTGGTACCTGCAGACATGCATTTTATATTATTAATTCCATAAGGGTCACTATGTTAGTATATCTTGCATTATTTACATTGTGTGTGGTGAATTTATCTCTCACTACTAGAAGACAGTCATGCATGCACCAATAATATAAAGACCAGTGTTAGCAATGTCCAACAGATGTGCGCAAGGACTGGACACATATTTTCAACAAGTACTTCATTAATCTTCATCTGGCAGAAAATGAAAAAAGCTTGTCAAAGTCCCTGAGGGAAGGAGGTCAGGTCAAATGTTTTAGTGAAAACATTTGCCCTTCGAAAAGATCCTATTCCTTCGGCATTCTGCTATGGGAAATGCTTGTAGTAGACAAAATATGTACATGGAAGTTGATGATACCAGCAGGTTTAAAGACTGGCAGAATGTTATCTACGCATTCTAGTTGTAGGAACTCTCTTTGCCTTGAAAGGGGAATTATGTAAAACTGCTGCAGTGGGGGGTCCATAATGGGTTTTTATATAGCAAGATAGGTCAAGATTCATAAAGATGGTCTCCAACTGAATATAACTCAATCCAAGCCACATACCAGAACTCTATCCAAATTACGAAAGAGCCATAATGCCCTGGAGTAATGTCATATACAACTTCTTACTTGGAAGAGTTCAGGTGTGCAGTTTAGTATGCAAATGAGTATTCACAATATGGTCTATGATTTATAAAAGTGTGAGTCATTATGTACAATGTGAACATGCTGTCAGAATGTATGCCTCTACAACCATAGATTAATAGCACCTAAAAATGAATGCTGCACCTGATGTACTAATTTCTGTATGTGTGGCAGACCATGGCTGAGCAATATTACCACAGAAAATGGTCTTCCTCTATATCAGTATGTGCTTAAAAATTTGATCTCAAAATTGGAGCCACTTGGGAATGAGTACCAACTACAGTACATGAGGGTGAGAACTACTCTCTGCTGCACCAGTCCCCTATTGATATCACTGACCTGTAGCCAGTAGGATCCAAAGACCAAGTGAATATCACTGTTAACTAACATGCAAATGTACTTTGCTCCAGCGTCATGGTAAAGGAGCCTGAAACATTTATGAACTGCTTTGTGTCCTGACTGCATTCCAGAACAACCCAATTACATGCCTCTGTCCGGAATATCTGAGTCAATGTTTTGCACATTTGTCAGGTTTATATGACATAACTAAATTATTTTTTTGACTACTTATTGACATAAACCTTTTCTGGTTCCCCACTTCACAATTTCCTGATGAGTTATTTTAGTAGAACTTTTTGTGCTGTTTGTAAATGGGTTTGAGAAGTACAGCTTTGTGCAGTGCCACTCACCCATTGTTTTGTGTGTGTGTGTGTGTGTGTGTGTGTGTGTGTGTGTGTGTGTGTGTGTGTGTGTGTGTGTGTGTGTGTGTGTGTGTGTGTGTATGCTCTTTCTGCATATCTCACAATTCTATCTCTGTCTTTGCTATAATACTTCTTAGGTAATACATACCTAGAGTGCCTCTATCTGTCTTTTTGGGATGAGAAGTGAAGCATGTGGCACAGAGTAGCATTAGGTAGCCTACAAAGACCTTTCTCCTTTAGTGGTACCAGTTCTTGTCCCTGAGTGTATGTGGCCTATTCTCCAAATGTTGGTCATTCTCTAAATATTGGTCACTCTCCAATTACTTTGTAAGGAGTTGTCTGCAATTGGGAGCACTCCAGTGACAGACACACTGACTATTGATATATAGGGACAGTGGAGACAAAATGAAAGAAATGCCAGATTAAGTAATTCATTTATTTGACATTTGTTAACCGGGTTAGTCCAACTGGGTAGAGACCCTTTTTCAGCAGAGACCCAAGGAGAAAAGCTCCACAAAACAGTTACATAAAATTTGAATGGATACAGGAAAGCAAAAATTATAACAATAACAAAGTATAAAAAAAAAGAAAAATCTTAAAGTATGAATCTAAAAACTGTAAAAGTTTATACATACATACAGGAATAGTATGAATGAAGATGATTCAGAAGAGAAACAAAATGCCAACAGTATATGATAGGAAGATAGCTAAAGAGAGAGACTGAAGTGTGGAGGAGAGGCAGAGAAATAGTCTAATTAGGAGTATACAAAATCATAGTAGGTAGGATTTAAGTCAAAGACTGCAATAGACAAGAATTAAGTGAATGACTATTGAGAGGGAGATTGACAGGTAGAGATAATAGCGGGTAGGAAGAGAAATGTTAAGGTAGGATTGGAAGATAAGAGTATAGGATTATGTTGGGTCATTGCAAAGGCATAGCCATTCCTTCTGATAGGTAGCTTTTAGTGTAGTTTTAAAGCAGCTGGATTTAATGATAGATCTAATGTGAGGTGGGCGGTTGCTCCAGGCTTTTGCAGTAGAGTAGCTATGAAGTAGTTTGCCAACATTTTTTTTTTGGCATATAAACTTGTAGTAGGTTTTGTTGAGAGCTACAAAGAGCATGGTTGGGAGTGTATGGTTGGATGAGTGTGGAGAGAGAGGGGTCAAAACGAATGATCACATAAGACAGAATGAGCGATGAGGAACTGGGATAATAGAATCTGGTGGTGAAATTCCAACCACTGTAGGTTTTTTAAGGCTACAGATTGAATGGTGTGGTAAGGTAGGTTCAATGCAAATCTTTCAATTTTGTTATAAGTACAGATATAAGACAGAAGATTAGATTGGAGGCTTGTGAGTATAGGGGCTCCATAGAGTAATGTGGGGAGAAGGAAAGCTTGAGCAAGGGAAAGTCTAGAGGAATGGGGAGAAATTTTTTTATGTCTGTAAAGGAGTCCAAGTTTTTGGTGAGTCTTTTTAATGCATTGCTGAATGTGAAGATCAAACTTTAGGTGGTCATCGATAGTAATGCCAAAGGGTATTGTATGAGGCTCAGTAGAGGATGGGTATGTTATTCAAGGATGAGACAGAAAAGGTCGTTTTATGCTGTTGGAGAGTAGAAGGGAGAAATAGGATAAGCTTTGTTTTCTTAGGGCTTAAAACCAGTTGGTTAGTAGTGAGCCACCTTTCGACAGAGTGGAGGGAGTCTTGAGTGAGGGTATGGAGGTGAGTAATGCTGCTAGAGGAGAAGATGATAGTGGAATCATCTGCATATAGAATAATAGTAGAGAGTGGGCAAGAAGAGTGAAGGTCATTAATAAAGATATTGAAAAGTAGGGCTCCAAGGATGGAGCTTTGGGGACCCCATTTTGAATAGGTAAAATGGGAGAATAAGTTTAATTGCCATTTAACCACCTGAAAACGATTTGACAGGTAGCTGGAGAACCAAGACAGAGTAGAGTTAGAAAGGTTTAGTGAAGCTAGCTTGAATAGGAGTATTTTGTGGGAAATGATGTTGAAGGCTTTGGAAAGATTGAGAAACAAGTGGGATACTAACTCATTATTATCACGAGATTTTGCAGTGGTATTTATGAAGGATATAAGAGCAGTAGCAGTACTATGTTTAGGGTGGAAGCCATGCTGGGAGGGAATGAGAAGGTTTTCATGAAGTAAGTGATCAAGGAGCTGTTTGAGGATGCATTTTTCTAACATTTTAGACAGAGAGGATAGGATAGCAATTGGCTAAAATTTGAGGGGTCAGTTGCATTGCCACCTTTGTGAAGGGATATGACATAGAATTTTTTCCAGATATTAGGCACAGTGTTTTCCTGAATGGATCTATTGATTAGTATGGAAATGGGGAAACCAACTGAATTAGCGGCTATTTTTAGGAATTGTGGAGGTAAATTATCTACTGATGAGGAACAAGTTTTAAGTTTAGAGAGAAGGAACTTGATGTACATAGTAGAGACAGGTTTGAGAGAGAAGATGATAGAATGGGGGAAAATAGGAGGTGCACGGTCAGAGATAGTGTCATTTTTGGTCAGGCTGCAGATTGAGTCAATAAAGAAGGAATTGAGGAAAGTCAAAAAAGAAGGACTTTTCTTAAACCTGAGCATCGTTATGAGACAGATTTAGAGGAAAGCACTACTGAGTTATATGGCTTCATAACTGGATGTATAGAAACATGGTTTCAAAATAGCTAAGACAAGAGAAGCCACACAGTTCCTTGTTTGCAATTACTCATCAGTTTAATACACATCTCATGCTACCAGGTACAATTTGGTCTGTTTGTTTTTTACCAGCAGTATTTTCCAACTAAGATGTTGTAGGTCTTATTCCTTGTAACAGCAAGAAATAAATCTCTACCAAAACCCGAAGCCACATTCCTTGAAGATTGGCATGTGGTCTCTGTGAACACAATCTGTATCATGTGCTTAATTCAGATTTATGAATTATACCACAGCCAATTCCACGAATAAGAAATTGTGCATAAATCGCATGTACAAGGCTGCATACCATGTTTACTATTACAATGGCCTACTTGCGGCTCATACCATATAATGTTCATTGGGGGAGTGTTTGTTGAAAGTACCTGTTCTAGAATATCGAAAACTGGGTAATTTTCTACATTACTAACACTGAATTTAGTTTACACTATTTGGTGAAGTATGCCTTTCTGGGGCTCATTTTCCCTTACATACTCTTAATTTTCTTCCCCTATCCATTCCTCCCTTGTAATATTAAAAAATATTGAGACATGGAAAGGAAAAAAGGCAGAAAGAACCTCTTGGTTAAGTGCTGAAAGTGTATCTACTGTTAGCATTTGGAAAGCTATTACTTAAACTAAAATGTACCACCTCAGCTACTAACAAACTTCCCTTTGACTAACTACCTACTTGTGTTATTGCTTTCCCAATCTCCATATTGATACATAAGTCCATATATAAATCCTAATAATTATGTTTGTTAACAAACAGAACCACTGCATACATAGTCCCTTTTTAGGGTCAACCCAGGAGCAGGACCCGGTTATATGACTTGCTCAAGGTCGCACAGGAGGACTGAAAGAGTCTACCCTTGTACCACAAGAACTACACTTCACAACCTTAATTTCTGCACCAACTGTCAGATACAAATATGTCCCATCCATTTGTAAAATTGCTTACATTATACCAATACACAAAGGGGATATATCGAAAGAGTTCAATAACTACAGACCTACTGCAATCTCCTACCGACTTCTACTGAATCCTAGGGAAGTGCTCCATGCATAATCTACACAGCACCTAAACTGAAATAACCTACTCTCCAAAACACATCATGGTACAACCACCACTTCACAAACACTATAAATCAATATAGGAATAATGGCAAACTGGTGTCTGCCATGTTTTTAGATCTGTCTAAAGCATTTGACACTGTATCATATCAATACCTTCTCTCTGAACTATCTTCTGTCTGTATTTCCTAGTCCTCTTTGAGATGATTCCTTAGTTACCTATCTGGAAGGAGACAAGCAGTGAAACAGCAACAGGATTATTCACCATTTTTACCAATGACTATAGGAGTTCCACAAGGTTCAGTACTAGTACCCCTTTTTGTTTAACATCTTTACAAATAAACTCCACACTGCTGTACATCAAGTTAGTGTAATCCAATAAATTGCACTATTATCCCAATGGCAAAGCAGAATTCCCCACTAATTAAAATATTGACAGCACCCATTTAAGTTCAAATCCAGTGATTTGAGGTCTGCGAATACAGGTTGACATCAATCTGAACTTTGACCACCAGGTTTCCATGGTGGCAAGGAAAGCCTTCTAAATTGCACATCTTATAAGTAAAGGCATAACATCTATGTCTAAGGATGTTAAAAACCCACTGTACTCAACCTTAAGCAGACTATTAATAGAGTATAATGGTCCGTTCTGCATGTATCTCACCAGACACCTGCAGCAACTAGAGAGACCACAGAGGTTTCTCACTAAGAAAATACAGGGCCTCCAAACCATGACCTATGTGGATAGACTGAATGCCCTGTCACTGTGATTTGTATCATATAGACTGCTGAGAGGTGACTTGTGCCTGGCCTACAGGGGAGTTTCTAACCCCAACATGATGGAAATGCTGCACATCTACAAATCAAATGGCACTAGAGTCACTCATTCTAGGGATCTCAACCTTGCCAGTGACATTAACAGAACATGCTGGAGAAACAGGTATATCTGCCAGAGACTGTCACAGCTCTGGAATAAACTTTCCAATTCATGTGAAGCAGAGCTCCTTAATGACCCTATTCAACTGCAACCTGAACAAATGGATGGGTGAACACAAATTCACCCTGCGGGTAGCACCCATGTCCTTCATGGACAGGGGTAGTCAGTGCTAATCTGTAAAGTACATCCATCTAACCAAGGACAATTGGGGCAACCCAGAAATAACAATAGTTAGACTTATAGAGGCCCTAGGGCTGCTAGCTTGGTAACCTCCTGTGAACCTATGAACCTATAATACCCATACTGCAAGAGATCATCCAGACGTCTTTTTTCTCTGTTGAGCCTTGGCTGAAAAATATGTATTTATGCTTCTTAATCCCCAAAAAGTAAAACTGATGCTTTTTACTCCACCATAATCAACAACAATCTTAATGGCATCAAAAAATAACACTTAAATTGAAATAGTCACCCCTACCAAATTACTGGGCTTTGTGATAGGTAACAATTTCAAATTTGACCACCATATTCTTCAAACCATTAAAAAAATCTCATCAGACACTAGGGCCAAACAATACCTAATGCACAAAGCAAGAAAAACTATAGCCTCAACCTATATACTGCCAGCCCTCTTACAAGTATCACCCACCCTGATAAATTTAGACACCACACTTAAATCCAAGCTAGCCTCTAGCTATAACAAACTTGCAAAAATTGCCACTAATTCAGCATATTGAACCCACCACTGCCAAGCCTTGTAAATACTAAAGTGGTCAAGCTAAATGTCTATCTAAAATACTTGCACTTAATATCTGCATATAAACATATTTATTATCCAAATAAATGCCCAGCAATAAAAAAATATTACTGCACTAGTCCTCCATAAGGGACATCCACTCTGGTGAAAAATTCAAACAGCTGAGGAGGGGGCTCATTATAGTCTTGTTATGTCTCCAAGCTCTGGAACACCATCCCAGAACAAATGCAACTTACTAACAAATGGCCAAGCTTTAAAACATTGCTTAAACAATGTCTAAACCAGTCATAGTCATGCTCCAGTTCACCACCAGCTTAAGACTTTTATATATTTAGCACATTCCACTAATTTCTTCTCATTTCCTAAGCTAAAGTTTCACTCTCTTTCTCCATGCACCTTACTAAACTACCACCTGTCTCCTATACTCTCCTGTGCATCCACCTCTCAAATATTGCTTGTTCCTTCTCATGTTCCTCTGTACACACCTAAGTAAGACCATAATCAGTCCTAATAATTAGTCTATCTAGTAACTCCTGTTAAATCAGATTACTCTATGAATAATCCCATATCTTGCTTTTCTCGCCAACATCTTAGTATCTTCATACCGATCACTTAAACTTACATCTCCCTACTATTTACATGACAACTTAACGTCCTCTGTCCTTTCTTCAGAATACCCATGTATTTCATATTAACCTTCCATATGTAAAATATGCAATTCTCTGCAACTTGTCTATAGTAACATACAAACACAACCTGAAATTACTGCTTTTGTTATATGTATACTTCCGTACTACATATAAGTAAACACCTCTTGATTCTGTAATATAAATAGTACTTATTGTATAATTCTGTAATGAAACAATGGAAAGTGAGATATATATTGACTTAAACTGTAAAAAAGCAGTGTGTGCATTAATACAACTGTAAATTACTTTAAATTGCACTTGATGGAACATTTCTCCCTAGGCCTCCACTAAAAAAATGGCTTTGCCAGTCAAATTTACCCAGTCAACAAAGACAACTAACTAACTAAATAAATAAAATAAAAATTAAATAAATCTACATTGTGCTTCTGAATGAAAATGTGCTAACCTCTATGATTACTATGAAAGATAACTTAAAATCTGGGAGTGAAGTCATGTAGCAATTAAAGTAATTCAGAAATGTATCCATGATTGTGCCTCCTGCAACATGGGATACATATATACAAGCAAACCTTCCTCCTTATGGATTCTTTACTGAAATCTCTCATTTTCTTTTGTATTCCTCCTTTTCCCATAGTTATTATCTTGAATCAGAACTCTACGGTTGTTTACACAAGTTAGAGTTTTGCTGAGTATCAGATATCTTAAGCTGTATTTGTTGGATGCAATGCTTTGTTGTAAGTTCTATTGGCTTAATAGTGGTTGTGGTCAAAAAACTGAACTGACTTCAGAGACAGATAAATGATCATACCCTTATATGGAACACTGAACAGGTTTTAAGTTGTTGGACTAGGTCTGATTTTCCAGACCTTACAAACACAACAATTTGCCAACTTTAGACAAGGTGCAAATCAGAGTAAGTAGGTGATTAGAGAAATGAAATGTATGGCTTATGGGGATAGGCTTACAGAGCAGACCTTTCTGACATGAAGGTTCGACAGAATGGCAGTCTGGGTGCATGACATTAATAAATGTATATTATAAGGGGAATAACATTAAGAAGACAAGATGGGAGGTGAGAATATTGGATGCAAATATCTAGATGAGACTTTAGCTTAGATAGGAAAAAGTATTATTTTCTAAGAGGTGCTTGATGGTTGGAATGGATTACCAAATGGGTGCTGAATACAGTCAACAGAAGCATGTAAGCCTGCATGGAACCACTAGAGGGGGAAAGGGAGCTAGCAGCTGCTGACTGCTGTCTGCACTCTGTGCAGGTGTGCATGTTCATAGGCTCATAGGTTCATAGATGATTACTAGGCTAACAACCACAAGGGCCTTTTTAAGCCTAGCCATGCATCCCAAATCTCTGACGAGTTCTGATACCCTTAATAAGTGTAAGCATGGGTTTGGGAGATGAACCATTTACTGGTTACCTGTTTGCATCAGAGACATATGTGCCAAACATGGGGTGAATTTCCGGTTTCCCATCCAATTGTCCAAGTTGCACTTGAATTGGATTAGGGAGGAACTCTGCTTCAGATGGATATGCAGCCTGTTCCATAGACGGGGTAATCTCTGGGATACATACCTATCTCTCCAGCGCATCCTATTTATATCACAGGCAATGGTTTAAGTCTTCAAAATAAGTAATTCTGGTACTGTTTCATCATATTGACAACACACCCCTTAGAGCTGACCCAGTAGTCAGGGACTTAGGGACACAAACATAGATAGTAATCTAGCCTTTGCTCATCATGTGTCTACAGTGATGAGGAAATCATTCTATGCTGCGCAACTTATAAACAAAGGATATGCAGGAAGTCCATCAGAGTGGGGTCTGACAATGCCCTGTATGCCAGGCATAGATCTTCCCTCAAAAGCCTGTGGGAGACAGAATAAATGGATAGGGCCTAGAGGCAGTCTGTATAGAACATATTACTTATGCCCTGTATTCTTTTAGTGAGGAACCCCTGTGGATGTTTCAATTGTTGGATGTGCTTGGTTAGGTACATACCAAAGGAGGCATTGTACTCAATGATAGGTCTGATGAATGCTGAATACAGTGGAACAATGACCTCCTTGGACTTAGATGCCATACCTTTGTGTATATGTTGCACAACATAGAATGATTTCCTCACCACTGTAGACACATGATGATCAAAGGCTAGATTACTATCTATGTATGTCCCTAAGTCCCTGACTACTGGGTCAGCTCTAAGAGGTGTGTTGTCAATATGATAGTTACCAGGGATGGATGCCTTCCCAAAAGATACTATTATGCATTTCTTGGCATTTAGTTTTAGTCAATGACTCTGACACCAGTTGTTTATCTGTGTCAGCCCTCCTGGAGTACATTTGTGTCAGTGTAAGATTCAATGACAGCTCCTAAATTGCAATCATCTGCAACGTTCGTCAGCCAGGGACCACTGACATTGGCCTTGACTTCTGAGAAGTAAATGCTAAAAAGGAGCGGTCCAAGGACTGATCCCTGAGGGACTCCACTTGTGACTGGCCTGTTTGTAAAGGTGGACTACTGAATTCTAACTTCCTGGGTCCTGTCTGTGAGCCAGTTGGCTATCTACTGGGTAACATACGGGTTTGTACCTAACCTCCTGAGTTTGTCAACAATGCCCAAGTGGGATACTGTGTCAAATGGTTTGGCCAGGTCAAGGTAGGCAGTGTGAATGATTTTGCCCTCCTCCATTGCTATGGAGACCTTCTCAAAGATGTCCACCAGGATTAGTGGGCATGATCTGCCCTTTATGAAACCAAACTGGGTTGGGTCCAGTGTCTGGAGGTGTACTATATCTCTGTTGATCATCTCCATGATAATTCTTTCCATGGCTTTACATGTAAGACTAGTGAGACTTATGGGTCTGTAGTTTCCAGGGTCTCTAGATGACCCAACTATGTGCAGAGGGATGACTGTTGCCTTTCTCCATTCATCAGGCACAAAGCCTGTTTGAAGGCTACAGTTAAATAGCAATTCCAGAGGCCCTGATAGGTCATATTTCATGCTATTTAGAAGGCATCCTGGGATATTGTCTGCACCCATTGATGCAGTGTTCTTGGTCTTAGAGAGAGCATTAAGGACTTGTTCCCTAGTGATTGTAGGGGGAGTCATATTTGATGGTATTTCCTGAGAGAAGGTTGAGGGGGAGAAAGGAGTAACACTGGAGCTGAATTTATCAGCCAGGAGGTTTGTTATATCTTCTGGCTCAGTATAGATGGCTCCATTTACAATGAGCTCTGCACATAATTGTGTATTGCCTTTGAAGTTGTGGACATAGCTAAAGAATGTTTTGTGGTTGTGCTTGGCCTGGGAGGCCAAACATACCACAAATTTGGCTTTGGTAGACTTTATTTGTCCTCTGAGTTGTTTGTTTAGTTAAATGAAATTGCTTTTATCCTGCTGGGTACTGCACCTCCTAATATTTGCCATGATTTTCTTCCTCCTGTTATACAGCCGATTGATTTTGTGATTCCACCAGGATGGCTTGTTTTTTTGAGTTAGTTCTGTACTTCTTCCTGGTATGTATAGCTGCCTCTATACAGCTATTAACATGCTTGTACAGGGTTTCTGTGAACAGTTCTGCATAGGCAAAAGTGTTCTCAGGGTTTATAGGGGCTTGACATTTTGCCAGGTTCTCACTTTAGCCTTAGGAGGTTAGCCTTAGAATACTTCCTGAATATTCCCATTTTAACTGGGGGTTTAGGTTTTATTTTTACTTCAAAGGAGACCATTTTGTGGTCTAACCTTACCAGGGAAGTCATTACAGTAGGGGGTATGCAGCATTCTCCCATATTAGAGAGAACCAGATCCAGTAGGGCTGCACCCCTGGTTGGTGTATTGACTATCTGGTCCAGGGAGTTTGTGTTTACAAAATCCAGGAATCTCTGTGCATGTATGTTTGATGTCATATAGGATTCCCAGTTAACAGTGGGGTAATTAAAGTCACCCATGATTATGGTATTGGTTTGGATGGTTAGGGTTTCTATAAGTTTAAATACATGGTATGGGTTTCCTCGGTCATAGAGGGGGGCCTATAGCTTGCAAGAAAGTGGTATTGGATTTTTCCTATGGTGATTTGAACATGGAGCAGCTCAAGTGCATTGTTCTGTTAGACCAGCCTTGAAGTATATTTATTTTTGATGTAAATAGAGACACCTCCACCTTTAGTCCCTGCCAGTGAAGTAGCTGGTCTAAATGTGCGGAAGGCATTATAATGCTGCACTGTTGGTGTGCTGTCCGTGTCTTTAAACCACGTCTCTGAAACCACAAAGACATCAGCATTCTCTAGTGTAAAGAAACCTTCCAAGGAGTGAAGTTTTTTTGTTTAGGCTCCTAGCATTGAGCAATAATACCTTTAGATTTTCTTGTTTTTGATTTGCTATGTCAGAAGTACTTTCACTTTGGCATTGCCTATAAAAGGCACTATGGGGGAAGACAATGTTTTAGCTAATATTCGAAAGCCTAAAGGGGAGAAGTGCAGACCATCTCTGGGAAAGCAGCGTTTTCTGTTGACCATCTCCTTCCATGCTGACAAATACTTCACCTCCTTAGAGTGGCACCAGAAACTAAGCCAATTATTAAAGTCACTCATCTTTTGTTTGAATTTTGGCATCATCCTTGGAGAATTAAAATGCTGCTCAATGCTAGGCTCATACCAGCCTTTGTCACACTAGCATGTATCAGCTAGTCACATCAAAGCAAGGTGGAGTGGGGGGCTGCAGAAATCAACTGAATTGGTGGGGCTAACCAGAAATGGGTAGAGCTCTGCTACAACAAGTCAATGACCTTTACCTGCAATCAAACAGATGTGGTCATTCATTTTCATCCAAAAAAACTCCCTCAGTATACACCCGTCACTATTAGCCACTTTACTGACTATATATACACCTCACATGTCTGAATGAAATCAGAAAGGTTAGTCTTAGGTGAAATGTAACCCCAGACAGGACTCTCAGGGCCCCCATTGTACAGCTGTCTCCCCTGTACTTCTGCAGTGCCCCGCCCCTGTTTTCCTCTCATGCTGGCCCTACACTATCCATATAGATTGGTTTGTCATTCCTTTTTCACACTTTGACTTACTTTTTAGTTCCCTCACTACTTTTAATAACCCTAACTGGCAAAAATTCTACTTCAATAGGTCTGGAGGAAATAACTGAATTATACCAGGGGTCGGAGGGCCACTAGTAACCCAGAAGCCACAGGATTCTAAATGTTCTGAAGTGCATCTTACAGCTTTCTTACAAAATATTCATGAGTAAGAAAAGAAATCAATCTTATTTTTTTCTTTCAATGAAAAATAAGTTGTGTCTAAAGCTTACTATTCAAAGCAAACAAAACAGTAGTTCCTCCCAAAACTGAAAAGACAAATGCAAGCATATATGTATCTTATCTGTATACTGGGTATATACTGGGCAGTGCAGTGGTGTAGCAGTTAGCATTGTCACCTCACAGTAAGAGGTTCTCAGATTCAATTCTCAGCTGGGGTGCCTTCTGTGTGGAGTCTGCATGTCCTCGCTGCATTCACATGGGTTTCTTCCAGGTGCTCCAGTTTCCTCCCACATTCCAAAGACGTGTCTGGAACATTTCTCCCTGGCCTCTATCCCAGTTGGATTTTCCCAGTAAACAAATGTTAAATAAATAATCTGGGAATAGTACCTGCCTTCCTGACCCTTTAAGGAGAGATCTGATATCAGAATGGGGCAAATGTAAAATAGAAATAGTTCATAGTTCATATGACCACAGACATGTATTATACAGCTGATCATCAGGAGAAGAAATCAAAGCACATGAATAAAACCTTCACAGAAACAAGGAGAACATGCAGACTCTACAAACAAGGAATCACAGCCAAACATTTAACCAGGGAGCCAAGTGCTGCTAGATGGCAATATCACTCAATGCGACACTCTACCAGCGATAACCTGCTACCACACACACCCTGCCCTGGCCACCACAGACAGCCATTTATTAAGTACATTGCTGATCTTTAATTTTGATCAAAATGTAAAACAAAATGGCTAATTTGCTACTTTTAGATTCACGGGAATTTGTCTTCTTAGCAAACTATCAAACTACAGCATGCGACCCCTAACACATATCTCAATCTTTTATCTCGAGACTCAGAGAGTAAACCAAACATACTGTGGAACAAATGACCAAAATCAAGAATAAATATTGCCTCTATATATCTACTAACATGTTAGAATAACAGGCTTTGCTTTAATGCATATTTTTGAAGGCTATTAACTCTGAAACTCAAATGCCTGTCATCCTTATTTATTGACTGCAATCCTTATTGACCATCTTCCCGGTACATGTGAGGCAGAGCACCTCGCTGGCCTTGTTCAAGAGGAATCTTGACCAATGGATGGGAGATCGCAGATATACCCCAGGGATTACTTCAGTGTCACTGCTTGACAGAGGCACAGAAAAATGATAGGCATAGTTTTTATTCAAACTAAAGGGGTGGCGAAAGCCACATAACTATGGGCTAGGCTTATAAATGCCCTTGGGCAGATAGCCTAGTATGAACCTATGAACCTATGAACCTATGAATCAGTCATAGCCTCTTGCATGATAGTGACTGTATACTTCAAGTATTTGCATCAGATAAGTGAATAAATGCATAAATAACTGCCATGCAGGGATTTATCTTTTCAGCTCAGTGTTGTCAGAAGATAATGTGTAACAAGCCCCCCACACACACACACAAATACACACACTTAAATGAAATACTTACTTACTTCCCTTGTGATGCTGGCAGTAGCAGGCAGTGTGCAATAAAAGAAATAATATAGATTATACATTGTTATAAAAAAAACTTTCTCCCATGCTTCTGCCTCTGCATTTTGCATTATTCTCCTCCTTTTTTCACCTGAGGCAGCCTGAATCTATAAAAAGGCTCTCTTTGTTGCTTCATACTGCAGTCTAGAGAGACACTAATCGAGTGACATTCTTGTTGTCCTTGAGGGCTCTTCTAATCAACACAGTAAAGAAATGACAGCCTCTAATCAGGCTGTTTTGTAAACAGCCCAACAAGCAAATTAAGATGATTTTTTCTCATTTTACTTTAGAGCTACTTGGAGCTGCACATGCATACAATTTTGAGAAACATTTTAGCAAAACAATCAGAGGTTGATTATTATTTTTAATTTAAAAATAATAATCAGTTTTGTAAATTTAGTTCATGCTCTTGTTTTTTTTTTTTTTTTTTTTTTTTTTTTGTAACTGAGGTGGCTGCAGTCCAGCAACCAGTAAAACGAGCCTTGATTGGAATAGAGGAACAGTGTTTTTCCTTCTGCCAGCAATGCTGATGTAATATAAGAGAAAGTTTTCACCCTTCTATATACAAAGAAGTCTTAATTCTCCCTTTACTTTTCTCTTATCAGGCACATTACTTTGGCTTGCATTTGTCAACACATATCTCTCAACCAGAGAGAGCTCAGAGATTCCTAACTGAAAAGATCAGTCCCCTCAAGGCCTTCACTTATCAGGACAGCCTGGCAGCCTTCTCCTTGTATTCAATCAACTATAGCATATGGTGATCTGTGTCTAACCTTTTGGGCCAAGATATGCCTAACCTTCTTTGACTGTCTATTCCTTTGAAGAGCAAATGGTTCCTAAAACACCTGGTTAAAGTGCTTCAATCTTCATCAAGAGATAAATAAGACTTAGGCATGATAACATCATTCCCAGTATATCTCCCCTTCTAGAACAAACTTAAGCTCTATGCCAAGGACAGTTGCACCCTTGCCACCTCCAAAATAAATCTAGATGATTGTATAAGCAGTCTCAAATTCTCACACTACTTAGTGTTGTCATATTCAAAGCTATAGGGAATTTTTTAATCCATTTTATTGGGTAGGCTTGGAATCATCTGTAGACTGATTTTCCTAGTATCATTATAGGAATCTTGTTAGACAAGGAAATAATAGGTTGTTTCACCTAAAGTGTTATACACTAAGTATTCTCTGCTGCTAAGTTTTAAATTAATGAGATTACACGTTTCATAACTTTTATTTCTTTTACCCTAAAAAAACATACCAACATTTCAGATTTTACAGTTCTTTCATTTAAGTGTGCTAAAGTATGCATATTAAAATATCTGTTTATATATATATATGGTTAAAGAAAATAATAATGTTATTATTTCTATAGATGTTCCAGTGCTATAGAACAGAACAGATTGTTTCATCAATATTATAACCAGTTCTATGCCTCTGTATCCTACATGAGTTGGCAGCAAATGTGATCAACTGCTCTGACTTTGTACGCTGAGCCAACAGTGTAGGACTAGCTATATGGGAGATTAGGTACAACAATTAGGCTCATGTTTCTGTGCATTTACCTGCTACTCATATGTAACATGCCAGTGTTTATGTCTATATTGTAGTTTTATATATCAAATAGATGGGAAAAGGATGAGGTATCTGGTGCGGAGCATAACTGAGCAACATTGACTATTTCAGTTGTGTTTCTATATAAGGCTAATGAATATGCATTACATTTTGTTATATTTTGAGGGTCCAAGCAAAAGGAATAGTAAATATTTCACCCCCTTCACTAACTGTGTAATGTAACGAGGTGCTGCTGAGTAGTTATATGATTATTTCAAATATGTTCTCTTAAAAATTTTCCTTTTTCTTTAAAGAAAACTTTTATTTACCTGTCATGTACACAACATATACACAGAAAGGAAGAAAATTCAATATTATATACTGTTACACAATACCAGAAATACATTGAATCATCAGAGTAATCTAATAAATTAAGAATGTTGGTGTTTAAATAACAATATTTCAAGGTTATTCCAACAAATAAGAGTCTTTGCATGATGTACAGATCTTATTCAAATTCTAATAGCTTCTTTTTCATTTTTACATAGCATTGCTGTTAAATTTAAACATTCTTTGAATGTAGGAATTCAGTTTGATTACCAATTTTTTTGTAATAATTTTCTAACTACTGCTAGAAAACTCCAAAATATTTTTTGTTGTTTGGCTTTTACAGATAAAGGAAGTAAAACATCAATTAGTATTGTTCATCTAGTTAAATTAACAATTATCAGACCACAACTCCATAAAAATATTTATCCCTTCCTAATAAACATTTAATTTTTAAAATCTATAAACACATGCGCCCAATCAGCTTACATCTTTAATGCATCTCCAGCAAACCGAAAAAGTCATTTTGTGAAACTTAGAAATTTTATAAATTGTAACAAACATTCTATGTATATATTTTTGTATAAAAACTTTCAAGTATAAACTTGAAGATATTTAACTAACTGACTTAAGTAACATAGCTTTCTTATTATCATCAATCAAGTTACTAAATCCACTATCTAAACAGTTCCAGAATTTTGCTCAAAGTTATTATTATTTATAATTAACTTATATAACTTGAACAAGCTTCCTTTATATGTCAGTTTACCATTAATGATAGCAGTCATATATTCATATAATGGGGGAATAGTGTTCTGTTCCTCTTCACTCATATTACCTACAAATGAATTTAATTTCTTGGTGATGGATAATATTAGCTGATTAACAGATTCACCCAACTTATAATATTTTATTAACCATTCTGGGACTTAACTTTTCCCTTTTTAAAGCAATCAGTCCATAATACTAATCCATTTCTTTTTAGTAAATTCATTTTAACATTGTTCTGAGTTTCCACGAATATAGAGGTGTGTGCAATGAGAAAGCACATAAATTTCCATTTTAAAATTAATGGAATTTTAAAAACATATTTCTTAAGTTTTTTAGAATTGATTTCATATATGCATAGTCTAAAGACTGAAATGGATTTCCTACTAAGATGTGTTTTATTAACCAAATGAAAAGATTCTTACATATTTCTAAGTTACCTTATTTAATAAACTTATAAGAATTTAGTATAACCTGTGCCTGAATAGTTTTCCATTAACTAATATATGTTGAGTCTAACCAGAGTATAATAGAGTTAAAATTTACAGCAATGGAATAAGATTCTACATCAGGTAAGCTAATACCACAATACTTCCATAATCTTATATAATTTCAATAATCAAGTCACTGCTGTTTGGGATACCATAAGAATGAAGACAACATCCTTTCCATTTTGCTAAAATGTTTTAGTTAGCTTTAAAGCTCTCTCTCTCTCTCTCTCTCTCTATATATATATATATATATATATATATATATATCTGTGTGTGTAAAACATAGGTAATACAATCATTTTAATAAGCATTAGCCTATCCTCAAAAGTATAAAAAAGCACTCATTCCATTTTTAATAAGGAGTAGCACTTCATTGATTACTTTTTCAAAATTATGATTAATAATCTTAGTAACATCTTGATAATTTTTTTATTCCTAAATATTTGAATTATTGTCTTTTCCATTTCTAGTTATATTTATCTTTAAACATTCTATCTAGTAATTGATTTAACACTAAAGTTACAGTTTTATTATTGTTACAAAGACATGCATCTGGAGCATGTCTCCCAGGGCCTCTGCTGAAAATTGGTTTAGTTCCAAGTCGGACTTTCCCAGTAAACAAATTTTAAATAAGATAAGTAAATAATAAATTAAATTTCAGCAGTAATACTTCTTGAAACTTTCCAATTTCCTCATCTATTTCTTCAATTAAACAATTTAAATCTCCTATAGTTAATAAAATGTCATCTGCAAAAAGGTGTATTTTAGATTGAAAATATCATTGCTTTTTATACTATTGGTTAAGGGATCAATAACTAATGTAAATAGCAGAGGAAGCAAGGTACACCCTTGCTTTGTACTTTTGTTTAAAATCAATCCTTGAGAAATGCAGATACCAATTTTAATATATGATTTTGAAACTCTATACAATTTTTTTTTATATTCCAAAAAACTGTTCTGGAAATGCAAATGCTTCTAAAGTTTTAAATAAATAGTTCCAATTTACAGAATCAAAAGCTCGGCATCTAAGCTAATTAGGGAAAATTTTTGTTCATTCCTTTTGCTAAATCTAATATTGTTCCTACCCTTTTAATATTGTCATAAGTTACTCTATTAACTATAAATCTATTTTGATTGCTATTAATTTTTCCAATATATCTGTTAAACTTGTAACAAAAATGGAAGCAAATATTTTATAATCTACATTTAATAATGAAATAGGTCTGTATGAGGAAAATAACTTTTAATCATTTCCTTGTTTAAGGATAGGTAAGATTACAAAAAATTTTCATGAGGGAGAAATTATTTTGTCACTCTGAATTATCCTGAAAAATTCACTCAGTAATTCTAAAATATGTAATAGAGGTAGATTATATAATTCCTACTAAAACCATCCAACCCTGGTGCTTTGCTGTTTTTTGTCTTTGATTAAAACTTCTTTAACCTCTATTAGGGTATTAGGCTTATTCAACAGACATATTTGCTGATCATTATGTTCATAGGTTCATAGGTGTGTACTAGGCTAATAGCCCTGGAGCCGTTACAAGCCTAGACCATAGGATTACCCTGGCATCATGCCAGCCAACCTTAGTTCCCAGTGCCTCTTTCAAGTAGAGCCACTGGAGTGATCCCCGGGGTGAATTTTCTATTTCCCATCCACTCATCTAGATTTCTCTTGAAGAGGGCCAGTGAGGCGCTCCGCTTGACATGTATGGGAAGTCTATTCCATAGCATGGACATTCTATAGGTTATGAACCTGTCCCTTCAGCTTGTTCTGTTGTTTGTGGTAATGAGGTTGAGGTCTCTGGAACATGTAGTGTGGAGGGATTGGGATTTCTTTAGATGTAGCATTTCTAACAGAGCTGGGTAAGACATGGCTTTGTAAGTCAAGCAGAGATCATCTCTAAGTAGGCGATATGAGACAGAGAATAGTTGGAGCCTTTTGAGTCTGTCCATATAGGACTAGTGTTTAAGGCCTAAGATCCTCTTTGTGAGGTATTTTTGCAGCCTCTCCAGTTGTTGTAGGTGTCTAGTGAGGTATATGCCAAATGTGGCATTGTACTTGATGATTGGCCTAATGGAAGAGTAGAGGGAGACAATGATCTATTTTTTCCTGGATGAAAAACCCTTAGTAATGAGATGTGCCACATAGAAGGACTTTCTGACCACAGTGGCAATGTGGTGGTCAAAAAAGAGGTTGCTGTCAACCTGTATTCCCAGATCTCTTATGACATCTTCTATGTTCAGTGGACTAACATTGATGTGGTAATTCATGAGAACCAGTTTTTTCCCAAAGGGGATGATGACACATTTTTTAGCATTGAGCTTAAGGCCATGGTTCTGACACCAGTCATTGGTCTCAGTGAGGTCTTTCTGTAGGATGTCAATATCACTTGGGAGTTAATTATGGCTCCCAACTTGCAATCATCTGCAAAGTTTATCAGCCAGTATCCCTTCGTGTTAGCCTGGACTTCAGAGAAGTAGATACCAAACAGGAGAGGACCCAGGACCGAACCCTGTGGGACTCCACTTGTGACTGGTCAACAGTCTGACTTGAAATCAGCTACTTTCACACTGTGGGTTCTATGTGTGAGCCAATTTGCAACCCACCTAGTGATATAGGGGTTCATGCCTAGCTTAGTGAGTTTTTCTATGATTCCTGAGTGGGGAATGGTATCAAAGGCATTGGCCAGATCAAGGTAGGCTGTATAAACCACCTTGCCTTCATCTACAGTTCTGGTGTCTAACTCAAAGAAGTCGACCAAGTTGAGCAGGTATGGTCTACCCTTCACAAAACCAAACTGTGTGGGATCTAGAGTTTGGAGATTCCTTATATCTTTGTTTATTAGGTGCATGATGATGCATTCCATAGCTTTGCATATCAGACTTGTCAGGCTAATGGGGATAAAATTCCCAGGGTCTGTAGTCACTCCTCCTTTGTGGAGAGAGATGACTGTAGCAGTGTGCCATTTGGTAGGGACAAAGCCTGAGATGAGGCTGTGATTGAACAGGGCACACAGGTGAGATGCCAGTTCACTCTGTAGTTCATGTAGAACACAGCCAGGGATATTGTCAGGTCCCATAGAAGCTATATTCTTGGTCTTGGACAGTGTTGTTTTAACCTGTGCAGCAGTAATACTGGGTGTCTGGCAATCTACTGATATTGTGATTGGTCCTTTGGTGGGGGGGGGTGAGAGGGGCAGAGTTGGCACTGAATCTGTCGGCCAGTATATTGGCAATATCTGCTGACTCAGTATAGCAGGTGCCATTGTGCAACAGCTCCGAGCAAATCTGGGTATTGCTGTGGAGATTTTTTACATAACTATAGAAGGCCTTGTAGTTGTCTTTACTATCTGCTGCAATTCTGTTTTCATAGCTAGCTTTAGAGGATTTGATGAGGAATCTCAACTTTTTGTTGAGGCTAATAAGAGAGTTTTTCCAGTCTTGAGACTTCACCTTATTTCTCATTTGTTTCCCCCTGTTGTAGAGTTTGTTTATGGCAGGGGACCACCAGATTGGCTTTCTTTTTTTTTGGAGGAGAGCATCT
This sequence comes from Protopterus annectens, assembly GCF_019279795.1. NCBI lineage: Eukaryota > Metazoa > Chordata > Ceratodontiformes > Protopteridae > Protopterus > Protopterus annectens. The sequence continues at coordinate 1,317,413,428 of NC_056733.1, forward strand.
TGGTTCTATTGGGTATGGCAAGATCCATGCATTTGTATATGTGTTTGCATAAGGCATTAGTGTGTGATTCAGCAGTTATGCAGCTGTTCTCCACCTCTGTTTTTAGGAGCCCAAAGTTAGCTTTGGAAAAGTTTTTCATAGTGGTCACCTTTGCAGGTGGGGGGGAGGAATGTGGATTTCCAAGGTGATTAGTTTGTGGTTGGATCTAACCAGGGAGGAGTTGACTACCGGTACAGAGCAATGGTCACCCATGTTAGTAATGACCAGATGAAGGATGTTGCTACCTCTAGTGGGGGCAAGAATGAGCTGGTCCAGGGCATTGGAATTAATGAATTCCAGGAAATGTTGGGCAAGTGTATTGGTACATGAGTAGTTTTCCAAGTTAATGGAGGGGTAGTTGAAGTCGCCCAGTATGAGAGTGTTAGGTTGGACCCTAATATTCTCCAGGCTGCTTAGGAAAGTGGAGTGTGAGTCTTGGGTCATGGTTGGGGACCTATAGCAGGCTACGACCTGAATCGCTGTCTTATCCAATGTTCGCTGTACCTGAAGTATCTCTGATGCTTCATGTTGGGCTACCAGTCTGGAGGTGTGCACATCCTTTATGAATATGGAAACACCACCACCTTTGGGCTTTGGTCCAAGTTCTGGGGCTGAAAGGTGTGGAATGAGTTATAGCCTGGTAGTGCACGAGTGCTACCTGCTGCCTTGAACCAGGTCTCTGTTACAACACAAATGTCAATGTTTTCCAGTTTAAGGAGTGCTTCGAGTGAGTGCCTTTTGAGATTTAGATTTCTAGCGTTGAGTAGCATGACCCTCAGATTGCATTTGTTTGTAGCTGTTATGGTGGTAATTTGGTCTTTGGAACACCACCTAAAATAGGCACTATAGGGGTGGCAAGAGCCTTGGCCAGTATCATGAAGCCAGGGGTGACAGATGCAGGCCATCTCTGGCAAAGCATCTAGGTCTGTCAATCATGTCATCCCAAGCAGACAGATACTGGATCCCCTTAGAATGACACCAGAAACTTAGCCAATTGTTGAAATCAATCATTTTCTGCTTGTACTGTGGTATCATTCTGGGTGATGGTAGGAGGCTACTCAGGGCTAGGGTCATATCCTTCTGGGCTACATAATGCGAGAGCTCCTCCATGTCTCTTTTCATGTCATCCAAGGAGGTACATCTCAGGTCATTCACACCCACATGTACAAAGACAGAGTCATATTTGCACCTGTTGTTGAGGGACATGAGTGCGTGCATTATGTGGCAGATCCTGGCACCTGACAGGTAGATGACTGTTGCTTTCTCCTTATTCAACCTAGTGAGTGGGACATCAGTGTGCCTCAGTATCGAGTCACCTATGATTAGCGTGTTGGGAATGCTGTTTTGACTTAGGGGCTTTGGTTGAGTGGCACACTGTTTAGGAGACTTAAGTATCTCATGATTAGTGTTGTGTTGTGGTGGTCAAGTGCATTTCCATCTTGAAGGTCTCTGCTGTTTGTGTAGATTTTTATTGAAAGCCTCCATGAAGGTGGGTGTGTGGTTTGTATTTTTATGTGAAGGCAGTGCTGGTGTGTGTTCTGGAGGACTATGTGTTCCATGTGTTGTGGTGCAAGTGTTTATTATATCTACTATCACAATATTAATGTTTATTAATAAAGTTTTAAGTACTTATCAATTTTGCAATCATTATGATTATTATTTTTATCTTTCTTAAGATCCTCATGGATCTTCTATGTCTGAAGTAAGCTTATTAGTGTGAGGATTTCATATATTATTGATCTGTGCCTTTTTGATTAGCATCTTATTTCTATTAACTAACCTGTGAAGATTTTTTGGGAGGCATCACATAACTATGCAATTTTAATTTTTATAAAGCTATCTCTACTTTATGTGTTAAAATTGTTTGGTAGTTTGTCATTATTTTTAATGACTTCAGTATTATATAATTTCTTTGCTTGTTGTTATATCATCTTGTATTTCTAATAACAGTTTATCCCACTTTTTTATTTTATACTAGACCACCTTCCCATTCTATCTTTAATATACATTTTTAAGGAAAACCATAATATGACTGTACTAACATAACCACTGTGATATACCCATGCTGGGCTAGTAATCAAGGAGCCTGAATCCTCAGCACTGACACTGGAGAGGGACATGCACTTGGAATACAAATGAATATACTCAGTATTTCCAGATACAGCTCTCTGCACTAAGTACAATTTCCCTTAAGAGCACACAAGGAACACAATTGGCCCAGGGTCTGGATTTCTCTATAACTGTCTCCCTCCAGGTCCCCAATAAGACTCCCTACTGGTACAGCTGTAGAGTTAGGTCCTCAGCCAAGTATCCAAGCCAAGTCCTTCTGCACCCTCCCTGTGAACCCAGTGCTTCATGTCTCTTCCCCAAGTAGCCGACACACACACCCCTTGAGATTTAATTTTCACACACACACACACACACACACACACACACACACACACACACACACACACACACACACACACACACACACACACACACGCACATACACACACACACACACACGCACACACACACACACACACCTGGGAATGGTTTGCACAGATTACCTGCTTTACCAACTTTGCCCAAACTATAAGATAGATTCACTGTCACCAATCAGTTACTATAAGGCTCTTAAAAGGAAATCCAATTATGCTGAGTGAAGTTAATATTAATACAAATGGTAATGTTGACCAAACAGCAAGGCTTTCAGGAGTGGCCAGAGTTATCACCAAATAAATATCAGCAAATATTCTCAAAGCTTAAATATTTTCTAAGAAGGACCAGCCACAATGAAAAGCTCAAATATATTTAATAATAAATAATAAAAGAACAAGAAAATACTAAATATATATTTACAGTAAGCCACAGAGTTCAATTCACAGGAAATGTTGAAAATAACATTGATGAACAGACTCATACAAATAAAGAAAAACAGTCTCTAAGTTTCACTATATTCCTGACTGAATCTAGGAGAATTACTATTCCCTAATAACTTACTTGATAGAGCAAGACACAGTGAAATATGTGAGCGATCTTTCTAGTCAGGTTCCCCAAAACAGAATACACAATACTCAGAGATTACTCCCTGTAAAATATAATATCCAAGATGGCTTGCAGAATGACTTCATCTGCTCACCTGACTCTAGGTTTTCACAGTATCTCCTTTGAAGCTGAGACAGGAATTTAGCACAGACAACTACAATACACATCTAAATGTTTATGGCAATGCCTGGGGCTTACCCTCTTTTTACTGAGCTAATGAACAAAGGCTTCTTCCAGACCCATTGTCTCCTGTCCTTTTCAGCACTGTAGGGTGCCATTTTAATGATTTAACAGCTCATTTACATTTCCCTTATTTTTCTTAAAGTAAGCCAGCTGGTTAACCACTGCTGTCCCAGTATCCTCTATTAAAACATATGAATTTAATTCAGTTACAATAATACATGTACATTTCTTTTCATTTCAGCAGGGTGCACTGTTGATGCATTTTAACGCAAGCAAACCTCACAAATACATTTTCAGCACAAGCATCTGTACAAATCAGTTTTATATACAAATGGGGTGGACCATGCCATTTTTAATATTTGGTCTTGTTTCCATGCTGGACATAAACTTAACTATTGTTTAACATGGTGGAGTTTTCCTTCTTTGAAGGTGTTCTCAAGGATCTATGTGCCCGTTCAATCCCAAATTATGTTTCAGATAAATTTTACATTTTATGCACCCAGGTTAAGACATTTATTATATTGTCTCCTTCATCTTTTTCAGGTATGCCATAAATTATGATATTGTTTCATCTCGGGCTGTTTTCCAAATTGCCAGCTTTATCTATGAGCCAGTTGTTTTGTTTTAAAAAGAAGTCAGTCTGAAACTCAGCTTCAGTTATTCTCCCTTCATGGTCATTTAAAGCTTCTTCTGTACTGCTGATTTGTGCACCTTGTTGTTTCATAAGAATTTCTAAATGTTCCATCTTCTTTGTCCTTAACTAAATTGTACATAACCAAAACAATTTTCTCTGGATAACCTCTGTCTTTGAAATAACCCTTCAAGACATCCATCTCCCTAATAACACTAGTTTAGGATGAACACATTCTTGCCACTCTAACAAATTGACCCTTAACAGTACTTTTTTCATAAAATAAGGGTGACTACTGCTGTATTCCAAATAATCATTGGAGAATGTGGGTTTCCTGGGTCCCCTACTAATTACCGAAACGCCGATTCGCCGACAAAGAAATCACCGACACCAAACGACCGACAACGCAGTTGACCGACACGCCTGAATCCCGACAGCCGGAAGACCGACAAGGGGAATGTGTAAGCGCGACCTGGTAAGTATGCGATAGTGAGGGATTTAGGAGTAGGGAGCGGACAGGTAAGTGTGCAATAGTGAGGGATGTAGGGTTAGGGTGTGTGATAGGTGAGTGTGCGGTAGTGTCGGAGCTTGGGGTTAGGGGTGTGTAAGTGAGTTAGGGTTAGGGTGCAGGTGGGGAGAGTGTGCGGTAGTGTCGGAGCTTGGGGTTAGGGGTGGGTAAGTGAGTTAGGGTTAGGGTGCAGGTAGGGAGAGTGTTCGTAGTGTCGGAGCTTGGGGTTAGGGGTGGGTGAGTGAGTTAGGGTTAGGGTGCAGGTAGGGAGAGTGTGCGGTAGTGTCGGACCTTAGGGTTAGGGTTTGGGTTAGGGCTAGTGGATATGTGTTGTAGTGTACTGTGTTGTTTACGTGTAGTGTGTCGGTGTTATGGTGTTCGGTGTTTTGCGTTGTCGGTACTTTGTGTTGTCGGTCGTTTGGTGTCGGTGATTTCTTTGTCGGCGAATCGGCGTTTCGGTCATTAGTCGTAGACCCGGGTTTCCTATATATAGTGGAAGTAAAGTATTTCAAATAACTATCTTTACTAATAGCAACATCAAGATAATTGATTGTTTCACTATTATGTGTAGACGTGAATTTAAAATAATCCCTAATTCCATTTATATAATCACAAAATTGTTCCCCTAGGTCCTCATCCTTCCACAATATAAAAATATTGTCCAAAATTCTTAAATAAATGGACCAATTGTGGTTAAATTCACTACAAAACCCATTCTTTTTTTTCCAACTATACATGACTAAGTTAGCAAATAAAGGGGTGCAGCTAGAACCAATAGCAACACCTTGATTCTGTTTAAAGTATTCCCCTTCAAAACTAAAAAGGTTATTTTTCAAAATAATTTCCATTAATAACATGACAAAGTTTAGCAAGGTATTATTCAAAGAAGTTCTCTCCCGCAAGGCTTCATAAAACAGCTCCAGCCCAATCCCATGGGGTATGGAAGTAAATAAATCACAAATATCAATGGTAGTAAAAGAACAAACTTCACTGTAAAACTCCTTCTTAAAACATGAAAGAAAATCCCATGAATCTTTAAGAATATAATCAATAGGAAACAAGGATTCTCTCACCAATCTATCCACAAATATACCCAATGAATAAGTCATACTATATCATGATGAAATTATAAGCCTGTATGGGGGGTCAAAGATGTCCTTATGTGTCTTTCGGGTGCCAAAAACTAATGGAATTAATGGATGCTTGTTTACCAAAAAGTTAAAAGTCGTTTCATTAATACATCCCTGGATTAGACTGTCTTCTAACATAAGGCAAATCTTTCTTTGTGCTGTGTTAATTTCATTTATTGAGACAACAATATATCTGTCCTCATCATGCTACATAGCTAAAATGTGGCAATTGTAGTCAATCCTATTAACAATAGCAATACCCGCAACGTTATCAGGCTTCATAACTCTAATACTATTATTACCCCTAATATTCTCTAATATTTTACTTTCATCAGGGGATAAATTAAAGAATTCCCTCTTAATAGTCGAATATATTTTAAAAATTTCCTGTGTGCAAATGTCCTCAAAGGACGCGATATATGGGTGTAGTGGGGGGTTAAAACAACTTTTTTTCTTAAACCTACTTGTTGTGGGGGGACTTATGCTGTTAATATTACTAATCATACCAGCTTCATTCTTAAAAATATACTTCAAATTTAACTTCCTCGTATAATTTCTTAATTCCAAAAGCATCTGGGACTCATCCTCTTTTCTAGTCGGGATGAATTTCATCCCCTTTTCTAGAAGTGAGAAATGCTCATACCTAATGTCCTCATTTGAGTAATTATAAATATTAAACCCTCCACAACTTAATAGTCTCCCTTCAAAACTGGCAGATATGCTCTCGGTCTCAACGGTTGATGTACTACTCAATTGTTGTAACTCACTCTCCTCCACACCTGTCCTCTGGACATTTGTCCTATTCCCCATCCCTGCCATCCTAAAATATTCTGGTTATTATTGTTGTAACTCATACCCAGCTTAGTGGTGGTACAAAGGCAATGAGTGACTCCAAAGATAATACAAAAAAAAAACGATTTAATAATCCAAACGTACACAGTCAAGCCCTTTCATCCAGGAAACCCTGGACTTCATCAGAACCAATTAATAAATCTAAAACACACCATTTAAATACAATAAGACAACCAATCACGAAAGTTCATGTTAAAATACATAAAAAATTAAACAATTAACTGTTTAAAAACATATAAAAAATAGTGTGCACTTTTATGACTATAATTCAAGTGCTCTATTTTTTAAAAAGGGCATAATTGAAATATATTCATTGATCCCCAGGGTATGAGTGGCATTCAACCTTAATTGCCATTTCAACTCTGCTCTCTCTATTGTGTTGGCCCAATCCCCTCCCCTGGGATTCATCTCAACAGTCTCCAAAATTCCAAATAAAAACCGCTTACAGCCCTCACTACTTCCTAAATGCCTAAAAAGGGCATTGTTGGTATTTTTAATATTTTATATAAATATTCAAGAAGGTTGAGAAAACAGAAATTATTGAAGAGGCCTTTCCTGGGAGTTGCTTTATTTTGATGAAGTTCCTGATTGTGTAGGGACAAAAGCTTTGCGGATCATTTTTTAATAAATATTCTTCGTGGATTACTTTGCTTTTAAAGTGTGTTCTCAGCTCTGTGTTTGTGCCTGTTTTCTTTTTTGTTGAAGATGTTAGAGATGATGAAAGAGTTCACATGGGCATTCCCAGACTTGGTGAAAGCATATGACAATGTCTGAGTAAAGCTGATTTTGATAGTCCTACAAATGTTCAAAGTCCTGTAAACATTCGTAGAATTAGTGTATACTGTATTTAAGAACCCAATAACACAACTATTAATAGTGTTTGGACTCACAAAGGGGTTCCCAGTGGGAGAGGTTGTGCATCAGGGTTCATCACTGATCCCATTGCTGTTCATACTGGTGATGGACTACATTAGCAAACTGGTTGGAGGGGGCAGATTAATGAAGCAGACAGAGTGGCATTACAAGTAGACTCCAACAAAGACCTTCAGCAAAGGATACATTAATAGAATGCAAGACTGACGGCAGAAAAGATTAAACTGAGTACAGACATGACAGTTGTCATGGCAGCAAATGAGAGAAATCAGAAGAAGCTAAACATTGAAATAGATGGGAAAATAGTGTAACATGTTAACAGCTTCAAGTATCTAGAAAAGGTGGATGAGGAAAAGAGAAGTGTGAATAAAGGTACAGGTTAATATCAGAGGGCATCAGCTAACTGGTACAGAGTGTCGGGGAAGTTTATGACACAAGAATACCAAAGACGCCGAAAAGTAAGGTGTACAAAATAGCAGTGTGATCAGTGCTACAGAATGGTACAGAAACCTGGGCAGTGAAGAGAGAGCAGTTTGGGAACCTAGATTTGATGGAGATGAAGTGCCTACAATTGGCAGGATGCAGTCTGTGGAACAGACAAAGATATGAGGACACCAGAGCAGAAGCAGAAATAGCTCCTATTGCAGAAAAGGCCAAAAAAAAACAAATTACAGTGGTTTAGGTGGGTCGGTGTTCAGCTACTGAATTATAAAAAACATGAACCGCAAAATACTGAAAGGAAAACAGTGAAATGAAATACATCGAATGGCCATAGTCAGCCAACATCAAACACACAACCAAACAAGGTGGGGGGCTGCAGTCCCCACATCCCCCCTAACTATATATGTCAATTCCAAGATGGCACTACACTGGGGAATAGGGCAAATATAAAAGGTTTCCTTTCATTTACCTTATGCATTGAGATACTTCCTGGTTGTTGGCCGACTATGGCCATTCAATGAATTTCTTTGTGACCATGCCACCTGGCTTGTAAAACCCATTAAACAGCTTATGACTGCAAGGGACAAAACATGGAAACACTGGCAAAAAGCAAAAATTACTTCAACTTGACAAAATATAAACAACTCCATAATCAAGTAAAGTGACTAGTCATAAAAGACAAAAAAGATCACTCCTTACCCTACAAAACCCCCATAAACAAAACCCTAAAAAGTTCTGGAGCACCATCAATTCCTTGCTAAACCCAGGGTCAAGTAACAATCCGTGTCCAAACCCTGACAAAATACCTGCAGAAATAGTTTCACTTTTTAACTCCTATTTCATCAATACTATCACTAATCTAACTGCCTTCCAACCCATCCACCCAACATACCCTTACTTCCCCATCCACCAACTTCTCTCTCTCTCACCTATCCCCACCAATACAATAAAAAGTCTGCCTCAAAAATTCAAATCTTGCAGCAATGCCCCAGACAACCTACCCCCCGAGTTCCTACAAATCTCTGCCAGTTCTATAGCCAATCCCATCAGAATACTTATTAACAGATGTATTCTGGAATCCTACATACCTGCTATTTGGAAAAAGGCATATATTCTGCCTCTTTATAAAGGAGGCACTATCACAGACATCTCCAACTTCTGACCCATTGCTATCCTCTCACCCTACTATAAGACTCTGGAAAAATACATCCTCACCCAACTACTTCACTATGTGCTTCACAATCAAATCCTTTCTCTCACTCAACATGGATTTCAGCCAGGCCATAGCACTACTACAGCTCTCATATCCTTCTCTGACACAGTTAACCAGGCCTGAGATGATGGAAAAATTGTCTCCTCTCTCTTTTCAGACCTCTCCAAGGCCTATGATACTGTCTCCCACTCTCTCCTTCTCACTAAACTGTCAGGCATAGGCATCTCACCCCATCCCTAGACTGAATCTCAAACTACCTCACAAATGGGCAAAAATCAACCAAATTGCAAAATTCATTATTTCCTTTCCTTGACACATTAACAGGTGTTCCTCAAGGATCCATACTAGAGCCCCTTCTGTTCAGCATCTTTATCAATAACTTCCACACCTCTCTTACTCAAAGTACTGTCATCCAATATGCAGATGATTCCACAATCATCTGTGCTGCCAACTCTCCATCTGAACTACAACTCACACAAGATGCCCTCACAACTATAGAGATGTCTAATAATCACCTCACCCTAATCCCCAACAAAACTAAACTTGTTCTTTTTCTACCCAAAAAAATCCATAGGTTCATAGGTTGGTTCTAGGCTATTGGCCCTAGGGCCTAAACAAGCCTAGCCATAACAATTCCCTGGCTATTTCTTCCCACACTATTTACTTCCCTTGACCCCTGTCTAGCAGGGTGATTGACATGATCCCCAGGGTGAATTTCTCCCATCCAGTCATCAAGGTTCCTTTTGAAGAGGGTCAAAGAGGTGCTCTACTTGACATGTATGGGCAGTCTATTCCAGAGTCTGGGGAGTCTCTGGGTCAGGAACCTAACCCTCCAGCATGTTTTGTTTATTGTGATGACAAGGTTTAGATCCCTGGAGCATGTGGCTCTGAGGGATTGGGATTTCTTTAAGTGTGGCATGTCCAACAGCTCTGGGTTTGACATGGCCTTGTATGCTAAGCAGAGATCGCCTCTGAGTAGACGATATGCTGGAGGTTTTTAAGGCGGTCAGCATAGGGCATCTGCTTTAGGCCTGTGATTCTTTTACTGAGATATTTATGCGGCCTTAACAGTTATTGCAGATGTCTTGAGATGTCTTGAGAGGTACATACCAAATGGGGCATTGTACATGGACAGGAACATGTGGCAATGTACTATGAATATCATAATAGGTGAAAGTTTAATCTTGTTGAAATGGCAATTGGGTTACCTTATCAGGAGATACATAAAAGGGGTTTAATAGGTACAGTGGACTTACCTATTTAAGATGTCGAAAAAGCAGTGAAAATACCTTGAGATCTCATTTGTTACACTGGCAAACATTTTTGAGGGAATCAAATACCATAGTGATACTAAGTCCTCATAGGTCAGGAATGATCTAAGTTAAATGGGGTGTCAGACAGGGATAACTTCCTGCCCCAGTTCTCCCCATAATTGTTCTGGAACCAATAACTACAGGCTTTAGAGAAGCATTAGCAAAGGAAACAAGAAAATAGACTGGTACACAACACCCTATTGAAGCTTTTCTCCTCACAAATGACCTAGTCCTGCTCCTAAGAATGATTGTGTCAACCATTCTCTTAGTATAGTGAATCATAATAAATTGGAGTCACAGGTCTGGTCATAATTAAATGTAACAAAGTCATCCACCTTTGTATATCATTTTCCACCTACATTCTCATTTAACAGCAGCTTGATTTTGCATGGGATATAATATACTTTGGAATTCTAAGGATTAGGCTGACATCTTTTTGTTTGTTACTAGACACCTTACTCTTGAGTGCAGAGAATTATACAAGAAAAAAAAAGAAACAATATTTTGACTTGGAAAAACTTTTTTCTTCCCAATTAATTCTTCACATTTCTGGTTAAAATGGTTCCTTCCCCTAAGATTTTGTATATTTTTCACGTTCACAGCTATAAACTCCTCTCAGGCAATCATGTAAGTGAGATAAAGGACTTATTATTCCTATTGGTCCCACTTCAGTCTGTGATAGATCTGGTCACTTAGTATGCCTTAAAATACATAGGAGAACTTTTCATCCTTTAAATGAAGTTTGGTTTTCGAGTAACTGTTATACTACTAGCAATCACATGATGGTAAATTAAACAACTCCTTAAAAAATCCAGAAGATTCAGTCATTTATTCCAGAACTATTATCAATCAGTATGTTGTTTGGCACAGACTTTTTCTCAATTGAATTTAGAAGTTGTAATATGTATCTAGCAGAATCAAAATTGAAAGTACTTCATAAAATGTTAGCTCAGTATATTAATCCAAAGTACAACAGGCTCAACTAAATGTAAGCAGATTTGGGCTTTTGATTACTTTCCCTTGGATGTGTTAGCTAACTTTTGTAGCTATTCAGAGACATTCCATTTAAAAAGATAGGGGTTCAGGCATGCTACTCTGTGGATAAATAAAGACAAAGATGATGGGATCTTGTCTTTTAGAGAGCTTCAGAAAATATATATATATATGAATAATCTATTAATCAAACAACTGTTTAATTTTCCCCTGACTGTTAACAGGGGTAACTCGAACTTGTGAACTTGTCTATTCATGTCTGCTTATGTATTCTGTGTGAATACCATATCTGTAATATGTCTTCTTTGTTATTATTGTATCTGTCTACCTTGGATCTTTTCTCCCCGGGCCTCCGCTGAAAATTAACATGAATCCAGTTGGACTATCCTGGTCAACAAATGTAAAATAAAATAAAAATAAAAAAATTAAACTCCTCAAAAAGCTTAAACCAACCACCCTGGCCACTGATAATCTGCCAGCAGAGTTCCTACAGGCAGCTGCAGATGCCATAGCTTATCCGTAGCCATCCTAATAAACAGATTTATCACAGAGTGTAAAGTTCCTAACATATGGGAAATCTCTCACATTATACCATTACACAAGGGAGGAAATTCCATTGAACTAAATAAGTACCGACCTATAACTATTCTCTCACCCTTATCAAAGATTCTGGAAAGAGTTGTTCACACCCAACTCATAGACTTCCTCCTAACAAACAACCTGTTAACTAAAAACCAACATGGCTTTAGGCCCTTCCACAGCACCACAACAGCACTAATGTCCTTCTCCAATACAGTTAACCACCACAGAAACAAAGGACAACTAGTTTCAGCCATTTTTCTAGGCCTGTCTAAAGCCTTCGACATGGTCAACCACAACAGTCTCCTTAACACACTAGCCACACTAAATATCAGCACACACTCTATAACATGGTTTAAAAGCTACCTATCAGGTTGTCAACAAGCAGTGAAACGGCACAACCAACTATCCTCTCCTCTGCCTGTTACCATAGGTGTCCCTCAGGGCTCCATACTTGGCCCACTACTCTTCTCTCTATTTACCAACCAGCTCTCATCCTCCACACTCAGTAGTACAAAATGCTGATGATACCACCCTGATTTGTGCAGCACAAACATTAGATGGCCTACACTCCCTGACTCAACAGTCCTTCTCTCAAGCCAAGACGTGGTTCACTAACTCTCAGCTAATCCTGAATCCAAACACCTTCACCATCATATCCAGTAACAAAATAACAATCAGCTCTACCTCCCACACTAAACTCTTAGGGGTAGAAATAGATTGCAACCTTAAATATGACATTCATATAGCCCAAACTATCAAAAAGGTTCATAAAAAGCTTGGTCTCCTTTATCGCAATAAAATTTTTTTTACTAAACAATCTAAAGCCACCATATCCAGAAGACATCTGCTGTCTACCCTCCTCTACACATCTCCAATACTTACTAACCTCCGCAAAACCGACTTACACAAGCTAGAAACCTGCTATAACAAGATTGCTAGATTCACTACTGAAACCCCATGTAAGACCCATCACTGTGTAGCTCTCAAGCAACTGGAGTGGCTTGAGCTACCTCAGCTATTGAAACTCAACCAATTGTCATTTGCACATAAAATTTACTACCAATCAACTAAAACTCCAGCTCTACAAAATTTAATTATACCTTATTCCACCACTAGAACCTTAAGATACAGCACCCAAAACCACCTAGAAGTCATCAAACATAACAATGATGCAGGAAAATCTCTCTTTAGCTATTCCACAGCTAAAGCTTGGAACTCCATACCTTACCACCTAACCTCCATCTGCTTCTCTACCCAATTCAAAAAGCTTCTCAAAGCATACTGTATGGATACCTGGTTATGCTCCTGTGACTCCCCATAACAAACATTGCTCAGCTACTCATCCCCCATCTAAACCTAATCTCAATCTAATTTCCATAGAGCAAATAGTCCACCAAACATGTTTACTATAATTGCTCCACCTACCTGGATATGTAATAAAAACACTATACTTGTCAAATAACATTCAATGCTTCTATGTGAAGTATTCTACTGGCACTATGTACATATGTAACTATCTACTACAGTTCCTCATTTTGTTCTGATGTGTGAAAATATCTGCAAATGTTTTTCATTGTATTTTTGCTGTATGTCATCTTTTGCCAGCTATTATTATATCTATGCTATATAACCTGATGATTCATACTTTTTGACCTGTGAAACTCTTAACTGTGTAATATGTGATTTGTAATTGTTTGACCTGTGTAGAACTGTCTAAAATGTATCTGGAGCTTTTCTCTCCGGGCCTCCGCTGAAAAAGGACCTGTGTCCAGTCGGACTTTCCCGGTTAACAAATGTAAAATAAAAATAAATAAATAAAATAAAATAAAAATATATGGTATGTTATGGTATAGTATAGTATGGTATGGTATGGTATAGTACGGCAGAGAAGGGTTGCCTTTCACTTTAAAAAGTGACTCAACCTCAAAGAAGAAATGAACAGGCTTGCACATGAACTGGAACATTGCACAGTAACCATCTATTACAGTTCTAAAATTGTTTTAGCAAGTGCAGAACATGACAAATGCAATATACCATATGCTTAGAAAGGAAACTTGTGATGTAGGAAGGGTCCTTAAGCAGGTATAATTCCTTCTGAAGAACAGGACATTATTTTAATACCTCCTATATTTGCTATCTAATCTCTCAAGGAGAAAATTATTTAATGGAATGCAAACGTCTACATAGACTGCTCTTTACTCTTCAGACAGTAGTCAAGATATTTCCTACTGCCTTCTCTAATTGTTGGAGATATCTACAAAAAAACATATATTCTTGGTTCTGTATATTTTGAAACTGTCCTGTTCTTAATACGTTTTGCTAAGTAGTTGAGAAGGGTGGGGCAATTGATTATAGGCCTCTTGAGTGGACTTTTGACAATCTGATAGTCTTCAATTCATTTTAAAGAGCAAATGTTTAGATCAAACATCTTCTCGATGCTGAAAGTATTTATGGCAGCAGGAATGTAATTACACATTATTAGACATCCCTGCACTCACTTAATAAGAATGACTACTGGTTCATAATGGAATAGATTTATCAATAGGAAATGAAAATTTCAAATGGGGAAGCATCTCCTTATGAAAAGCAATTATGTTGGGCTATTGCACAGATGCTAGTGATCAGTCACTATGTACAGGAAATGTCTGCGTCTAATGACTAAAGGAAATTAATAGAATACATATGGAACATCTCCACCCCACACACACACACACACACACACACACACACACACACACACACACACACACACACACACACACACACACACACACACACACACACACACACACACACACACACACACCATCTATTTGTAGTGCTTTATTAAATCAACTACACCCATAACATTGAGTTGATCATAACATCTTATCCTTCTTTATTGAAGAAAAGCAAATATCTGAACCCAAGCAAGTTTTGTAATTTAGCAATATTTGAAATATGGCAGATTTTTAATTGGAAGAAACAAAAGTATATTCATAAATACTTCATTATTTTGAGTATCTAACTGTATCAGGAGTTTTATCTAATAGATAAGATGACAAAACAGTGTTGTTTTACACAGTTCATTGCAGGTTGTACAGGAAGTCACTTAGAGCAAGCTGACATCTCCCTGCTTTCTATCCAGAGTACTACAAAGGCAGCAGTAGATTATACAAGACATGCAAAGGAATCAAGTTCCAGGTAGGAAGGAGTACATTACAGACAACAGGCATCCAATAAATATATCAAATGGTGGACATTATAATTATTCATTTTATTTTATTTTGAACAGGAAAATCTACTCACCCACCATAAGTCTCAGCCATTACATAACTAAAGTAACACTAACAGAGTTCTCAGGTAGGAACATATTCAAATTTATAAATTTAATGATGGGTTGAAAAAGGTCACCATGTAGTTACATATAAAAACAGGCAGAACAACACTGTAAATATATAAATACATTTGTTACCATGATTATAAGATTAAACCAAAGACCGAGGTCAGTGATGAAAAGGGTATCAAAAAGCAATGCTGAACAAAAGAATGTGGAATTAGATATTCAGCCTGATGGCAAAGTGAACGAATCAAGTACTGGTAGCAATGAAAATGTTCCTGTTAATGTATATAACTACAGCTTTAAAAAAAAATTGTCTCTTTTATGTTCCATTAGAAAGAAGACAATTGTGGGAAATATGTTTGAATTACACACCTTCATAAAGAATATGAATTTGAAACTTTAGTTTGGAAACTCTGCCAGCAATATAGGTTTGAGAAAAACCTTTATATGACACGCCTTTAACTTAAGACAAAGTAACTTTTCAGTTAGTTATTATGAAAATGAGATATGCAGATAGTCTTCAGTTAACAAGTTGTCCAGATGCACTATGTAAGAAAGACTGACAAATAAATAGATTACTACTATTCTAAATATTGCAAGCAGACAAAGGGAGTGGATAGGGCATGCAGTTTAAAGTTAACTATGGCACAGATGCAAATTATGTATGACAAGAACTAATACTGCAGCCAACCATCAAGCTAAGTGCATTGCAAATAATTTTTATATAAGATGATGGATTTGCTGACTACCCAAGGAGGAAGGGTGCACACAATGTGCTGCAGAGGAGCAAACAAGAATGAGGCATGAGAAACATTCAAAGAAAATGTGAACTCTTTCAGTGGTGAAATTTAATGTTTTTCATTACTTCCATTAAATTCCCTGTTAAAGTAAACAAATATGTTGTCCACTTTTTTTAAAATCTGCAGCCAAGAGTAGGGCATCTAAGAATCTTTACTCATGCATTTGAAAAAAAAGTTGCCGCTTATAGGTTCATAGGTAGGTACTAGGCTATCGGCCCAAGGACCTAAGTAAGCCTAGCCAACAAAGTTCCCTGGCTTACGCCAACCCAAGAAAGTTAATTTCCTGTGCCCCTGTCAAGCAGAGCAACAGAAGTGATCCCCGAGGTGTATTTCCTATTTCCCATCCACTCATCATGATTTTTCTTGAAGAGTGTTAATGAGGAACTTTGCTTGCCATAGATGGGTAGCTTGTTCCAGAGTATGGGAAGTCTCTGGGACAGGAATCTATCCCTCCAGCAAGTCCTGTTTATTCTGGTGACAAGGTTTAGGTCCCTAGAGCGTGTAACTCGGAGGGATTGGGATTTCTTTAGATGTAGCATGTCCAACAGCTCTGGGTTTGACATAGCTTTATATGTTAGGCAGATATCACCTCGGAGTAGGCAATATGCTACAGAGTAAAGCTGGAGTTTTTTGAGATGATCAGTGTAGGTCATCTGTTTGAGGTCAGTAATTCTCTTTGTGAGGTACTTCTGTGGCCTTTCCAGTTGTTGCAGATGTCTTGTGAGGTACATTCCAAAAGGGGCGTTGTACTCTATAATGGGTCTAATCTGTGTCAAGTAGAGGGGAGCAATGACCTCTTTTTTCCTGGATGAGAACCCTTTTGTGATGAGGTGTGCCATGTAGAAGGATTTCCTGACTACTTTGGCAATGTGATTATCAAAAGAGAGATTACTGTCCATCCGAGTCCCAAGGTCTATTATCACACATTCAGTGTTAAGAAGACTGCCGCCTATGTGGTAGTTCATGGGTACAGAGTTTTTACCAAAGGGGATAACAATGCACTTTTTGGCATTAAGCTTGAGGCCATGGTTCTGACACCAGGCATCTGTCTCAGTGAGGCCCTTCTGTAGGATGTCCACATCATTTGGGGACTTGACTATAGCTACTTGTTTCCAGTCATCTGCGAACATTGTTAGCCAAAGTCTTTCTATATTAGCCTGTACTTCAGAGAATTAGACACCAAACAGGAGAGGTCCCAGGACTGAACCCTGTGGTACTCCACGTGTCACTGGTTTGAAGTCAGATTTGGAGTCTACAACTTTTACAGTGTGGATTCTGTCAGTGAGCCAGTTGGCAACCCATCTTGTGACATAGGGATTTATACCTAGTTTAGTGAGTTTAGCTATAATTCCAGAATGGGGGATGGTGTCGAAAGCCTTGGCGAGGTCAAGATAGGCTGTGTGAACCACCTTACCCTCATCTACGGCTTTGGTGACTGCTTCAAAGAAGTCAACCAGGTTCAGGAGGCAAGATCTGCCTTTCACAAACCCGAACTGGGTGGGTTCCAGAGTTTGGAAGTTACCAATGTCTTTGTTTATGAATTTCATGATGATACGTTCCATGGCTTTGTAGACCAGGCTCTTCAGGCTAATAGGGCGATAGTTCCCAGGATCAGTGGGGGTTCCCCCATTGTGGAGTGGGATAACTGTTGCTGTGCGCCATTCAGTGAGCACAAAGCCTGATGTGAAGCTATGATTGAACATGGTGCTTAGGTGGGGAGCCAATTCCAGTTCATAAATGATTTGCTTGCAAATTATAGCAAAATGTAGTTCTGGGAACCTGCCTTGAACTCTGTAGCCTTCTACTGCTGGTGTATTTAAGTTGATAAAGACACCATAGGTTTTAGTGTAGACGATGCTATACAAAGGACATTTTACAAGCTTTAACATAATCTTCATTGTGTTTTTCCCCAGCTTTCCATTTTGTAGAGAAGCAGGATTCTATAATTTCTAATTCCTCTGGCCGACATTCTCAGAGACTGGACTAGAATTCACAGAGATCAAAAATTTTATTTTTCTAACATGGTCAAGTGAAGGATGAATGTTTCTTACTAAAATATCAAATGTAAAATGAATCATACATAGAAATGCTTACAAGGGGATATCTCCTTAAAAGATTCCACTTTTAAGGACAGCAATATAGAGAGCTAACAAGAACTGTTTATTCTGATTCAGGTGTACTAGATAACTCTATTCAAATTATATTTACTAGTAACTGGTCAACTAATACAAACCTTGTTGCTTCTTCTCAAGTTTTGTTGACTACATCTGCTATACAAATGCCCTTGGACACAAGGATGTCTCCTTCATTGGCCAATTATTTTATTAACAAGCTAAACAAAGTCTGTTTGGCCACACCTTCTATTGTATCTTCCCTCAAATAGGTTAAACAAGTAGACAAACATCACACCCGTGTGTGACTCTAGCTACAAAAATAGTTTCAAATACTCAGAAAGTGAAAGAATTATAGCAGGAAGCTATGTCATTTGAATTAACAGTTAAAATACTTGATAAAAAGACTAACCTGTTGCAGTTAAAAAGAGGAGATCTTGAATCTTTGTCTCAGTGATAATATTTGGAATTTATGTTGAGAGGGCTCAACTGTGAGATTCCCACACAGCACAGAGTATTCAGTATGAATTGCCATGGTGAATTATTCCAAAAAGGCAGTGTTTATATGTACATGTTTGTCAAACTGGCACTGCATACAGCTTGGACTCCAACCCAAAAAAATCTGATGTCAACTGAGTTATTTTTAAAATTGCACTGTTATCTGTAAAGTTATGATGATGATGATGATAATAATAATAATAATAATAGTAATAATAATAATAATAATAATAACAATAAAAAGTATGTGTCCCAGGTTACCACAAAGCAATATTCACTCTGAATTAGCCAACCATTTCTATTTTATAATACTTGAATTTTGAAATATCTTCAAAGATAAAAAATAGCATGGATTTCCTTTCTTGTTCATCTTTCTTTTGCTACAAATAGAAATAAAATTTTAAACGAATGTAGCTGACTTGTAAGTCTGCTGATGAAGCAGGAAAGCAGCTGCATACCTTCAAAGTATTAAAACTCTTGTGGTCTTAGAAATTCCATGAAATGCATTTACTGCAATAAAAATTATTTCATAATATAATTTTATAAGTTTTTGTGTTCCTATTTTAGGAGAGAGAAACCTGTTACCTATATGCAGTATTGTTTGTGTTTATTTATTTATTTTTTTTAATTTTGCAGTTTATTTATTATGGTGCACTTTCTTTAAGAAATATATTTTGTAGCTGAAATGTTCATTTTAGCTGGTTATCCTTACTTAAAAACACATTAACTCTAGAAGAAATACATCAGTTGGTTTTATATTTATTAATAATTGTGACTTTATAAAGATTATTAATATAGGTTGCTACTTAAATGACAACAGACTAAACTAGTATATTTTTAGGTATAGATAATCAGTTGGATTTTTTGGCATCGAAGAATAACTTCATTAAATATGAATTATAAAATGACTTAAGAGTTCAGTGCAATACTATGTCCTACATCAAAAGTCAGTCATTATATAGCTAGTTTTCCTAGAAAGAAACATTCTGTCTTATGGGATATTTTCCTAGCATCACATGGTATAATAAATGTCTGCAAACATTTGCACTCTGAAGTATCTGGTTATTTTCATTTTGGTCACAAAACTAAAGTACTCCTCAGCTGATTACCTTTGCCTTTTATAGGTTTATTAATTCAATTCACAGTTTAGATATAAAATCCCAAATATTATCAGATGGTGTTCTATTGTAGGCTTCCTTCAAGATTAGTAGCAAAATGTACAAGAATTTGAATTATCTTGCAAAATTTAAATATTATTCAATTCTGGCATGTAATGAGTCATAGGAAACATAAACAGATGAGACATTTTTTCATCACTATGATTCTTTTAAAACTTACATGCTAATTCAGTTAGAATATTGTTCTGTAAAGTTGAAACTAAAAAAGAAAGCACTTCAACACTTTTTACAAGGCAGGCCCAAGTTCTTGATGCATTACTTACAGTAACATATACTATATTACTAATAAGTAACTTTGTTACAGAATAAGAATAACTGAAACAAAAGTTTTGCTTTACAGATTAGCCAAATATGTTAAACCGAATAGAGATTAACCTTTTTCTATTATTTTAAGGCTAAACAATCTAGAAAGTATGTTGGTATGTTGAACCATAATGGTTATACCCTAGTGGATTGCTTACTGCTTTGTCCAATATTACAAATAAGTCTATAAATGTACTTATAGATCCACCGAAGGAAAAACAAACCCTAGGATTCAGCAAAAGGCTATTTGCACTAAGGGCCCATAATGAGTTTGTCAATCATCACAATGGTGATTATTTCTGATTCACACACAGGTATTATAGAAAACAGAATGACTTCATTATCAGCTCATTACCATGTCTCTGAACTGAATACTTTGCTTTCAAACCTGACCATGTTAGTATTCTCCCTGTGGCACAACAGCTTGTGCTTGATAAGATTCTTCATGACTTGTTCCATAAGTTTTATGAGATAATTGATCCATTATTAATAAAGTTATAATAAAACCTCTAAAATTCAGGATGGATATTGGTTAGATGGTAGATGGTTTACTTTAGCAACATTTTCCTCAATTCCCAATCCAAAAACAAAAAGATTTCAGGAAGATAAACTAAACAAGTATTGGACCATAAAATGACTAAATATGGATTACAATTTTATGCAAATGTTCTAAACAATTATATCTACAATAGTTAGCCATGCAGTCTAAATGTATTTTTATGTCAATCTGAACAACAAATTAAGTCAGAGTCACTAATCTACTTTCCTTTGTTTCACAGAATTTCAAAAAGAAATAATGCATATTTCCTTCAACAGCAAGTGATATTTGCAAAATGTTAACAACTTTAGTAAGAATGCATTTCACCCATTTCAGATTTAGAATTGAAATCCATAATTTTCAGCTTAATACTCTGTCGCTTTTCAGGCAGTGCATATTAGACAAATAAAAACTGTCTAACACTCACCTGCCATTGGTTAGACATAGCTCTCTCTCAACCCACCCTTATTTATTATAGCCTTAAAACCATATTTAAATATCAGTATGTCTAATCATTCCATGCACCTTAAACTGCTAATTTCAGCAATTATACACAGAGTATATGCTGGTGCATTATTTTAACAATTATAAATTAATCCATTCAGATTTTCTTATCAGCCACTTATGTGATTTCAGGTATAACAGGGTATACAATAAAACTATCTAAAATATAAGCTTTATTAGCCTTTGGATTGCATTATGCAATTAATAAAGAGAGGTGAGTAATCATGAAGTTTCAAAAAATGTGAACCAGGTGGTTAATGGTTCTTTTTAAAAAGTTTATTTAGTTGAAGAATTTTTATTAAAAAAATAAACTTTTACTGTCCTACATTTTATTTTTGGGAACAAACATGCCTACCACACCTCATAACTTGAATAGCAAATTTAGGAATATTTAGATAAAACTGATTTGGAGTGGTGGATACTAATGACAACTCATACACAGAAGATGTAAGGCTCTAGAGGCTGTTCTTTACACATTTTTTCAGTATAAGGAAAATATACAAGTCTGAAATTCTAAACCAGCAAATAGTTCAAGTTTGTTCTTTTAGGTATGATGTTAAACTGAGGTCCCAGATGCTTATGTTAGTGGGAGTTCAGGTGGATGTAAAAGATCCCATAATACCTACCAAAATTAGTAGGGATTCTTTATTCAAAATTCATAATATACATTTTATACATTCTCTATACATTATTTACATTTATATACAATTGTGTTGCATACTTTACATTTTTACATTTTAATCACCCACTGTTTTTTTTCATTTAACCTCTTATTCCAAATCATCCATATTATACAAAACAATTTTTCATCCCATTTATCAACTTCTTTCTGTTTTATATTTTCATAATACCCATATTCTATCATATCTATATTTATACTTTTCAATCCCTTTATACTTTCTTTTTTGTGCATTTTTTTCATAATTGATCTATTCCATCAAATTTCATAAATACATGCACCATTGTCTCCACCTCTCCACAATATATATACAAATTCTTTATTCTATATTCTTATATTGCATGTTTACATTTACTGGAAGCTTATTTATGAATAATCTCAATACAAATCCGTACAATCAAGATTTTCCTGACATTTACTAATTCCTGCTTTTACTGCTTTTATTTTTCTTTCTTCTAAATACTTCCATGGAGAAATATAATAAAATGTTTTCATTATAGTTTCACACCATTCCTTTCTATTCTTTTCTATATTGTTTATATTAATTTCCATAGTAATATTTTCTCTGGATAAATTCTCATTTCTACATTCCTCATACCTTTCTTTCTTTTAAGATATTCAAGTCTCTCTATATTTTTCTTTTATTATATCTAATGCCAATTTTCTTTGTTTTTCTTTCATCTAAGTCAATACTTTATATAAATTCAGTGATGCCAAATGTACAATCAGATTTTTTAAATGCAATCCTCCTTCTTTTCTTGAAACATAAAGAATTCCTCTTTTAATTGGGTTTACTCTTGAACCCCATACAAAGGAAAACCATATAGACAGTAAATCTCTTCCAAATTCAATTGGCATCAAAAAATGCACTTGCCAGATAAGCTACTTCTCCTAATACTACTGATTCAGTAAATATACTTTTTTCTGTATGCAAATTTGGATGTTCTCCAAAATAAACAAGTATGTCTTATTTTGTTTAACATGTTCTTCCATTGTAGTAATCTTTGTTGTTCATTACCAAACTTTTTATTCCTGGAATTTCAATTTCTTCCTTATTAAATTGAATACTTCTATTATACCTGAAAATCCAACTCCTTTACTTTTTTCTTCATTAATACTCAAACCTAATACTTTTAATTTCTTACTAAGTGTCTTAATGGCTGTTGTCACCCCATCTTTATTTTACTAATACCAAATCATCTGCAAAAGAAAACATTGATGGGATATGTATTTGTTCTGTTGTACAATATCTAGCTTCTTTTAATGTCAAATTTACTTAATTTACAATTACATTCATTATTAAAGCAAACAATATGCTATTTTCTGGGCACCCTTATTTTATGCCACTTATTATATCTATTTTCTCAATTAACCATTTACTACTTGTCTTACTTTGTTTTTATTATACACTGAAACTAATACATTATTTTTCCTACTTATGTCATATTCGATTAAAATTCCCCATAGTACTGTATGCTGTATTTTATCAAATGCTTTGTTAATGTCTCCTATTACACTTTAGCTTCTGCTTATCCTATTGTCATATCTTTGACTATTTCTCTTATAATTATTAGGCGTTCTTGACCTCCCTTTCCTTTTACTCTGATTTTTTTTCATTCAATAACTTATTTACTTTGTTTTCTATTCTATTTTGTATTATTTTCATAAATATCTTATATTCTACATTGTTTAACACAATAGGTCTTTAGTTTTTCATATCTGCTTTCTCTCCCTTCTTCTATGTTGAGCTTCATTGCACCCATGCATATTTGTTCACATCGTATACCTTTTTGCAACCATTCATTGAAAACCTCCAATAGATATGTTTTTGTCCTTCATTCATATTCTCATACATCAAATGTTCCACACCAGAGGTCAGCTCCTCATTGGACAGATCTGACCACAAGATAATCACCCTAGACATCCACATCCCGCTCCCACCCCCCATTAGGAAAACAACCACACAAAATTTCTCCAAAGCCAACTTCACGCTTCTTAAGACAGAAATGGCAAACTTCACGACTCCCATGCAGATGGACAATAGAGGTATGACTGCTGAATCCTGCACAAATGCACTTTATAAGCACTTACACAAGTGCATGGATCATGCTATCCCTAACAGAACCAAGATGCTATCCTCCCAAAAAAGGAAGCCAATCCGGTGGTCTTCTGCCATAAACAAACTCTACAACAGAAGAAAGAAACTGTTGCAAAAGAGAGTAAAATCCCATGATTGGAGGAACTCCCTTGTCAGCCTCAGTAAGAAACTGAGATCCCTCATAAAATCTTCCAAAGCTAGTTATGAAAACAAAATTGCCACTGATTCTAAAGACAACCAGAAAGCATTCTATAGCTATGTCAAAAATCTCAATGGCAACACTCAGATCTGCTCTGAGTTACAGCACAATGACACTAAATATACAGAACCAACTGATATTGCCAACATCCTGTCTGATAGGTTCAGTGCTAACTTTACCCCCCCTATCACCCCCTAAAGGGCCCATCTTTATACCGGAAGAATGCAAAGTTCCTGTAATCATGGCTGTACAGGTAAAAACTTCACTCTCCAAAGCCAAGAACACAGCATCCATGGGACCTGACAACATCCCAGGCTGCCTTCTACATGAACTACAGAATGAACTGGCACCCCACCTAAGTACCATATTCAATCATAGCCTCAGGCTTTGTGCCCATTGAATGGCACACTGCGACAGTTATTCCACTCCACAAAGGGAGGGCCACAATAGACCCTGGGAACTACCACCCCATTAGCCTGATGAGCCTCGTCTGCAAGACCATGGAATGTATCATCATGGAACTCATAAACAAAGACATTGGAGATCTCCAAACTCTGGACCTCACACAGTTTGGGCTTGTAAAAGGCAGATCATGTCTCCTAAACCTGATAGACTTCTTTGAAGTAGTCACCAAAGCCATAGATGAGGGTAAGGTGGTTCACACAGCCTATCTAGATCTCGCCAAGGCATTCAACACCATCCCCCACTCTGGAATTATAGATAAACTCACTAAACTAGGTATAAATCCCTATGTCACAAGATGGGTTGTCAACTGGCTTACTGAAAGAACCCACACTGTGAAAGTAGCAGACTCTAAATCAGACTTCAGACCAGTGACAAGTGGAGTACCACAGGGTTCAGTCCTGGGTCCTCTCCTGTTTGGTATCTACTTCTCTGAAGTACAGGCTAACACAGAAGGTCTTTGGCTAACTAAATTCGCAGATGACTGTAAACTAGGAGCCATAATTGAAACTTCTAACGATGTAGACATCCTACAAAAGGGCCTCACTGAGACAGATGCCTGGAGTCAAAGACATGGTCTCAAGCTCAATACCAAAAAGTGCATTGTCATTGGGACACAGGTGGACAGTAGTCTCTCCTTTGATAATCACATCGCCACAGTGGTCAGGAAATCCTTCTACGTGGCACACCTCATCACAAAAGGTTTCTCATCCAGAAAAAAAGAGGTCATTGTTCCCCTCTACTCATCACTCATTAGACCCATTATAGAGTACAACGCCCCTTTTGGTATGTACCTCACAAGACATCTACAACAACTGGAAAGGCTGCAAAAATACTTCACAGAGAGGATTACTAGCCTCAAACAGATGCCTTACACAGACCATCTCAAAAAACTCCAGCTTTACTCCGACGCATATCACCTACTCAGAGGCGATCTCTGCCTAACATACAAAGCTATGTCAAACCCAGAGCTGTTGGACATGCTCCACTTAAAGAAATCCCAATCCCTCTGAGCTACAAGTTCTAGGGACCTAAACCTTGTCACCACAATAAACAGAACATGCTGGAGGGATAGATTCCTGTCCCAGAGACTTCCCATACTCTGGAACAGACTACATATCTATGTCAAACAGAGCTCCTCATTAGCACTCTTCAAGAAAAATCTTGATGACTGGATAGGTAATAGGAAATTCACCCCGGGGATCACTTCTGTGGTTCTGCTTGACAGGGGCACAGGAAAATAATTTTCTTGGGTGGCGAAAGCCAGGGTACCTTTTTGGCTAGGCTTGTATAGGTCCTAGGGCCAATAGCCTAATACCTACCTATGAACCTATTCAGTTCCATCTATTCCTGTAGTAGCTTCTATATTTAATATTTTTAAAACGTTATCCACTTCTATCATAGTAATTCTTTTATCAAATTGTTTATAGTCTTTAACTATTTTTTTAAATTCCACTTATATTTTTCTATTTTCAATTTTAACAAATGTTTTCATAATAACATTCTTATTACTTACACTGTTTCTTTTGTGTTTTCACTATATTTCATTCCTCATTTCTTAACTCTCTTATTATTCTATTATTTTCTTTTACCATATTACTTAGGTAAGGCACTACTTCCTCTTTCTTCTCTTGTAAAAAAACATTTTTGTTCAAATAACATCCTCTTAATCTTTTCTTGGTTCATTTCATATATTTTTTCTTTTCTATAACCCCCTCTCTATTACTTATATTTCTAAGGATTTGCTCACTGATATCTTTATATTTAAACTATCTTGTTTTTTTTTGTCCTTTGCCATTTCAAAACTTCTTTTTTATATTTCTCTTTTAAAGCTATCCAACAGCTTGTCCAATCTTTGTAAAAACTTCTCATATTTATATGATCTAACCATAACTATAAAACTCTTCTTATATCTTATTTAATTCTGCTTCATTTATTCTTTAAATACCTCTTCCTATTTTATATATCCTTCCTTATCTTTAATTTCTACCCAAATTGCTACATAATCAACAAAAACTGTAATTTTAATGCCTTTATGTAATACTTTTAGATACTTTGATAGCATAAAATAATAATTTTCTGTACACAAATTACCTTTTTGATATGCCCACTGCTTATTTTTCCATAAATACATTTATCACTTTTAATTATTTCACAAACAACTTTAACATCTGCTCCTTCTTTTCTTCTAATGTCTTAAATCACAGTTAAAAATCTCCCACTAATATAATTTGCATATTTTCATGTTATTTCAAGCATATTATCAAGCTATCAATATTTTCAAGCAATTTCAAGCATATTACAAGTCCCCTCCCCCCTGTCTCACCCAATCCACTCTCATCTCCTCACTATCCCATCCCCTCCTCCAATATTCTCTCACCCCTCCCCATCCCTAATCCTTAAAGCTCTAGATACACTTCCATACTCCTCCCTCCTACACTGTCACAAATAATCCTATTACACCCTCAACACCTAACCCCCAACTATTCCATTATACCTAAACCACACCATGTTTCTTCAAACCACTCTCATCCTTTCCCTTAGCCTACTACTCCTAATACCTCTATACCATGCTACCTCCTATTCCTCTTACAAACTACCCCTTCTTTTCTATCTCCTCTTCACCCCACAATCACCCCTAACACACATCATAATTCTGCCACATCTCATTTCCACACTATATCCTCCTCCCTAGTGCTTCCAAACCCACTTATCTGCTTTAAACTAAAACTCCTATCCTCCTCAATGAAACATCATATTTCCAAAGCACTATTGTACCTCCCACCAAACTCTAGGTGCAACTCCAAACCACTGCTCTCATTCCCATTTAACTGCCTATGCCTATCAGGAGACATACACCCCAACCCAGGACCTAGTACCAGCAGCAATCCATCTCCCCCCATTACCACCCATACTACCAACCCTAAATACTTTGAGATCTTGACCATCAATTCTCAGCGTCTAAGAAACAAATTAGCCCACTTCCATACTTGGCTATTCCATACCCAACCTGACAAAGCAGCTGTCTCTGAGACATGGCTAAAACCCAACATTTCAGACTCTGAAATACTACCCCCTGGGTTCCAAGTACTTAGACAAGGCCGTCTAAAAAATAGCCTTAATCCACTCTAGCCTACTCTCCATCACTCCCTACCAAAATCATATTCCACAGTTCAACAATGCTGAACTAGTCATAGGAAATCTCAAACTAAATAACCAGAAAAGCATTTGTGCTATAGCCCTCTATACCCCCCCCCCGGAAACAACATTAACACACTTGAGGAAATTATTCTATGGGCCTCATATAATATCAAGCTTGAGACATACATCCTAGGAGATGTAAACATTGACTGGAACAAAATTACTGCCAATAAGCCCACCATTTCAATCAATCTATGTAATTTCACTCAACTCACAAATGCTATAACCAGACCTAATAAAAATAACCCCCCAGGCTCCATATTGGACTGGATCCTTGTCTCCCACCCAAACAAAATCTCCCACACTGGCACTTTACCAGACTCTATCAGTGATCACTGCCTTCATCCATAGAGCAACCCCCCTTCTCTCCTCATCTACACCAATATATCCATACTAGGAATCTCAACAACTTTAACCCTACAACTTTTTCCAATTCTCTCAAACTGATAAATTGGGACACTCTAAAAACGTTACCTCTGGACAGTGCTGTTGAATTCTTCAACTCAACCTTCTTAGACACTCTTAACTCCCAAGCTCCTCCAAGAATAAAACATATAAAAACCAATTCCACCCCTTGGCTTAGTAAAGATACTAAAACACTCATGCAACAAAGGGACAAGACCTGGAAACTCTACCATTGTAATAGGCACCCTGACACCCTTCTTAAATATAAACAACTCCACAACTTAGCCAAAAAGTGTATCATACAAGACAAAAAAGCATACTATATCAAACTTCAGTCTAATCACGCCTCCAACCCCAAACAATTCTGGAAATCCATCAACTCACTTCTCAACCCAGGCACCAAAACAACCCTTGCCCTGACACTAGTAAATCTGACCCAGAAATAGCTACTCTGCTCAACTCCTTTTTTACTAACTCTATAGCAGAAATCACTAAAACATTCCCAAACAATATCTCCCCCAAATTAAACCCTCTGCCCAACCTTCCACCCCAAACTCCACCTCAAACCCATCCCCACC
Organism: Protopterus annectens; assembly: GCF_019279795.1. NCBI lineage: Eukaryota > Metazoa > Chordata > Ceratodontiformes > Protopteridae > Protopterus > Protopterus annectens. The sequence continues at coordinate 1,317,442,092 of NC_056733.1, forward strand.
TCATATATTAAAAAAGTCTAAGATTAAGCCTTGCTCCAATGCCCCTGACAATATCCCCTCACTCTTTTTAAGAATTGTAGCAGACAGCATCACCATCCCCATTAGCATACTCATCAACAGATCCATACAAAAATCATATGTCCCCAAACTGTGGCGTGCAGCCTTTATCCTATCCATAAAGGAGGCAAAATTAATAACATCTCCAACTTCTGACCCATAGCGATTCTCTCCCCTATTTCAAAAATTCTTGAGAAATGCATCCACCTCTAGCTCATGCCATTCATTACACATAACCAACTCCTCACCCCAACACAACATGGGTTCTGTCCTGGCCATAGCACAATAACAGCTCTTCTCTCTTTTCTAGACATCTTGAAACCATGCCCATGACTCCGGAGAACTTGTATCCACAGTCCTTCTTGACCTCTCCAAGGCTTTCAACACAGTCTCCCATACCCACCTTCTTCACCACCTTTCCAATCTTAACCTCTCACAAAACAACATTACCTGGTTTAGCAGCTACCTCTCTGACAGGCCTCAGGCAGTAAAATGGAAGACTGGCACCTCAGCCTTCCTTCCCACCCCATCCAGGGTACCGCAGGGATCCATTCTTGGCCCTATGCTCTTCAATATCTTCATTAATAATTTCCATGCAGCCACTCCTAACACTAAGATAGTACAATATGCAGATGACTCAACTATAGTTTGCTCTGCATCAAACCTCCCTGAGCTCCAAACAAAAACTCAAACTGCCTTCTCAGCTACTGAGAACTGGATGCTCCAAAATCACCTCTCCTTGAATGCCAACAAATCAAATATCCTTCTATTCACTCCCTCAAAATCTATTCGCCTAGACAAAACCTCTTTCAAGATTACAAGCCTTGCCAACTCCACTATAGAAGTTGTTCCTGTTGCTAAACTTCTTGGAGTTACTATTGACGAACACCTAAAATTCGATACCCATATTTAGCTAAATATAAAGAAAACCCATCAGAAACTTTGCATGCTGTACAGAAACTCCACTTCCTCTCTCCATCAACAAGAGAGACCCTCGCCACTACCGTCTTACTACCTTCACTAAGGTATGGTTCTCCCCTACTAACCAACCTATCTTCCTCCATCTCTTCTAAACTAGAATCCTGTTACAATAAAATCTCAAAGTTCGCCACCACTTCCAAATACTCCACTCACCACTGTAAAACTCTCCACCAGCTGCAATGGCTAGAACTCCCAAACTACCTTGACTACCTCCAACTCATCACCACTCACAAGCTTATTCTCAAACCAACTATATGCCCAGCACTAACAAACATCTTAACATTATACACCCCAAACAGAACTCTAAGATCTACCCACCAAAATCTAATCTCTGTTTATAAACCAAACTGTCCCGCTGGTCAGCTTCTCCTATCCTTTTCCATCACCAAAAAATGGAATTCTCTTCCTCCATCTCTAAGAATTTCTGAGAACTCTGAATACTTTAAAACCCAGCTGCATTCTTACCTCTCCCAAAAATGGAAATGCAATTGCACTCCACCTACCTAACCTGCTTAATACATGCATACTTTATAACACACAAAGTTTGTTCTTCCTTACAAATTATTGATTAACCCTATGTACTGCCTTCATGCTAACACTACCTCTATACCACTCTCAGAGGATTTAAACCTCTGTATTAATTTAACTCATGCTAATATTCATGCATAAAGAACTCATCCATGCTAATGTTACTTCTATATCATTCTCAGATGATTTAAACCTCTGTATTAATTTAACCTTGTACTACTGTTCTCAACCACTAAACATGTAAATATGCTTTACATCCTTCTCCAAGCTGCTGTTTAACTTTTTTTAGTTTTTGCTATTTTGTATGTAAAATTTGTTTAGTATATTTCTGTTTCCACTATGTATTGTACTTCATATTATGGAGCTTGTACTATGTATTATTGGAGCTTTTCTCCCCGGGCCTCCACTTAAAACGGGATCTTTGAGCCCAGTGGACCTCCCTGGTCATCAAACTTGAAATAAATAGATAAATAAATATTAACACTAACATAATGAAGAACTTTCCTAAACATAATTTCCCTTTGTTTTGGTTTAACGTGCATATAATGCCAGAATTCTGTATACTTGGTTCCTCCATTTTATAATTATTTATTTATTTATTTCCAGTTTGATTACCGGGGAAGTCCACTGGGCCAAACTGACCCATTTTCAGTGGAGGCCCAGGGAGAAAAGCTCCAAGACGCATTATGCAGTTTAGATGCAAGTGATACTTAGTATAAAACATAACATCATGTAGAACAGTTGCAAATAAACACATTAAATATCTTGCATAGTTAACAAATTCATTAAGCTTGAAGTTAAGAGATTATACAGTTTCATTTGAGGAAAATAGTTATGTATTAGGTGTGGAAACAGTTTACATATGAACCTTTAAGAAAATAAAGATACACTTTACATACACACATTTACAGTAGAATGCTATTTACAATATTTACAAGGTTAAGTTGTGTGAGAGTAGCGCTAGGAGTTGTTGCAGGCTTAGTGAGAGAGAAGCTATAGGAGTTGTTAAGAGCTTAGATAGGCTCATAGGAAGATAACTATGAGAATTATAGGGAGCTTGGGAACCAGAGAGAGAACCCCCTTGGATTAGGTAGGGTGAAGGCAGGTCCATTTCCATTTAGTGGACAGGTGTTTGAATAGTTGGGTTTTGAAGCTTTCTGAGTTTGCTATGGTTCTTAGAGAGGAGGGAAGAGAATTCCATTTTTTGCCTAGTGAGTAAGAGAGGAGAAGTTGGCCAGCAGGACGTTTAGGTTTATGGACAGCAATTAAGTTCTGATTTTCAGATCTGAGAGCTCTGTTGGGTATATAAGAGGGAAGGATATTAGTTAGAGCAAGACATTTTGTTGGGTGAACTAGAAGTCTATGCGCAGTAGTGAGTTGGAGGTAGTCTAGGTAGTTTGGGAGTTCAAGCCAATTCAGGGATTGTAGGGTAAGCAATGATGGGTGGTATTTTTAGATTTAGTGGCAAATTTAGAGATTTTGTTGTAGCAGTTTTCTAGCTTAGAGGTGATAGAGGAGGACAGGTTGGTTAGGAGAGGGGCTCCGTATAATAAGGAAGGAAGAAGATAAATTGCGGCCAGAGTTAGCCTGGTAGAGTTGGAGAGAAAGCGATTGTTCCTCTACAGCATACCTAGCTTTTGGTGGGTTTTCTTAATGTTTTGTTGAATATGGATATCAAACTTGAGGTGTTCATCAACAGTAATGCCACGTAGTTTGGCGGAGGGGACCACTTCTATAGGTGAGTTGGTTTGACTATGGATTTTGAAGTTGTTTTTATCATAGATGAAGGTCTTTGTGGAAGGGAATAGTAGAATGTTTGATTTATTTGCATTGAGAGAGAGGTGGTTTGGCACATCCAGTTTCAGTTGTTGAGAAGGCAGTTTGGGTTTTAGTCAGCAATTCTGAGAGGTTTGAGGCAGACTAAGGTTGAATTATCTGCGCATTGAATGATTTTAGCGTCAGGTATAGTAGTGTGAAAGTTATTGATGAAGATGTTAAAAAGCACTGGCCCAAGGAGGAACCCTGTGGTATGCCAGTTGGGGTAGATAAGAAGGAAGAGATGGAATTCTTCCATTTGACTGTCTGTGATCTGTCTGATAGATAACTGGAGATCCAGGATAAAGTGTTAGGTGAGGGATTAAGGTTTTAGTGATGACAGAAAAGGTGCTTGTGGAAAACAGTGTCAAAAGCTTTAGACAGATCGAGTAGAACAGTAGAAACTAAGTGTCCTGAATCTCGGGCTTGATTGACAGATTCTAGGATAGAGAGTAGAGCGGTTATTGTGCTATGGCCTGTGCAGTAGCCATGCTGAGTGGGAGTGAGAAGATTGTTTTGGGTTAGGAAAGGCATAAGTTGGAGGTGGATGCATTTTTCTAGGATTTTGGAGATAGGCGAGAGCAAAGCAATGGGGTGAAAGTTTGAGATGCTAGTATTTTTGCCTCCTTTATGAAGAGGAAGAATATAAGCTGAGCACCAGAGTTTGGAGACATATGATTCCTTTATGGATCGGTTAATAATGATGCTGATTGGGAGAGCAATACCATCAGCAGCACATTTTAGGAAGGAGGAGGGAATATTGTTAGGAGCATTAGAGCAAGGTTTAAGTTTGGACACAAGTTTTTTTATAAAATTAGTGGAGATCGGTTTGAGCTCAAACAGATGGGGTGAGTTAGAAGGGGGAGACTAAGGAGCAGTTAGGTTATTATTGGGAAACGTCTTGGTGAGGTTAGAAATAGTTTCTATGAAAAATTAGTTAAATTCAAAGCATAGTTCGAGGTCAGATTTACTTGGGTCAGGACAGGGATTATTCTTGGAGCCTGGACTGAGGAGTGAGTTTATTGAGTTCCAGAATTACTTGGGGTTTTCATTGTTATTGGACTGGAGTTTGATATAGTAGGATTTTTTTGTCCTTGGTGATTAGTTGTTTTGCAGGGTTACGGAGCTGTTTATATTGGAGCAAGGTATTGGGCAGTCTATTGTTTTCGTAAAGCTTCCATAGTTTGTCTCTTTGGTGCATAATCTGTTTTGTTTCTTTGAATAGCCAAGGAACTGTTTTAGTTTTTATCCTTTTGATTCTTAGAGGGGCTAGGGAGTTTAAAGTGTCAAGGAAGACAGAGTTAAAGTAGTCTATAGCCCTGTCAAGAAGAAGGATGTTTAGAATTTGCCAGTTCATTTGTTTGACAGTATTTGAGAAAGTAGTGGGGTTAAAGCTACTGAGGTTATGAGTTTGAATGTATTGATGCTGGTGTGGGGAGGAGCTAGTTGAGTGATGCATGAAGGCTGGTAGGTGGTCGCTAATGGTATCAGGAATTGTGCCAGAGCTGGTTATTTTATTTGGATCTGAGACTAGGATCCTGTCTATAGTGGATCCAGGGGGTTTTATTTTGTTTGGATGGGTGATGGAGAGGATTATTTGAGTGAAGTTATAGAGGTTAATAGAAAGGGAGGGAGTGGGGCAATTGACTTTATTCCAGTCAATATTCACATCTCCAAGGATGTAAGTTTCATAGTTAATTGCAGTAGAAGCCCAGAGGAGAATATCTTCAAGTGTAGAGATATTGTTACCAGGTGAGATATATAGGGCAATGATGCAGATGTAATTTTATGTTTGTTTAGTTTTAGTAGTCCAGCAGTTAGTTCAGTGTTCTGGAATTGAGGAATTGTAATTTGGAGGGGGATTAAGGTAAGAAGGTTAGAGTAGACTAGGGCAATGCCACGACTTTTTTTATTTAGTCCATCATTTCTGAGACAATGAAATCCTGGGAGCAGGATCTCAGAGTCAGAGATAAAGGGTTTGAGCCAGATTTCTGCGACGGCTAAGATGTCTTGTTGGTTATGGCTTAACCAAGCTTGAAATTTGTGAGCTTTGTTGTTAAGACTTTGTGCATTGATTGTAAAAATCTTTAGGGTGTTATGATAGGAGGAAGAAGATTAGGGGTGGGTGTTGTTAATAAAGGGAGTAGGACCAGGGTTAGGATGGATATCCCCAGCTTGGACTAGGTTGTTAAAGGAAATATCCTTCAGCCATTTTGGTCTGCCAGGTATGAGTTTCTGTAAATTATAGATTAGAGTAGGTGAAAGTGACTTAACTTTAGAGGAGAAGATTTTGGGGTGGAATAGGTGCAGAGGGTTAGGCTGAACAAGAGAAGAGGAGATAGAGTGGAAATGGAAGTAAGATTGAGGGAGAAGGTGGGTTTGTATGGTAGTTATCTTTGTAGGTAATATTGGACAAGCATTGGTGGAATATGAGGTAGCATAGTATAAGGGAAGTAGGAACAGAAAGAGGAGGCAGGGGGCCTGGAATATGTGGTGACTTAAGGAGAACATATCAGAGCAAAGGGAGAGTGATATGTGTGGTTAGGAAAATAGAGAAGGCTATGAAGAAGAGAGGGTTTAGAAAGTGATGGAGGTGTTCTAGAAATTTAAGGGAAGGGGAGAGGACTATAATTATTGGGTGGAGTACAGATTGAAGAGTTTAAGATGGAGGGCTTTAGGTAGGAGAAGTAATGGGGGGGAGCTGGTATTGAGTAATTAGGCTGAGAGGGTGGGGTAAGAGAGGAATAAAGCTAGGAGAACTGGGGTGGTTGGGAATTGGGGACAGGGTAGGAGAGCGGAGTGAGCCTGCAGGGCAAACGGAGTGAGATTCAGACATTATTTGACATTTTGAGAAGGAAACAGTATCGCATATCCTACTTTCATGTTGGTTGCTATCTGATATTATTTGGTCACAAATCACTGAAAGAACATTTCTAGGACAATTCTACATATGTATCTACATATATATATATATATATATATATATATACATATATATATATATATATATATATATATATATATATATATATATACATATATATATATATATATATATATATATATATATATATATATATATATATGGATCCCGTTTGATCCAGCGAATTTACGTTTCATCGAAACGTAAATTTGGGACCTCACTTACGTGAAAGTGCATTTTTTCAAAAATGCACTTTTGTGTAAAAATAGAAATAAAAAAAAACAGAAAAGAAATAAAAACATGCAGTTTGCATGTAATGTTAGTTGTACATCAACATTTAGTGTTGATGTACAACTAAGCAAACTATTGCTGAGATCGTGGTATAGTGGGGATAATGAAATATTGCCTTTTCCCCACTGGAGTGTGATTTTGAAGTGAGAATATTAAAGTAGGGGGGGTGTGGGAGTGCAGGGGGGCTTGCACCCCCCCAACATGATTGTGTTTAGTGTGGCTTTTTTTCTTGGTTAGGTTTTATTTTTGTTTTTACACGAAAGTGCATTTTTGAAAAAATGCACTTTCGCGTAAGTGAGGTCATGAATTTGGGTAGCTGTACAAGATCATCCCAGTGATTTGTCAGAAAATCAAACATTTATGAGGACCAGACTGAAATTTTGAGGCAAAAATCTGGACATTCTGTGAAAATCTGGACAGTTGAGAGGAACTGCTTTATTCTGATGAAGTTCCTGATTGTGCAGGGATGAAAGCTTTGTGTATCTGTTTTTTAATAAGTATTCTTCGTGGATTATCTACTGTGTTCTTTTGCTTTTACAGTGTGTTCTCAGCGCTATGTTTAAGCCTTCATTTATATTCATTGAAACAGATAAGGAAGAGTCAGAATGTCTGAAAAAAGATTTCAGTGTCTGATTTAGATTGGCTGGCTTCTGCAGGTGTGTGTGTGTGTGTGTGTGTGTGTGTGTGTGTGTGTGTGTGTGTGTGTGTGTGTGTGTGTGTGTGTGTGTGTGTGTGCACATGCATGCAAGTGAAGGGTAAGCTTGATTTTAAGTGCCCAGGTAAGCCTTAAAATTTTAGGCAATCTGAGCTTTGCTCAGTTTAGCACTCTTCAGCGCTGGGCTACTGACAAAATACTAACAAGCAATCTGAAGATTACATTGGAGACAACTGAGAAAGAGAAATCTTTTTGCATCTGTGTTCTGATTGATAGCTTATTTATGGCTGGGGTCCACCAGACAGGTCTCCTGCCTTTGTAGGAATGAGTGTTGGTTTTATTTGGGATAGCACGATCCATGCATTCCTGTAGGTGTCCATAGAAAGCATTTGTAAAGGATTCTGCAGTTTGGGCCGTATTTTCTACTGGCCCGGGGGCTTTGAAGGATTCCACCTCGGTTTTGAGAAGTGTGAAATTTGCTTTTGAGAAGTTCTTCACCGTAGTTTCCTTGGCTGGGGGTGGGGACGGGATATGGATGTCCAGTGAGATTAATTTATGGTCAGATCTTACCAATGAGGGGTATACCTCTGGTATGGAACATAGAGTCCCCATGTTGGTGATGATCAGGTCCAATATGTTTTCCCCACTTGTGGGAGGGTGACCAGTTGTTCCATAGCATTTGAGTTTATAAATTCTAGGAACAGTTGGGCGAGGGTGTTGGGGCTTGAGTAGTGCTCCCAGTCTATGTTTGGGTAGTTGAAGTCACCCAATATAATAGTGTTTGGAGAGACCTTCATATTCTCCAGTGTTCTCAGGAAAGCCGAGTGGGGTTCCTGAGTTTGGGAGGGTGGTCTGTAGCAAGCTACAAATTGAAAGGCAGTTTTACCCACTGTTAGTTGCACATGGATGGTCTCTGATGCTTCATGCAGTGCCACTAACCTGGAGGTGTGGGTATCTTTGATGAATATGGATACTCCCCCCTCCTTTTGTGGTTTGGTCCGAGTTTTGGGGCCAAAAAGCATGGTATGAGGTATAACCTGGTAGTGCTGGGGTGCTCTCGGGAGCCTTGAACGAGGTTTCTGTTACTGCACAGATATCGATATTCTCCATACTGAAGAGAGCCTCAAGTGTGTGCATCTTGAGGTTTAGACTTCTGGCGTTGAGCAGCATTACCCTTAGTTTCTTTTTCTTTGTGTTGTCTGTGGAAGTGGGTTTGTCTTTTGAGCCTTGCCTAAAAAAGGCAGTATGGGGGTGGCAAGAGCCTTAGCCAGTATTCGAAAGCCCAGGGGTGACAGGTGCAAGCCATCCCTCAGATCTGAGGAAGTCTTGTGGCTAAGACGAAAGCGCTTATGGTGGTTGCTCTTGTGATTTTTACAACAAAATAAAGTGGACTATTCGTTTTATGACTGTGGTACCTGGACATTTTATTTTTAATATATATGATGACAAAACAGTGTTGTTTTACACCGTTCATTGCAGGTTGTACAGAAAGTCACTTAGAGCAAGCTGACATCTCCCTGCTTTCTGTCCACAGTACTACAAAGGCAGCAGTAGATGTATGCAAGATGCAAGACACGGAAAGGAATCAAGTTCCAGGTAGGGAGGAGTACATTTCAGGCAACAGGCATCCAATAAATATGCCAAACAGTGGACATTATAATTATTCATTTTATTTTATTTTGAGCAGGAAAATCTACTCACCCACCATAAGTTTCAGCTATTACTTAACTAAAGTAACACTAACAGAGTTCCCAGGTAGGAACATATTCAAAGTTATAAATGTAATGATGGGTTAAAAAAGGTCACCACGTAGTTACATATAAAAACAGGCAGAGCAACACTGTAAATATATAAATACATTTGTTACCATGATTATAAGATTAAACCGGAGACCGAGGTCAGTGATGAAAAGGGTATCAAAAAGCAATGCTGAACAAAAGAATGTAGAATTAGATATTCAGCCTGATGGCAAAGTGAACGAATCAAGTACTGGTAGTAATGAAAATGTTCCTGTTAATGTATATAACTATAGCTTTAAAGAAAAGTGTCTCTTATGTTCCATTAGAAAGAAGACAATTGTGGGAAATATTTTTGAATTACACACCTTCATAAAGAATCTGAATTTGAAACTTTAGTTTGGAAATTCTGCCAGCAATATAGGTTTGAGGAAAACCTTTATATGACATGCTTTTAAATTAAGGCAAAGTAACTTTTCAGTTAGTTGTTATGAGAATGAAATATGCAGATAGTCTTCAGTTAACAAGTTGTCTAGATGCACTATGTAAGAAAGACTGACAAATAAATATATTACTAATATTCTAAATATTGCAAGCAGACAAAGGGAGTGGATGGGACATGCATTTTAAAGTTAACTATGGCAAAGATGCAAATTATGCATGACAAGAATTAATACTGCAGCCAACCATCAAGCTAAGTGCAATGCAAATAGTTTTTATATAAGGGTCTATATTAGAACACCGGACATTTGAAATGTCGAGTGCTCTAATATCGACCTGTTTTCAGCGAATGCTGAAAATATCGAAGAAACAGGACACCGAATTCTTTCCTTGGGAAAGAATTTGGTTGTCCATTTCTGTTGCTTCGGTATTTTCAGCTCTCTGGTGGAAAGTTAAGGGTCGGGTTCAGGTAAGTGTGTGATTGTGTGGACGTGTGTGGACGTGTGGGTTAGGGTGGATTAGGTGAGTTAGGGTTATGGTGCGGGTCAGGTAAGTGTGCAATTGTGTGGACGTGTGGGTTAGGTGAGTTAGTGTTAGGGCACGGGTGAAGTGACTGTGTGATAGTGACGGACCTTAGGGTTAGGGTTTGGGTTAAGGTAAGTGGATAATTAGTGGTGTATGTATAGTTTAGTGTAGGGTTAGGTGTAAGAGTTTAGGTGTATGTGTATGGATTGCTGTTTGTTTGGTGTGCTTGTGTTGTGTGTATGTGTTCTGGAACAGCAAATTATTTCCCTAGGAAAAAAATTGCTGTTCCGAATGTTCGATGTTTTGTATTTTCGATTGCTAGGGTTCGATGTTAGAACACTCGACATTTTGAATGTTCGGTGTTCTAATATAGATGCTTACATAAGATGATGGATTTGCTGACCATCCAAGGAGGAAAGGTGCACACAATGTGCTACAGAGGAGCAAACAAGAATGAGGCATGAGAAACATTCAAAGAGAATGTGAGCTGTTTCACTGGTGAAATTTAATGTTTTTAATTACTTCCATTAAACCCCCTGTTAAAGTAAACAGATACATTGTCTCATTTTTTTTTAATCTGCAGCCAAGAGTATGGCATATAATAATCTTTACTCATGTACTTGAAAAAAGTTGCCTGTTAAATGGTTTGCTTGCAAATTATAGCAAAACGTAGTTCTGGGAACCTGCCTTGAACTCTGTAGCCTTCTACTGTTGGTGTATCTAAAGTGATAAAGACACCATAGGTTTTAGTGTAGACAATGCTATACAAATGGCATTTTACAAGCTTTAACATAATCTTCATTATGTTTTTTCCCAGCTTTCCATTTTGTAGAGAAGCAGGATTCTATCATTTCTGATTCCTCTGGCCAACATTCTCAGAGACTAGACTAGAATTCACAGAGATCAAAGATTTTATTTTTGTAACACGGTCAAGTGAAGAATGAATATTTCTTAGTAAAATATCAAATGTAAAATGAATCATACGTAGAAATGCTTACAAGGGAATATCTCCTTGAAGGATTTCACTTTCAAGGACAGCAATATAGACAGCTAACAAGAACTGTTTACTCTGATTCAGGTGAACTAGATAACTCTAATCAAATTGTATTTACTAGTAACTGGTTAACTAATACAAACCTTCTGCTGCTTCTTCTCAAGGTTTGTTGACTACATCTGCTACACAAATGCCCCTGGACACAATGATGTCTCCTTCATTGGCCAATTATTTTATTAACAAGCTAAACAAAGTCGATTTAGCCACACACTCTATTGTATCTTCCCTCAAATAGGTTAAACAAGTAGACATACATCACACCCGTGTGGGACTCTAGCTACAAAAATAGTTTCAAATATTCAGAAAGTGTAGGAATTATAATAGGAAGCTAGGTCATTTGAATTAACAGTTAAAATACTTGAAAAAAAGACTAACCTGTTGCAGTTAAAAAGATAAGATCTTGAATCTTTGTCTCAGTGACAATATTTAGAATTTATGTTGAGAGGGCTCAACTGTGGGATTCTCATAAAGCACAGAGTATTCAGTATGAATTGTTATGGTTGAATTACTCCAAAAAAGCAATGTTTATATGTACATTTTTGTCAAACTGACACTGCATACAGCTTGGACCCCAACCCAGAAAAATCTGATGTCAACTGAGTTATTATTTTTTAAATTGCACTGTTATCTGTAAAGTTATGCTGATGGTAATAATAATAATAATAATAATAATAATAATAATAATAATAATAATAATAATAATGTTGTTGTTGTTGTTAATAATAATAACAATAATAATAATAGTATGTGTTCCAGGTTGCCACAAAACAATATTCACACTGAATCAGCCAACCATTTCTATTTTATAAGACTTGAATTTTGAAATATCTTCAAAAAAATAGCATGGACTTCCTTCCCAGTTCATCTTTCTTTTGCCACAAATGGAAATAAAATTTTAACAGAATGCAGCTGACTTGTAAGCCTGCTGACAAAGCTGAAAAGGCCATAAAAATACCTTCAAAGTATTAAAACTCTTGTGGTCTTAGAAATTCCGTGAAGTGCATTTACTGCAATAAAAATTATTTAATAACATAATTTTATGTTACTTTTTGTTTCTTATTTTAGGAGAGAGAAACCTGTAACCTATATGCAGTATTGTTTGTGTTTATATTTTTTATTTTGCAGTTTATTTATTTATACTACACTTTCTTTAAGAAATATACTTTGTAGCTGAAATGTTTTTTTTAAGCTGGTTATCCTTACTTAAAAACACATTAACGTTAGAAGAAATACATCAATTGGTTTGATAACCCAGCCACTGGGGATGCACAAGTCAGTGCATTTCTTTGTGCCGGTCCCAAGCCCGGATAAATGGAGAGGGTTGCATCAGGAAGGGCATCTGGCATAAAACTTCACCAAATCTTTTCATGCAGTCAGCAGTTAATATTTCCATACCGGATCGGTCGAGGCCCGGGTCAACAATGACCACCACCAGTACTGTTAGCCAACAGGGTGCTGGTGGAAATTGGGCTACTGTTGGCCGAAGGAGAAGAGGTGGAAGGCATGGCCAAAGGCAGGAAGAGAGGAGAAAGGCTAGGACTGTGGTAGTGAGGGTCGGAACTTTGAATTTTGGCAGTATGACTGGTATAGGGAGAGAGCTAGCTGATATGATGGACAGAAGGAAGGTTGGTATATTGTGTGTGCAAGAGACCAGATGGAAGGGGAGTAAGGCTAGGTGTATCGGAGGTGGGTTCAAATTGTTTTATCATGGTGTGGATGGGAGGAGAAATAGCATAGGAGTTATTCTGAAGGAACAGTATGCGAAGAGTGTTTTGGAGGTGAAAAGGGTGTCGGATAGAATGATGTTTATGAAGCTGGAAATTGATGGTGTAATGATTAATGTTGTTAGTGCATATGCTCCACAAGTTGGGTGTGCAATGGATGAGAAAGAAACATTTTGGAGTGAATTGGATGAAGTGGTGATGACTGTACCCAAGGGTGAGAGAGTGGTGATTGGAGCAGATTTAAATGGGTATGTTGGTAAAGGGAACAGTGGGGATGAGGAAGTGATGGGTAGGTATGGTGTTAAACAAAGGAATGCAGAAGGTCAGATGGTAGTGGATTTTGCGAAAAGGATGGATATGGCTGTGGTGAATACATATTTTAACAAGATTGAGGATTATAGGGTGATATACAAGAGTGGAGGAAGATGCACACAGGTGGATTATATCTTATGTAGGAGGGCCAGTTTGAAGGAGATTGGAGACTGTAAAGTGGTGGCCGGAGAAAGTGTAGTTAGGCAGCATAGGATGGTGGTTTGTAGGATGAAGTTGGTGATCAAGAAGAGGAGGAGGAGTGTGAGGGCAGCACCAAGGATCAAATGGTGGAAATTGAAAAAGGGTAATTGTGAGGTGGAGTTCAGGGATGAGTTAAGACAGGCACTGGGTGGCAGTGAAGAGTTACCAAATAGCTGGGTAACTACAGCAGAGCTAGTAAGGGAGACGGCTAGAAAGGTGCTTGGTATCACATCGGGACAGAGGAAGGACGACAAGGAGACATGGTGGTGGAATGAGGAAGTACAGAAGAATAAACAGGCAAAGAGGTTGCAAAGAAGAAGTGGGATTGTTAGAGAGATGAAGAAAGTAGACAGGAGTATAAGGAGATGAGGTGCATGGCAAAGAGAGAGGTGGCAAAGGCTAAGGATAAGGCATATGAAGAGTTGTATGAAAGGTTGGAGACTAAGGAGGGAGAAAAGGACCTGTACCGATTGGCTAGACAGAGGGACCGAGCTAGGAAAGATGTGCAGCAGGTAAAGGTGATAAAGGATAATGAGGGAAACATACTCACAAGCGAGGAGAGTGTGTTGAGGAGATGGAAAGAGTACTTTGAGGGGTTGATGAATGAAGAGAATGAGAGGGAGAGAAGGTTGGATGATGTAGGGATAGTGAATCATGAAGTACAATGGATTAGCAAGGAGGAAGTAAGGATAGCTATGAAGAGAATGAAGAATGGAAAGGCTGTTGGCCCAGTTGACATACCTGTGGAAGCATGGAGGTGTTTAGGTGAAATGGCAGTGGAGTTTTTAACCAGATTATTTAATGAAATCTTGGAAAGTGAGAGGATGCCTGAGGAATGGATAAAAAGTGTTTTGGTAGCGATTTTTAAGAATAAGGGTGATGTGCAGAGCTATAGTAACTACAGAGGGATTAAATTGATCTGTCACAGCATGAAGTTATAGGAAAGAGTAGTGGAAGCTAGGTTAAGAAGGGATGTGATGATTAGTGAACAGCAGTATGGTTTCATGCTGGGAAAGAGCACTACAGATGCAATGTTTGCTCTGAGAGTGTTGATGGAAAAGTACAGTGAATGTCAGAAGGAGTTGCATTCTGTTTTTGTAGACTTGGAGAAGGCATATGACAGGGTGCCTAGAGAGGAGTTGTGGTATTGTATGAGGAAATCAGGAGTGTCAGAAAAGTATGTAAGAGTGGTGCAGGATATGTACGAGGGTAGTGTGACAAAGGTGAGGTCTGCAGTGGGAGTGACGGATGTGTCTAAGGTGGAGGTGGGGTTACATCAAGGATCAGCTCTGAGCCCTTTCTTATTTGCAATGGTGATGGACAGGTTGACAGATGAGATCAGACAGGAGTCCCCATGGACTATGATGTTTGCAGATGGCATTGTGATCTGTAGTGAGAGTAGGGAACAGGTAGAGGAGACCCTGGAGAGATGGAGATATGCTCTAGAGAGAAGAGGAATGAAGGTCAGCAGGACTAAGACAGAATATATGTGTGTGAATGAGAGGGAGGATAGAGGAATGGTAAGGATGCAAAGAGTAGAGGTGGCGAAGGTGGATGAGTTTAAATACTTGGGGTCAATAGTTCAGAGTAACGGTGAGTGTGGAAGAGAGGTGAAGAAGAGAGTACAGGCAGGATGGAGTGGGTGGAGAAGAGTGTCAGGAGTGATTTGTGACAGACGAGTACCTGTAAGAGTGAAAGGGAATGTCTACAAGAGGGTAGTGAGACCAGCTATGTTATATGGGTTGGAGACAGTGGCATTGACAAAAAGGCAGGAGTTTGAGCTGGATGTGGCAGAGTTAAAGATGTTAAGATTTGCACTGGGTGTGATGAGGATGGACAGGATTAGGAATAAGCATATTAGAGGGTCAGCCCAGGTTGGACGGTTTGGAGACAAAGCCAGAGAGGCAAGATTATGTTGGTTTGGACATGTGCTGAGAAGGGATGCGGAGTATATTGGGAAAAAGATGCTAAGGATGAAGCTACCAGGTAACAGGAAAAGAGGAAGGCCTAAGATAAGGTTTATGGATGTAGTGAGAGAGGACATGCAGGTGGTTGGTGTGACAGAGCAAGATGCAGAGGATAGGAAGAAATGGAAACAGGTGATCTGCTGTGGCGACCCCTAATGGGAACAGCCGAAAGAAGATGATGACATCAATTGGTTTGATATTTATTAATAATTGTGACTTTATAAAGATAATTATTAATATATGTTGTTATCTAAATGACAACAGACTAAACTAGTGTATTTTTAGGTATAGATAATCAGTTTGGATTTTTTTGTCCTGCAGATTTGCATCAAGGAATAGCTTCATTAAATGTGAATTATAAAATGGCTTAAGAGTTCAGTGCAATACCATGTCCTACATCAAAAATCAATCATTATATAGCTAGATTTCCTAGAAAGAAACATTCTGTCTTATGGGATATTTTTTTTGCATCACATGGTGTAATAAATGTCTACAAACATTTGCACTCTGAAGTATCTGGTTACTTTCATTTTAGTCACAAAACTAAAGTACTCATCAAATAATTACCTTTGCCTTTTATAGGTTTATTAATTTAATTCACAGTTTAGATATAAAAGCCCAAATTATATCAGATTGTGTTCTATTGTATGCTTCCTTCAAGATTAATAGCAAAATGTACAAGAATTATCTTGCAAAACTTAAATATTATTCAGTTCTGGCATATAATGAGTCATAGGAAACAAACAGATAAAGAGACATTTTTTCATCACTATGATTCTTTTAAAACTTACATGCTAATTCAGTTAGAATGTTGATCTATAAAGTTGAAATTAAAAAAGAAAACACTTCAACACTTTTTACAAGGCAGCTCCAAGTTCTTGATGCATTACTTAGAGTGACATATAATATATTACTAATAAGTTACTTTGTTACAGAATAAGAATAACTGAAACAAAAGTTTTGCTTTACAGATTAAAAAAATATCTTAAAGGAAAATAGAGATTAACCTTTTTCTATTATTTTAAGGCTAAACAATCTAGAAAGTATGTCAGTATGTTGAACCATAATGGCTATACTACTAATTAACCCTAGTGGATTGCTTACTCTTTGTCCAATATTACAAAGAAGTCTATAAATGTACTTATAGATCCACCCAAGAAAGACAAACCCTAGGATTCAGCAAAAGTCTATTTGCACTAAGGGCCCATAGTGAGTTTGTCAATCAGCACAATGGTGATTATTTCTGATTCACACACAGGTATTGTAGAAAACAGAATGACTTCGTTATCAGCTCATTACCATGTCTCTGAATTGAATACTTTGCTTTCAAACCTGACCAAGTTAGTGTTCTCCCTGTGGCACAATAGCTTATGCTTGATAAAATTCTTCATGACTTGTTCCATAAATTTCACGAGATATTTGATCCATTATTAATAACGTTATAGTAAAACCTCTCAAATTCAGGTTGGATACTGGATAGATGTTAGATGGTTTACTTTAGCAACATTTTCCTCAATTCCCAAACCAAAAACAAAAAGATTTCTGGAAAATAAACAAGTATTGGACCATAAAATTACGAAATATGGATTACAAATTTTATGCAAATGTTCTAAACAATTATATCTACAATGGTAAGCCATGCAGTCTAAATGTATTCTTATGCCAATTTGAACAAACTCAATCAGAGTCACTAATCTATTTTCCTTTGTTTCACAGAATTTCAAAAATAAATAATGTATATTTCCTTTAGCAGCAAGTGATATTTACAAAGTGTTAACAACTTCAGTAAGAATACATTTCACCTATTTCAGATTTAGAGTCGAAATCCATAGTTTTCTGCTTAACACTTATTAACGCTCACCTGCCATTGGTTATACATAGCCTCTCTCTCAACCCAACCTTATTTATTATAGCCTTAAAACCATATTTAAATATTATTATGTCTAATAATTCCATACAAGTTAAACTGCTAATTTCAGCTGTTATACATCGAGTATAAGCTGGTGCATTTTTGTTAACAATTACAAATTAATCCATTCAGATTTTCTTATTAGCAGCTTATGTGATTTCAGGTATAACAGGGTATACAATAAAAATCTCTAAAAATATAACCTTTATTAGCCTTTGGATTGCATTATGCAATTAATGAAGTGAGGCAGGTAATCATGAAGTTTCAAAAATGTGAACAAGGTGGTAAATGGTTATTCTTAAAAAGTTAATTTGGTTGAAGAATTTTTATTAAATAATCAACTTTTACTGTCCTGCATTTTATTTTTGGGAACACACATGCATACCACCACCTCATAAATTGTATAGCAAATTTAAGAATATTTAGATAAAACAGATTTGGAGTGGTGGATGCTAATGACACCTCATAAACAGAAGGTTTTAACGCACAAGAGGCTGTTCTTTACACATTTTTTTTTTCAGTATAAGGAAAATATACAAGTCTGGAATACTAAACCAGCAAATAATTCAAGTTTGTTCTTTTAGGTATGATGTTAAACTGAAGTCCCAGCTGCTTGAGTTGGTGGGAGTTCAGTTGGATGTGAAAGATCCCATAATACCTACCAAAATGAGTAGGGGTTCTTTATTCAAAATTCATAATGTACATTTTATACATTATAGTACATTATTTAAAATTATATCCAATTGTGTTAGATACTTTACTTTACATTTTTACATTTTAATCCCCCACTGCTTTTTTTCATTTAATCTCTTATTCCAAATCATCCATATTATACAAAACATTTTTTCATCCCATTTATCTTCGTTCTGTTTTACATTTTCATAATACTCATACTCTATCATATCCATATTTATACGTTTCAATCCATTTATACTTTCTTTATTTTTGCATTTTCCTATAATTGATCTACTCTATCACATTTTATAAATACATGCACCATTGTTTCCACCTCTCCGCAATATATACAAATTCTTTCTTCTGTATCCTTATATTGCATGTTTGCATTTACTGGAAGCTTATTTATGAATAATTTCAATAGAAATCTGTACATTGAAGATTTTCCCCACATTTACTCATTCTTGCTTTTACTGCTTTTATTTTTCTTCCTTCTAAATACTTCCATGGAGAAATATAATTAAACTTTTTTCATTACTGTTTCACTCCATTCCTTTCTATTATTTTCTATATTGTTTACATTAATTTTCCATAGAAATATTTTCTTTGCATAAATTCTCATTTCTACATTCCTCATACCTTTCTTTCTTTTAAGATATTTAAGTTTCTCTATATTTTTCTTTTATTATATCTAATGTCAATCGTCTTTGTTTTTCTTTCATCTAAGTCTATACTTTACACAAATACAGTGATGCCAAATGTACAGATTTATTAAATGCAGTCCTCCTTCTTTTCTTGAAACATGAAGAATTCCTCTTTTAATTGGGTTAAACTTGAACCCCATATAAAGGAAAACCATATAGAGAGTAAATCTCTTTCAAATTCAATTGGCATCAAAAAATGCACTTGCCAGATAAGCTACCTCTCCTAATACTACTGAATTCAGTAAATATGCTTTTTTCTGTATGCAAATTTGAATGTTCTCAAAAATAAACAAGTATATCGTATTTTGTTTAAAATGTTCTTCCATTGTACCAACCTTTGTTGTTCATTACCAAACTTTATTCCTGGAATTTTTATTTCTTCCTTATTAAATTGAATAATTCTATTATACCTGAAAATCCAGGTACTTTACTTTTTTCTTCATTAATACTCAAACCTAATACGTTTAATTTTTTACTAAGTGTCTTAACAGCTGTTTTCATTCTGTCTTCATTTTTAACTACTAATACCAAATCATCAGCAAAAGAAAACATTGATGGAATATGTATTCCTTCTGTTGTACAATATCTAGCTTCCTTTAATGTCAAATTTACTTAATTTACAATTACATTCATTATTAAAGCAAACAATATGTTATTTGCTGGGCAGGCTTATTTTATGCCACTTATTATATCTGTTTTCTCACTTAACCACTTACTACTTGTCTTACTTTGTTTTTATTATACACTGAAACTAATGAATTATGTTTCCTACTTATGTCATATTCGATTAAAATTCCCCATAGTACTGCATGCTGTATTGTATCAAATGCTTTGTTAATGTCTCCTATTACACTTTAGCTTCTGCTTATCCTATTGCCATATCTTTGACTATTTCTCTTATAATTATTAAGCATTCTTGACCTGCCCTTCCTTTTACTCTGAATGTTTTCATTCAATAACTTATTTACTTTGTTTTCTATTCTATTTTGTATTATTTTCATAAATATCTTATAGTCTACATTGTTTAACACAATAGGACTCTATTTTTTCATATTTGCTTTCTCTCCCTACTTCTATGTTGAACTTTATTGCACCCATACATATTTGTTCACACTATATACCTTTTTGTAACCATTCAATGAAAACCTCCAATAGATATATTTTTGTCATTCATTCATATTCTCATGCATCAAATATTCAATTCCATCTATTCCTGTAGTGGCTTCTATATTTAATGTTTTTAAAACTTTATCCACTTCTATCATAGTAATTATTTTATCCAATTGTTTGTTATCTTCTTTTAACTATTTTTTAAATTCCACTTACAGTTTTCTATTTTCAATTTTAACAAATGTTTTCATAATAACATTTCTTTTTACTTCCACTGTTTCTTTTGTATCTTTACTATATTTCCTGCCTCATTTCTTAACTTTCTTATTATTCTATTATTTTCTTTTACCATCTTACATAGGTAAGGCACTACTTCCTAGTTCTTCCCTTGTAAAAAACATTTTTGTTTAAATAACACCCTCTTAATCTTTTCTTGGTTCATTTCATATATATTTTTCTCTATAAACCCCTCTCTATTATTTATTATATTTCTAAAGATTTGATCACTGATATTTTTATATTTATAACTATCTTTTTTTGTCCTTTGCCATTACAAAACCTCATTTTTATATTTCTTTTTTAAAGCTATCCACCAGCTTGTCCAATCTTTGTAAAAACTTCTCATATTTATATGATCAAACAATAACTATAGAACTCTTCTTCTTATATCTTCTTTAATTCTGCTTCATTTATTCTTTAAATACCTCTTCCTATTTTATATATCTTTTATTATCTTGAAGTTCTACCCAAATGGCTACATGATCAACAAAAACTGTAATTTTAATACCTTTATGTAATACTTTTAGACTCTTTGATAGCATAAAATAGTAATTTTTTGTACACAGATTTCCTCTTTGATATGCCCACTGCTTACTGTTCCATAAATACATTTTACTGTGTTTAATTATTTCCCCAAACAACTTTAACATCTGCTTCTTCTTTTCTTCTAATGTCTTAAATCACAGTTAAAAATCTCCCATTAATATTTGCATATTAACACTAACATAATTAAGAACTTTCCTAAACATAGTTTCCCTTTGTTTTTGTATAATGTGCCTATAATGCCAGAATTCTGTATACTTGGTTCCTCTATTTTATATCCGCTATTAACACTCTTCCTAATATTACTAATGTAAAATCTAAAATGTCAATATTTGCTTTACTTAAAATTGCTATTCCTGAACATTTTTCCTCTTCTATATTCCATGTTACTTTTCCTTCCCATATTTTTTTTACTTATATTCTCTCATCTTCTCTCAAAAATTCTTATATCTATTAGTATTATCATATTCATATTCAATAATCTACACAATTCTATTATTCTTAATCTTTTTTATATTTTTGATACTATTCACATTTCTAGATAAGATTTCCACTCTATACAGAGTCTTATGTTATTCTTCACCCTTTTCCCTTCCTGTTTTCACCTATTCCTATATTTTTTTAATTTATGTTTTCTGTCTTTTACTTTTTTTCCAATACAATTTCTATTGCTTTGAATTTGAACCCATTTCTCTCCTCCCTCTTCACTTGAATTACCTCTGTCTTCTTTTTCTATTTCTTCCCTTATATTTTTTTTTATTTCCACTGTTATATCTTACTCATTTTATTTTTGCAACATTTCTATGTTATCTTCTAACCCTGCCTCATTTACTATAACTTCCTTCCTTTCTTGTGCATTCATTTCTTTTGCTTTACAATCCATCCATGAATGTCCTACCTTTTTACAATTAATACATTTTAGTTCAATTTTTTTTGTCTCATGATCAGCTTTACCACAAATAAAACATTTCCTTTTATCACAATTACTGATTAAATTATCATTTTTGCCACAGAAAAAAAACATGTCTTTGGCTGACCTCAGTATCTCACCAAACCACTGTTTCCCTCTAGATTAATTATACTAGGCACATGTATTATATTTTTTTAATTTTTGCATTTGCAATACAACTCTACATTTCCATCCCCAGTCCATAAACTTCTCTTATTATAAATCTTTGTAATGTCCATTACTTCTCTACACAAAGTTGTTAAATAGTCTCTTAAAGTGTCTTGAAATTGTATATACATTCTCTGTTTTGCTTCTCTATTAAATGCTTGTATCACATATAAATTCCAAGGATTTACATTCTTTTTTTTTATATTGCTTTAAGAATTTTTCCATATATTTTGCTTCTTCAAAAAAAAAATGTTACAAAAACAGTCTTTATTAATACAAATACATGCTCTTACCTCTCTGGGTTCAATAACCAGTGGTGAAATGACATTGTCCCATATTTCATACCTGTCAAGCTCTTTTTTGTCTTACTACTTATCCTTATGTGATGTTTTCTTCTCACTTCCATTTTCTTTTCATATTTTCTTTCAACTTCTCTTACGGTTTGTGCATATCATTTCTTTTTTTCTGCTTTATTTCTTGTACTTCCTCCTCTTGCATTCTGTCCATTATTTCACCCCACAACACTGCCTTTTCACTTTCAGATTCACCCTGCTCAATTAGTTCTTTTAAATATACATCCCACACATGCCTCCCCGATGAGTTGCCCATTCTGTCGCAAACAGATTTTGCTAAAATAATTCCTCCAAGTCCATAATACCTACTTATGCCACTTAATTTTGCCTTTGAACAGGCTTTCCTCCATTTTCTTTTCATCTTGTCTCTGTTCTTCATGCTCCACTTAATGTCTGATTCATCTTTTGTGATATTTCACTTCTCTGTTGTTAGACTAACAGCTATGCTTATTTCCAACACCTTCAAATCTCCTACTTCATCCTCCATGTTTGTTTTTCAGTTTCCTGCTTCTCCAAGCTGCCTACACACCTGGACCGGAAGACAGGAAGTGTAGCATTGAAATGCATCTCCATATTCCAAAGAGTAGCGGAAGTTCCCCAATGCTTAGTCAAAGTTCTCCTGGTA
This sequence comes from Protopterus annectens, assembly GCF_019279795.1. Taxonomy (NCBI): domain Eukaryota; kingdom Metazoa; phylum Chordata; order Ceratodontiformes; family Protopteridae; genus Protopterus; species Protopterus annectens. The sequence continues at coordinate 1,317,464,617 of NC_056733.1, forward strand.
GTATACATACAACCTCGGGGCTCTCTTGAAAAGAGGTACAATCCTAGTGTGACTAACCAGGTCACTGAAGGATAAATAAAATAAATACAGTTACTGGTATTCTAGACAATGTAGTAATATTAGTATATAAACACCTGGTAATACTCTCTGCTTTTAGATTCAGACATTATTTGACATTTTGAGAGGAAACAGTATCACATATCCTACTTTCAAGTTGGTTGCTATCTGATATTATCTGGTCACAAAATCACTAAAAGAACATTTTTTGGACAATTCCACATATGTATCTACACACACACACACACACACACACACACACACACACACACACACACACACACACACACACACACACACACACACACACACACACACACACACACACACACACACACACATATATATATATATATATATATATATATATATATATATATATATATATATATATATGGGTCTATCTGTTATTATTGAAAACCCACTTCACAGAACTTCAGCAAACCAGGACAACTTTGTCAAACACTTATTTTCACAAACTTTCGGATCACCAGAATTTTACTCTGGGAAAGGAACCACTTGGCCACCATTGTGAACATTTCCCTTTTCTCCACTGTAGTATGATCTCAGAGTTGGTATATTTAGTTAGTGTGTGCTTGTGGGGCGCAGCCCTGACATGGGGGTGTAGGGGTGAAACCACCCACTTGGGTGGGTGTGATTTGCTTTGGTTTCTTTATTTAGTCATGGTGGCTAAGTGGTTCCTTTCCCAGTGTAAAATTCCAGTGATCAGAGAATTCATGAAACTAAATGTTTTGTGTGGGTTTTCGACAATAACATGTAGGTCCATATATATATATATATATATATATATATATATATATATGCATATATATGTATATATATATATATATATATATATATATATATATATATATATATATATATATATATATATATATATATATATATATATTTATATTTGTGTGGGTCAAGTTAAAAGAACAAATGACATAAACATCAACATTCACAAGGTTGACCACTAAAGGTCAACATTATAATATATATATATATGTGTGTATATATATATATATATATATATATATATATATTATATTTGTGTGGGTCAACTTAAAAGAACAAATGACATAAACATCAACATTCACAAGGTTGACCACTAAAGGTCAACTTTGCAAATGTTGACACGCTGCTGTTCATATGCCTAGTAAAAGTTGTGGCACATGTAAAACAAGTTTAAAAACAAAATTATCATAAACATCCTTTTTTGCAGGGGGAGAAAGTCCCTCAAGCAATATACTGAAAGTCATAATACTGCATTCCAAATGCTGAAATGTCAAAATGCTTAAATGTTAAAATGTAGAAGTCAAAATCTCTATTTACCTAATAAATAAAGACCCGGACTAGCTCTCCCTCCAGAACCCATATTAGCATTTGTTTTGGAGTTTCTGTAACAGAGAAATTACATTGTTTGTTGACCGTCTGTGAACTGGCACGCTGTACATATGTAGTACTTTTATACTATTAGTATGTATTTTATAGTTCAGTATCGTAAAGTTTCAGCATGTTAACATTTCAGGATTTTGCATTCAGTATTACAATTTTCAGTATACTGTTCAACAAGATGTCACCTACCCAGGTCTGCTTATATGGCGCAAATGCTGTTTTCATGGTGGTACCTTATAAATGTGAAAAAGACTCTTTTCTTTCTAAATCAGTTATAGAAACTCGGTGATATATTTGGCATAAGCTCTATCAAGTGACAGCAAGGGTAAAAGACACTACTCTGACAAGAACTCAGTTTGGGAGCCCTGACCCAAAAATTAAAGGACATCTTGATGATTCTCATATGTTTTATATATTTTATGTAAGGCATTAATGGCTGTTCAACCATCATTTTGTGCTTCATTTGCAAACAAACTCTGCATCCACTTTATAAGTCAGGAATTCATCCAACACTTGCTTATTCTTCTAGGTGGGGTCAAAGGGCAGCATAAAGTAGCAATATGGTTTAGAATGTTATGTGTTAACTTCTTTATCATAGGCTTCAACATCCTGATCTTCATTCCCCCCATCAGCAATGGTAATGACACTTTTCCTATTGTCTAAAGAATGTAATGTTATCTTCTCATTTACTGTTAATGATATCCCGAAGATATGGAAAGTATCCCGTGAGTTGCTCTGTAGCCCATTCATGGCCTCTGTCTCAAATGTCTTGACAATCAGATACACGAGTGGTTGAAGGTTTGATTTATTGGATTTGAAACCTACAATATCCATTGAAATACTCTCACTCAAAACTGTTTTATCATAATCGCCAATTAATTGGTTCAGTTTTCTACAGAAATACTTCATATCACATACAAGCTGACATTCATAAGTAAAAGAGTTGGGGATAAAATTTTAACATTTATTAAGACCATCATTCTCTTTGATGGATAGTGACATAGATGTAATATTAATAGCTCCATTAGTGTTTTAATCATAGTTCATTTATGAGCATTCAGTCTCTGATGTGTCTTATGTTTTTCCTCCTCTTCTATATCTAAGAATGTGTGGGTCTCCAAATCTTCAAAAAACGAAAAAAATCTGTATCTCTGCTAAATAAGCCTTCATTAATATTCATTAAAACAGATAAGGAAGAGTCAGAATGTCTGAAAAAAGATTTCAGTGTCTGATTTAGATTGGCTGGCTTCTGCAGTGTGTGTGTGTGTGTGTGTGTGTGTGTGTGTGTGTGTGTGTGTGTGTGTGTGTGTGTGTGTGTGTGTGCATGTGTGTCTGTGTGTGTGCGTGTGTGCATGTGTGTGTGTGTGTGCATGTGCATGTGTGTCTGTGTGTGTGCATGTGTGCGTGCGTGTGTGCGTGTGTGTGTGTGTGTGTGTGTGTGTGTGTGTGTGTGTGTGTGTGTGTGTGTGTGTGTGTGTGTGTGTGTGTGTGTGTGTATACACATGCATGCGAGTGAAGAGTAGGCTTGATTTTAAGTGCCCAGCTGAGCCTTAAAATTTTAGGCAATCTGAGCTTTGCTCAGTTTAGCACTCCTCAGCGCTGGGCCACTGACAAAATGCTAACATGCAATCTGAAGATTAAATTGGAGACTACTGAGAAAGAGAAATCTTTTTGCATCTGTGTTCTGATTGATTCAATACACTACCTTAGTGGTTTCCTAAGTCAAGTGTGTTGTGGTGATAGAAAAGACTTCTATGTGTCAGCTCCATGAGCCTGGATTCCTCTGAAGGATCAGAGTGCCTGATTATGACTGTCTGGCCTCTGCGAGTGAGTAGGCTTAATTCTGATTGACCATTTCTTCAGGAGCAGTGCCTTGCAATTATTGAATAACCAAACGTTTGCTCTGTATGTATGCTGAGCAATGTAAATCCTATTTCATAAACAAGCAAAAGCATTGTCAACAGCAGAGGGCATCCTATAGGTTCTTGTGGATTATATAAATGTCACTGCCTTTGCTCTGCTTTATTAACTACTACATATTTACATTATTGTGACTAATTGTTATTTTTAACCTTGAATTCTGTACATTTATGATATTTATTTATTTATTTATTTCCAGTTTGATGATTGGGGAGGTCCACTGGGCTCAGGGAACCCGTTTTCAGTGGAAGCCCGGGGAGAAAAGCTTCGCATTGCATAGTTAAGTTATAGATACAATCAGAGTAAAGTAAAAACAGTTATAATTACAAGTACATTTCATATTAGAGACTGGAATTCTTCTTTTGTTACATAGCAATTAAATATATAAGATGGCTGTAATGACTTCATTGGGAGAGAGAGTAATGACTTCATTGAAAGAGAGAGGAAAGGTGGAAATAGGTCATTTACAATATATACATTATGAAAAAATATCGTTAGATTAGCTTGCATTCAGAGTTAGCTAGGTGTTTAGTAATTCAGGATGGAGTAGGGTGATTAGTAGGCTAGGAAGGGAGAATGCAGTTGCATTTCCAATTAGAGGAAAGGTAGGAATGGAGCTGGGATTTGAAGTTATCAAAGTTTTCACAAGTCCTTAGTGAAGGAGGGAGAGAATTCCATTTTTTTTGGCTAAGGAGAAGGATAAAAGAAGCTGACCAACAGGACGGTTGGGTTTGTGGACAGTGATTAGGTTTTGGTAAGTTGATCTTAGAGTTCTGGGTGGGTTGTATGGTTGTAAGATGTTGGTTAGTGCAGGGCATTTAGTAGATTGGAATATTAGTCAGTGGGCTGTAATAATTTGGAGGTAGTCTAGACAGCTGGTGAGTTCTAGCCAATTTAACAAGTGGAGGGCAGTGCAATGATGGGAGGAGTATTTCGCTTTATGGCAAATTTTGAAATTTTATTATAACAGACTTCCAATTTGGAGGCGAGAGAGGAAGACAGATTTGTTAGTAAAGGAGTGCCATACATTAGTGAGGGAAGGAGATAGGTGGTGGCAAGAGTTTGTCTTGTAGAAGGAGAGAGAAAGTGGATGTTTCTGTATAGCATGTCAAGTTTTACATGTGTTTTCTTTATGTTTTGCTGAATGTGAATATCACATTTTAGTTGTTCATCTATAGTTACCCCAAGTAGTTTAACAAAGGGAACAACCTCTATGGTAGTGTTGTTTTGGCTGATAATTTGGAATGAGTTTTTATCAAGAGGGAAGGATTTTGAAGGACAGAATAGTAATATCTTAGATTTGTTGGCATTTACAGAGAGGTGATTTTGAAGCATCCATTTCTCAGTCGTATAGAAGGTAATTTGAGTCATTATTTGGAGTTCACTGAGATTAGAGGTGGAGCAGACTAAAGTTGAGTCATCAGCATATTGTACAATTTTAGTGTTGAGTATGGCTGTGTGGAAATCATTGATAAATATGTTAAACAGCATTGGACCAAGTATGGATCCCTGGGGTACCTCAGTAGGGGTGGGAAGGAAGGTTTAGGTGCCTTTTCCCCATTTCTCAGCTTGAGATCTGTCAAAGAGGTAGCTTGAGAACCAGGCTAAGGTATTATGTGAGAGATTAAGGTTAGAAAGATGGCTCAGGAGATGGATGTGGGAGATAGTATCGAATGCTTTGGAGAGATCTAGTAGAACTGTTGATACAAATTTTCCAGAATCACGGGCACGGTTTATTGTATCTAGGAAAGAGAGAAGGGCAGTGATTGTGCTATGGCGAGGTCGGAAACCATGTTGGGTTGGAGTGATTAGTTGGTGTTTAGTTAGGAAAGGCATAAGCTTAAGGTTTATTCATTATTTTTTGATTTAGTCATTATTTTTTGATTTTTGCTTTAGTAAATGAACACAGTGTATGTGCTTATTGTCTGCTGCTTTATTCATTGTTTCCCAATTTATCAGTTTCTTGGTTACTGTTCATTGATTGTCTTGCTGTTCTTTTGTGCTTATACTGTCACATATTCAGTGTGTGCAGTCTTTGAATATGACTTTATTAATTGACCCCCATTTCAGTACTAACATCTGCCTATGCATTGGTTACATCAATATATGCCTGGTGCTCCCTCTGGTCATTTCCTGTCCATTGTTTTCACCCATTGTCCATTGTAATTACTGTAGGTGCTCACCTTGTTAGTAGCATGCTTTATTTGGGTTGATGCTGAATTATTGGTTACTATGTTGTAATTTTATAACTTATAAGCTGTAAGCACAACCCATATCAGTGGATGGGGAACAGGAAATTTACATTGGGCCTGTAATGACATCTTGTTTGGATACAGGATGCCATTATTCATTCAAGAAAACTTGGCTAGGCTTGAAAAGGCTCCCCTGACTTGTTAGCCTAGTAAACGTCTATGAGTCCATGAATCTATGAGTCTTATTATTGACTTTCCTGGAGTCATACTAGATGTTCATACTTATTCAGACACTACTCTTGTTGCTAGGTTTTTTACTTTTGATGTTATCTCATTTTTTATCTATTTCTAAATCCCACAGTTCTCATTTTACATATTTAGCATTAATTCTCTCTTCTTTGTGATCTTAATTTCCTTCAATGCCTTCAATATCTTTATTCACTCACTAGACCAATCGTTCCATGACAGCAACAGTTAAACTACATGTAGTCCACAGCTTTACCTAAACCAGCCTAAGTGACTAACCTTACACTGATATGTAGCTTTTCTTTCAGTACTTATATGGTCACCAGCTATGTAGTCATAGAGTATTCATTCATCTTCTTGGCTAGTTTATTCTTCCCAGGCATCCCAAGGCAGTGTGTCAACTGCACCATATTTATCGGCAGGAATGCTGGGGTTAGGTCACAGACAAAATGCCTACAACAAACACTGGCCTCAATTATAATAGCTACTGCTGAAGAAAGCTGAATTCAGCTAAAGTATAGAAGCTGAAAGATGCTATACTCAACTCTGATTAAGAAAATAAAATAAAAATAAAACAAAACAGCCTCATATACAAAAATCACTTCCACACCGTACACAGCATTGTTATTATTTATTAATTTACTTATGTTCATCCTTCCCTGGCAACTGCAGTGAGAGCTTTCACAACACTGATCATAACCCCCTGCACAGGTACAAGATGTTGTGAGGTGCAGTCAGGAGATCACCCCAGCCATTGTGTGTTATGGGCATTTTGTCTGCGACTTAACCACAGCATTCATTATTGACCACACAACATAAAGAAGTAACACAAAACCCATCTCTGAGGGACACATTTACATACACAAACTCAAAGAAGATTTCTTAGATCATGTCAGTAAACATGAACCTATGTATGTTGACGTATTAGAAAAATGCTTGAGGGCGTTAAAACACATGATAGGATATCTCAACTACATCTGTATAGCAACTAAAATGAAATTTCAGTCTAGAAAAAATACTCCTGTTCTGGGGTTCACTTCCTTTTACTCATTTATGAGCACTAGCACTGGTGAGGTCATATCCATATTTATTAGAGATTTCATACCCATATTTCTCATATAAATCAACAACTCATATCCATGTCTATTACCTCCTCATAGGCACATACTGTTAAATGGAACTGCATACTTAAAAGGCAGTGGCCTTAAAGAAGACAGCAGTTGGATGCTTACTAGTAAACTTACAGCACCAACTATTTATTTATTTATTTATTTGTGTATGTATTCATTTATTTATGTATGTATGTATGTATGTATGTATTTATTTATTTGTCCTTTGTTAACCTGGTTAGTCCACTAGGCAGGTGGCCCATTTTCAGTGAAGACCCAAGGAGAAAAGCTCCAACAACAAAAATCAAACAATAAAAATAAACAATAACAATAACAACAGCAAAAGTTTACATTAAGTAATGTGAATCTATACATAACTACATGTATTCATGCTATAAATGAATGTGGGTACATAGTAACATACATTCATGTGGTAGTGGGAAAATTAACAAAACACAAATTTCAGCAAAAACAATAGCTAAAACATAGAAGAGGTGGAGGCCTGTAGTAAAAATAAAGATTACAAATAAGGCAGCAGAAAAAAAGCTATTAAACATCTTTAACGAGTAAACCAAGTTAGTACAGGAATAATGGAGTAATAAAAAGAAGGTCAGAAGTAGAGGGGTGAAGAGAAAAGTTTACGGGAGTCAAGAGAGTGAAAAGAAAGCCAGGTATGAGAAGAGTGAAAGGGGTGTGGGAAGTATTAGGTAAGGAAGAGAAATATGAGATATAAGTATAGTATAGCTCAGCAGCCTAGCTGAGGAACTACAGTACTAGTATTTATGAAAGTTAGATTAACGTAAGGAGAGGGAAACTGTTGTGGTCTAACAATTGGCTGTTTATGTGTTAGGTCAGGTGGTGACAGGTAGAGGATGGAGAGTTTGCAAGGTAGTAATTCAGTTCTCTTTTAAAATGAAATGAGGATTGAATAGAACGTATATTGGTTGGGAGTTTGTTCCAGGTTTGAGATATAGGGCATTTATAAAGTAATCTGCCTATTGTTTTGTTAGGCCTGTAGGTGTCACGTAGCAGTTGGTCTGCACTATAGAGGCATCGTGAGGGTTTGTATAGGGATAGGAGGGTCGACAGGGAGGGACAGTTGGCAGGATTGTACAGTAGATAATGTGTCATCAGTAGTTGAGAAAGTTGGAGTAGCTGAGGGAATTCAAGCCATTGCAGTTGGTTAAGGGCAAGGCAGTGATGTGATTTTTAAGGGAAGTTACAGGCAAATTGAGCTATCTGGTTATAGGTTTGTTCATTTGTTCTTAAATGATTTACTTGGAGGAGGGTAAACATATGGGAAGCATAGAGTAGGCAGGAGAGAAGGTAGGTTTTAGCTAGTGAAGTCCTTGAAGTAATGGATAAGAATTTTTTTTCTATACAGTAAACCAAGTTTTTGATTAGTCTTTTTGATGGATTGTTGGATATGATGGTCAATTTTCAGTCGGTCGTCAGTTGTGATTCTTAGTAGTTTGGTATGTGAGTCAGCATGAATGATGGTGTTGTCTAGGGAAGACAAAATGAAGAGCGCTTTAAGACTGGACATATAATTTTGGAAGAAAAAGAAGAAGCTTACTTTTCTTTGGATTAAGGATGAGTTGGTTATCGATTAGTGTTCAATGGTGATAAAAGACATTTGGGTGAGGGAGTGAAGGTCAGTAGGGTTGTTGGAGAGTGAAATAAGAGTAGAATCATCAGCTGGATTAGAAAAGAGGTGCAGCAGGTGGAGCAGAAATTGTTAGTAAAAATATTAAAAAGAAGGGGGCCTAGAATGGATCTCTGGGGTACACCTATTTGGATAATAAGGAAAGGTGAGCACGAGGTCTGCCATTTAACAGATTGCTGTTTGTTGTTAAGCAAACGAGCGAACCAGAGTGTAGTTGATGCAGAGAGATTGAGTTCAGTTAGTTTAGTAATAAATTACCAACATGGGAAATCAATGCTCCACACCTATGGTCACCCCTTCGTTGGTCAGGTCTGACCATAAGCTAATCACCCTTGACATCCACATCCCACCCCTACTCCCCAGTAAGGAAACCTCCATAAAAAACTTCTCCAAAGCCAACTTCATGCTACTCAAGTCAGAAGTGACAAACTTCATGACACCAATGCAGGCGGGAACAGAAAGTTCGACTTTTGAATCCTACACTAAGGCACTGTACAAGCACACCCACTCGTGTATGAATCGTGCCATCCCCAATAGAACCAAGACACTCTCCTCCAAAAAAGGAAGCCAATCTGGTGGTCCCTTGCCATAAACAAACTTTACAACAAAAGGAAGAAACTGTTGCAGAAAAGAGGAAAATCCCAGGATGCAAAAAAACTCCCTTACCAGCCTCAGTAAGAAGCTAAGATCCCTCATAAAATCCTCCAAAGCTAGTTACAAAAATAAAATTGCCAAAGATTCCAAAGACATCCACAAGGCAATCTGTCGCTATGTCAAGAATCTAAATGGCAATGCTCAGATCTGCTCTGAGCTACAACAGAATGGCATTAAATATAATGATCCCAAGGATATTGCCAATATCCTGGCAGATCGATTCAGTACAAACTTCACCCCCCCCTCTCACGCCCTAAAGGGCCTATCTCAATACCGAAAGGTTGCCAAATTCCGGTAATAATGGCCACACAGGTAAAAAACGCACTCTCCAAAGCTAAGAATACAGCATCCATGGGGCCAGACAACATCTCAGGCTGTGTACTACATGAACTACAAAATGAACTGGCACCTCACCTGTGTCATGTTTAATCATAGCCTCACCTCAGGCTTCATGCCTACTGAGTAGCGCATACCTACAATTATCCCACTCCACAAGAGGGGATCCACCTTGTATCCCGGGAACTACCACCCCCATCATTCTGATGAGCCTGATCTGCAAGACCATGGAATGTATTATCATGGAACTTATAAACAAATACATTGGCAACCTTCAAACACTGTACCTTACACAGTTTGGGTTTGTGAAGGGCCGAACTTGTCTCCTGAACCTGATTGACTTCTTTGAATCAGTCTCCAGAGCTGTGGACAAGGGTAAGGTTCTCCACACAGCCTATCTGGACCTCACCAAGGCCTTCAACACCATCCCCCACTCTGGACTCATAGATAAACTTACTAAGCTGGGCATTAATCCCTACATCACTCGATGGGTTGCCAACTGGCTTACTGACAGAAACCACACTGTAAAAGTAGCCGACTCCAAATCCAGCTCCACACAAGTGACAAGTGAAGTACCTCAGAGTTCAGTCCTGGGACCGCTCTTGTTTGGCATCTACTTCTCTGAAGTACAGGCCTACACTAAGGGACTCTGGCCAACAAAGTTTGCAGATGACTACAAACTGGAAGCCATTATTGAATCCCCAAATGATGCGGATATTCTACAAAAGGGCCTTACAGAAACAGATGCTTGGTTCCAGAGCCATGGGCTCAAGCTCAATGCCAAGGAATACACAGTTATCCCCTTTGGGAAAAAACATGTACCCGTGAATTACCACATAGGTGGCAGGACACTAAACACTGAAAGTGTGATAAGAGACTTAGGGACACAGGTGGACAGTGGTCTCACCTTTGATAACCACATCGCCACAACAGTTAGGAAATCCTTCTATGTGGCACACTTCATCACTAAGGGCTTTTCATCCAGAAAAAAAGGAGGTCATTGTCCCACTGTACTCATCCCTCATTAGATCCATTATAGAATGCAATGCCCCATTTGGTATGTACCTCTCAAGACATCTGCAACAACTGGAAAGGCCACAGAAATACCTCACTAAAAGAATCACAAACCTAAAGCAGGTGCCCTATGCTGACCATCTAAAAAAGCTCCACCTATACTCTGTTGCATATCATCTATTCAGAGGTGATCTCTGCTTAACATATAAGGCCAATGTCAAACCCAGAGCTGTTGGACATGCTACACTTAAAGAAATCCCAATCACTCAGAGTCACACATTCCAGGGATCTAAACCTTGTCATCACAATGAACAAAACATGCTGGAGGGATAGGTTCCTGACCCAGCGACTCCCCAGACTCTGGAATAGACTGCCTATACATGTCAAGCAGAGCGCCTCTTTGGCCCTCTTTAAAAGGAACTTTAATGACTGGATGGGAGATAGGAAATTCACCCCGGTGATCATGTCAGTCGCCTGCTAGACAGGGGTCCAGGGAAGTAAATACTGTGGGAAGAAATAGCCAGAGAATTGTTATGGCTAGGCTTGTTCATAGGTTCATAGGTTCATACTAGGCTATCTGCCCTAGGGCATTTATAAGCTTAGCCAGAATGTGTTTGGCTTACGCCACCCATTTTAAATTTATTTTGCTATGCCCTTTTTCGAGGTTAGTATACTGTGCCTCTGTCTAACAGTGACACAGAAGTGATACTCGGGGTAAAACTACGCTCTCCCATCCACTCATCAAGATTCCTCTTGAAGAGAGTCAATGAGGGACTCTGCCTAACCTGGACTGGGATTTTATTCCAGAGTGAAGGGAGCCTCTGGGTTATGAATCTGTCCCTCCAGCATGTCCTATTTATTTCAGTGCTGAGGTTCAAGTCTCTCGAGCGTGTAGCTTGATGGGATTTGGATTTTCTGAGGTGCAGCATGTCCATTAATGCTGGGTTGGACATGGCTTTATACGTCAGGCACAGATCACCTCTGAACAGGTGGTATGCCACAGAGTAGAGCTGGAGTTTCTTTAACATGGCAGCATATGGCATCTGTTTGAGCCCTTTGATCCTCTTGGTGAGGTACTTTTGGGGTCTTTCCAGTTGCTGCAGGTGTCTGGTAAGGTACATCCCAAAAGGGCATTGTAATCAATTATGGGCCTGATGAGGGATGAGTAAAGGTCCCGATGACCTCCCCTGATCTAGATGTGAATCCCTTCATGATTAGGTGGGCTATATAAAATGTTTTTCTAACCACTTTGGCCACGTGGTTGTCAAATGAGAGATTGCTATCAACTTGGGTCCCCAGGTCCCTAATTACTTCTTCTGTACTTGATGGATTACCACCTATGTGGTAATTTGTGGGCACTTTGTTTTTGCCAAAGGGGATGACTATACACTTTTTGGCATTTAGCTTGAGGCCATGGCTCTGGCACCAGTTGTCTGTTTCTATGAGGCCCTTTTGGAGGATGCTTGTGTCAGCTAGAGAGTCGATTATGGCGCCCAGTTTGCAGTCATCTGTGAACTTGGTCAGCCACAGTCCTTCCGTGTTGGCCTGTACCTCCGAGAAATATATACCAAATAAGAGAGGTCCCAGGACTGAGCCTTGTGGGACACCACTTGTAACTGGTTTGGAGTCTGACATGGCTCCAGCAATTCTAACCATGTGGGTTGTGTCCTTGAGCCAGTTTGCAATCCATCTAGTGACATAGGGGTTTATATTTAAGCTGGTGAGCTTATCTATAATGCCCGAGTGGGCTATTGTATCGAAGGCTTTTGCGAGGTCCAGATAGGCTGTGTGGACCACCTTCCCCTCGTCAATCGCCTTGGTGACTATTTCAAAGAAATCAACCAGGTTTAAGAGGCAGGATCTGCCCTTAACAAAGCTGAACTGGGTAGGATCCAGTGTCTGTAGGTCCCCAATATCTTTATTTATGAGGTCCATGATGATCCTTTCCATAGCTTTGCAGACCAAGCTAGTCAGGCTTATGGGGCGATAGTTTCCAGGATCCGTTGAGGCACCACCTTTATGGAGAGGGACCACTGTTGCTGTACGCCACTCTTTGGGCACATATCCTGTAGTAAGGCTGAGATTGAACAGTAGTTTTATGTTTGGGTTTAGCTTTTCTTGGAGTTCATGTAGGCCCTATTGTATAGGCCCTAGGTCCAATAGCCTAGTACCAATTTATGAACCTATGAACCTATAAGCTTAGGGTGGTAGACAGTGTCAAATACCTTGCAGAGGTCAAGGAATAGGAGTGACACCACTTTATTGTTATCTCTTGCCTCAGCTATAGTCTAGGTGAAGGATAGAAGTGCTGTGGATGTGCTGTAGTGCAGCCTAAATCCATGTTGAGAGGGGGTAAGGAGATTTTCCTGGAGCGGGTATTTAAGACGTCTGTGAATACATTTCTCTAGAATTTTTGAGAGAGGGGAGAGGATGGCTATAGGATGGAAATGGGAAGGGTAGATGGGGTTACTTCCTTTGTAAAGTGGAATTTTATAAAAGGATTTCCAAATTTTAGGGACTGAGGATTCTTTAATTGAATGGTTGATGATAACTGAAATGGGATATGCTATAGTGTTGGGTGCAAGTTTGAGAGGTAGGTTGCTAAAGGAGGGAGGGCAAGGTTTAAGTTTTTACAAAAGTGATTTTATATAAGCAGTGGAAACAGGTCACAAAGTGCAGGATGACTGAAGGCAGGTGGTGGTGGTTGTGATTAGTTGTTGTCGGTGGGGAGTTAGTTTGCGGAGAGCATCTATGAAGTAATTGTTTTGTAGGGTGGTGGTTTCCAGAGGTGATTTATTGGGGAAGGGGTCGGGGGTTGATGGTTTCCCTGGGTGGAGAATATTTTTCATGGTCCACCATCTTTTTTGGGGATTTGAGGTCTGAGTAGGTTGAGCTTCTTGATAACATTTTTTCTTGTCTTGGATAATAAGTTTTTTTTTAGCAAGGTTTCTTATCTCTTTCAATTTAAGGAGTAGAGGAGAAGATGTTGACTTTGTCCATTGTTCCATGTAATGTCTCTAAGTTTCATGGTGGAAAGGATATCTTTAGAGAGCCAGGGTGTGGGATTAGATTTAATTCTAATTTTTCTGATGGGTGCTAGGGTGTTTAGTATGTTTAGGAAAATATTATTACACTCGAGCATAGCATCATTTAGAGGAAGGTTAAACAGATCAGAACAATTGACAAGAGACAAGTTGGTTGTTGAAAGTTTCTGTGTTGAAATTGGTCAGTTTGCAGCAGTCTCTATAAAGGTGAGTTTTTGAGGTTTAAGATGGTGCTCTTAGTATTGAGATGGGGAGGTGATCACTTAAGGAGTCTGATAAAGTGCTCAGCTTAAGGTACTGATTAGGGCTGGAAGTTATGATCCAATCAAGAAATGAGCTGGAGTTGTTATTGATGCAGGTGAGAGTAGAAATAAGTTGACTGAAGCCAAAAATGTTATACTAAAGTTAGGGAAGTGTGGGGGGGTGTATTCCACTCAATATTGATGTCACCTAGAAAGATTGTCCCATAGGGTAGATGTTGGGAGATCCAGGATAAAACAGATTCAAGAACTAGAATATTGTTACCAGTGGGTATATAGATAGATGCTATAGCAAATTTATTGGGTGGGTTAAGGTGACAGTTGAGAAAGATAAGTTCTGCAGGGGAGAAGTCAGGAAGGGATAGGTGGAGGGGGAGATGTTAAGCTGTTCTGAGTACATGGTAGCAATACCTCCCCTTTTTCAGAAAGTCTGTCTTGCTGGAATATGTTATAGCTGGGGGTTAGAATTTCTGAATTTGTGATATGAGGTTTGAGACAGGTTTTTGAAAGAGTTAAGATGTGGGCAGAGTGGTGGACTACCCAAGTGTGTAATTCTGTGATTTTCCTGGGAGACTTTGTAGATTTATGGAGTAGTGAAACAGGTGTTTAGTTGGAGAGGTGGGGATTTCGTGCCCAGTAGGTGGAGTGGAAGTGATAGAGTTGGAGGAAGAGAATGGACCAGGGTTTGGATGGATGTGCCCATCCAGTAGAAGTGTTACTGCAGGTAGGTTAGGTTTAGAGAAGTAGAAGTAGTAGGTAGTGGGTTTGAACTTAAGCATAAGGGATGAGGGAGCAAGATTGAGATGTTTTAGTTTGTGATAATGAATATAGGAGGTATTGTAGAGCAAGGGTGAAATGGGGAAGTGCAGGGTTTTATAATGGGAGGATGTTTCTTGAGTAAGAGTGGGTGATAGTGGAGGGTACAGAAGGTTAGAGTGATAAGATGATACTCCAGATAGGATGAAGGGAATGGGAGTTAAGAGGAAATACACTAGCATGCTGGTATTTTATGTGGGTGTATAATTGATATGAGGAGAGTGGAGTTATTGAATGTATGGAAGATTTTGTGAGAGAGTAAAGAGGATGTAAAGAGGAAGCAGTGGGTAGAGAAGGGAGAAGATAGAGTAAGCTATGAGAAAAACAATAACTTCAGGGGTAAGCAGAGGTGGAGAGTGGGAAATTGATTTGGACTATAGAGCTACAAGGTAGTGGGAGGCATGTGAGGAAGGGAATGGAGAGCAAGGTCTGGGAGGGTTTAGTGATTAGGGTTGGGATGTATTGTAACTGGACAATTGGAGTGAATGGGAGGGCCCTTATAGGGAGGTTAGAGTATAAGTTTAGAGCATTCATTCAGGGGTGGGTGGGAAAGGGGGGTAGGGTAAGTGAATGGAGCAGGATGAGCCAGGTCCATTTGATGAGCAAGGGAATAGCAAAACAAAACAAAACAAAAACAATCACGCAGTTTTGTACTTGTTACAAAGGCAAGTCTACTTTTAGTGGGGAAAAACAGCCCTCTGGGAATATATTCAGGCTACAATTCATAAATATACTACTTAGCTAGCCTTCAGTAGGAAGAGAGTGGGAAAGCTGTAGAGGTGGGAAAGAAAGAGAGTGCAGTAGTTTGGTATGGTGGTGTGCCCATAACTGTTGTTAAGTAATACAGTATACAGAACAGGGAAATGAATACATAAAGTGAACTTATTCAATTTAGATTTAGCCACTCTGTTCTGGGAAGCTTCTGGCTTTCTTTGGAGAGTTCAGCACATTGTGAAGGCTGGATTGCTTTTCATTTTACTTATAACCTAGGGAAAAAAATGAAAACAAGGTCTATTATGAGTATTTGGTTAAGAAGGAGGGGTTAAATAGGAGGAGAAATTGAAATATTGAAAAAGAAGAGTTATGCCTTATGGTAGTGCAGTAAATCATAACCTAGTAAGTTAAGTAATGGTCCGTGTAACTGGCGTAATAAGAGATATTTATAAATACAATAAATTCTTATCAGTTTTTTTATGCATCTGATAAGTATTTACAGAAGTCCATTCCAGATTAAATAAGCATTGCACAAGATATCTATCCATGAGAGTTACAAACTCTTTTAGCCACAAACATGTCTGGACTATGCCTGGCTACTTTCTAATTCCAGGCTGAAAAGGAAATATTCCTTGCACAGTAGTTCAGGTAGCTTTGTACAATGGACACCAAAACCTGAAAACCAAAACTATAGATATAGCCACTATTACACTACAGCCTGTACAGACAGAAACTACAAGTAGTATGTAACTACAAACTAATCTGTACCAGAAAGGCTGTACTATCTACATCCATCAGTTAAGGACAGGCCAACTAGCAAATTAAAGTGTCTCTGAAGGACATGTCCCTGATGAATGAATAAAAACCCTAGTCCTCCCTTCATACGGGTGGCTCAGGTAACTATAGTCTGATCAGTCTCACTAGTCTTATATATAAAACCATGGAATGTATAATTTTGAAACAAATTAGTAAGGACATATAAGATCTACAGACTCTAGATCTTTTACAGCTCAGCTTTGTCAAGGGTAGATCATAATTTCTTAGTCTTCTTTGAAAAGTAATCAAAGCCAAAGATGCAGGATTTCCACATTGGTTATATGGACTTATGAAGGCATTTGATGTAATTTTCCTCTCAGACATTATAAATAAGCTAACTCAAACTATCAACTTCTTTACAGTTTTCTGGATTTCATACTCACTATCAGTCAGATCACAATAAATGGTGATCTCATAAAAAGCAAAATGTTACCAGATATATCCTTAAAGATTCTGTCCTAGACACTCTCTGCTTTACAGTATATTCCTCTGAACTACAAACAAATCATAACATTTGAATAACTAAGTTCAGGAGCGCTTGCTAGAAATCATCCATCTCCCCTTAGATGCACTAATACTCCAACAAGACCTTCATCACACTGACAACTTTTGCTTCAATTATGGGCTTACCATAAGAGTAAAGAAATGTAACATAGTCATCTGTGGTAAAAGCAGTTCTCACATACAGTATCATATAAATGGAATTCACAATAAGACTGACTTTGGGGTCCAGGATTTACATAGACAGCAAGCTGTCCTCAACTCACTATACAATTACATTTATTTATTTATTTATTTATTTATTCATTTATTTATTTATTTTACATTTGTTTACTGGTATAATCCGACTGGATACATGTTCATTTTCAGTGGAGGCCCAGGGAGAAAAGCTCCAGATAGTCAATATTACATAGGTTACATAAGATGTTAGATAACACTAGAAAATGTAGGACAGCGTATTTATTACAGAGGTTTAGTAATGTTTCCACATAGGGACTCACAAATTCTGTGGTCTGACACAATTTTAAGCAAAAAGACATCAAGAAATGGACTCACAAATTCTCATGATCTGACACAATCTTAAGCAAAAGACATCAAGAAATGGAAACATAGCTTGGTTAGGAAACAAAGCTTGGTTAAGTAAATTACATGTTACTATATTTACAGCTTATGCTTTCAGTTTATAATTTAATCAGGGTTAGTGCATGGGCAAAGCCAGTTTGCTTTGAGATGCTGTTTGTGGTATTTTTTAAAGAGACTTAGGGAGGATTGAAGGGTTATATGGTTTGGCAGTGAATTCCAGGTTTTGCCAACAAAGTTGGCAAACAGGGATTCACCAGCAGAGTTGTTAGCTTTGTGGATTTAGACCATTAGTTTGTTAGCTGATCATAGGGATCTCAAGTTACTATATGGCTTAATAATATTTGTAAGTGAGGGGGTATCCTTAGGGTGGTATAGAATTTTGTGTGCTATTAGGAGTTGATTGAATTAAGCTGGGCAGTTCTAGCCGCTCTAGTTGTTTCAGGTTCTGGCAATGATGGGTTCTATAGGTAGAGCCAGTGGCGAATCTGGCAATATGGTTGTATCTATGGGAGAGCTTAGTTAGTTCCAATTTGTTGAGGTTTGAGAGTGCAGGTGAGGCATACATAAGAGTAGAGAGTAGGTGTGATCAGGTGATTGCAGTTCTAGCCAGTGGAGTTAAAAATGCTTTATTTCTATACAGTGATCCAAGTTTCTTACTGATGGTCTGTATGGTTTTGTTGACCTGTATGTCAAATTTAAGATTATTATCTATGATAACCCCTAGAAGCTTGGTGTGGGTATCTGGGGAGATATTAGTACCATTGTTGGACATGACAGAGAATGAGAGTGTGGTGGATCTACTAGTTGGGGTGAAAAGTAGAAGTTTGGTTTTATTGGGGTTCAGGAGTAGCCATTGGTTCGTGAGACAGTTTTCAATATTATTAAACGTATCCTGGGTTAAGATTTGCAGTTCGGATGGGGAGGTGACTGAGCAGATCAGAGTGGAATCATCTGCGTATTGAATGCAGGTAGCTTTAGGGATAGCAGTGTGAAGGTTGTTGATAAAAATAGATAAGAGTAGTGGACCTAGTATGAATCTTTGAGGGACACCAAGCATGAGAGGTAGCTGGCTGGACAGCTTGCCCAGCCATAATACTGCCTGTTGCCTACCAGTCAGGTAGGACTGGAACCACTGGATTGCATGCTCATTAAGGGAAACTGACTTTAGAGAAAGAATGAGAAGTTCATGGTTGACCATATCAAAGGCTTTTGATAGGTCAAGAAAGAGGGCAGAGGATAGCCTATTGTCATTCCTGTTTTGGTTTATGGCATTAGTAAAGGAAAGGAGGGCTGAGGTGGTGCTATGGGGAGGCCTGAAACCATGCTGGGATTTGGATAGAAGGTTATTCTATGTAAGGTATTGCATTAGTTGTTTGTGTACACATTTCTCCAATATCTTGGCTAGTAGGGAAAGAATGGCAATGGGTCCATACTTGGATAAGTCTGTAGAACTTCCACCTTTATGGAGTGGGATGATGTGGGATATTTTCCAGAGGGAGGGGATAGTGCTTTTGGATAAGGTTCTGTTGATCAGGATAGATATGGGAAATGCAATGGCATCTGTAGCTATTCGTAGGTACTCTGCAGGGAGGAGGTCAGCAGAGAGGGTGGTGGGTTTTAGTTTTTTTATAAGTGTTTTGATAAAACTTGTGGATATGGGTTGGAAGCTAAACTGGGGGTTGTTAGTGGGTAAATTAGGGTGGGACTTAAGTTTGTGGAAGCTAGTTGATTTGCTAGGGATTGGATTGTTTCAGTGAAAAAGTTGTTATAAGCGTCGGCTATGGTCTCTGGGGGACTATGGGTGTGGTTGGCTGGGATTGGGGTGGTAGAATGACCTGGGAGAAGAAGTTGATTTAAGCCTGCCCAGAACTTTTGAGGGTTGTTTTGGTGTTTTTGTAAGAGATTTTGGTAGAAGCTTTTTTTATCTAGTAGAATGGAGTTTTTTTGTTTCATTCCTGAGTTCACAATATTTTAAGTGGTCAGGTGGGGCTTTAGTTGATCTCCAGTTGGCCCAGGCTCTATTTCTGGTTTTGATTTTTGATTTGGTATCTTTTGTGAGCCATGGTGCTGGGTTTGATCTAGTTTTTATTGTATGTGCAGGAGCATGGGAATCTAGGATACCTAGGAATTTAGTGTTAAAGTGAGCTATAGCCTCTTCTAATGGCAGATTTTTTAGTTGCGACCAGTCAACTGCTTTTAGTTCATTTAGGAAAATAACAGGGTCAAAGTTTTACCTGTCTCTAAGTGTTTTAAATTTGGTTTGGTGGGGGTTTCCTGCCTTATGTTTTATGATATAGGTTAGTAGATGGTCACTAAGGTCATCAGGGAGAGTCCCAGCAGTGTACAGTTGGGGTTGGTTATTGACTAGGATCCAATCTATGATACTTTCCCTGTTGGTAGGTTTGTTTATTCTGGTGGGAGAGGTTATGGCCTGTTTAACTCCAGACAAGTTTATAGGGGTGAGGGGGGGGGTTCACAGGAGCAGGGGTACCAATCAGCATTGAAGTCGCCAAAAACTATGGTTTCTTGGGGATAGGTACTGGATAACCAGTAAAGGATATCCTCTAGGGTGTTAATGTTGTTGCCTGGTGGAATATATGCACAGGTTATGTACAAGCATTTATTATTGTTGATCTGTAGTTTGGTTATGAGAAGTTCTGCATTGTTGAATTGGGGTGGTTGAATGGTTTCTCTATTGACAGAGTATTTTTGTAAAGAACTGCTATCCCACCTCCTTTCCTTGTAGAGTGTTCTAGCCGGTGAATATTATATCCTGGGAGTAGTATCTCATTATCAGTAGTACAAGGTTAGTACAGTGTAACTGGTGACTATTATATCCTGGAGGTAGTATCTCATTATCAGTAGTACTAGGTTAGTACAGTGTAACCGGTGAATATTATATCCTGGAGGTAGTATCTCATTATCAGTAGTACTAGGTTAGTACAGTGTAACCGGTGACTATTATATCCTGGAGGTAGTATCTCATTATCAGTAGTACTAGGTTAGTACAGTGTAACTGGTGACTATTATATCCTGGAGGTAGTATCTCATTATCAGTAGTACTAGGTTAGTACGGTCTAACCGGTGAATATTATAGCCTGGAGGTAATATCTCATTGTCAGTAGTACTAGGTTAGTTCGGTCTAACCGGTGAATATTATATCCTGGAGGTAGTATCTCATTATCAGTAGTACTAGGTTAGTACAGTGTAACCGGTGAATATTATATCCTGTAGGTAGTATCTCATTATCAGTAGTACTAGGTTAGTACGGTCTAACCGGTGAATATTATAGCCTGGAGGTAGTATCTCATTATCAGTAGTACTAGGTTAGTACGGTCTAACCGGTGAATATTATATCCTGGAGGTAGTATCTCATTATCAGTAGTACTAGGTTAGTACGGTCTAACCGGTGAATATTATAGCCTGGAGGTAGTATCTCATTATCAGTAGTACTAGGTTAGTACAGTGTAACCGGTGAATATTATATCCTGTAGGTAGTATCTCATTATCAGTAGTACTAGGTTTTAGCCAGGTTTCCGTAAGGCACATAATGTCTAGGGAGTGGGGTGCTAGGGGTGTGTAGGTTGGGAATTTTATTGTTGATACATCTAATATTTAGGTGAAATGCAAGGAGGGAACTAGTGGGAGGAGAAAGGGGTAGCTTGACTCTGGGGGTTGTGGTAGGGGAGTGAAGGTTATTGGGTGTGTGTGGGCCAGGGTTGGGATGAATGTCTCCATGTATTATTAGGTTATAGTGACAGGGTACACAAAGCCTTAGGAGTTTATTTATAAGTTTTATATAGTCTTTGTCTTTGGGATTATGCTAGTAGCATTACAGGGTTGAGATTTAGTTGAGGGTGGTAGGTTGGGTGTGCAGAGGATGATAAAGTGTTTAGTCTTATGTGTAAAGTCATAGGTGACTGTTTGACCATTTGGGTAGTGAATACCACTGTCAGGTTTTTGTTCATAGGCAGTAAGGTGGTGAAATAGAAGTAGTAGGGGCAGTAAGGTAATTAGTATTATTTTACTTGTTTGCATTTTGTAAGGGGGGCTGGCCAATTATGATGGTTGGTTATGCTAACAGGGTGTGGTGGAAAGGAAGAGAAGGAAATGGGTCAAGGGGAGAGGGTTGTGGTGATGTAAGGGGCACAAATTGGTAAGTAGCACAAGGGGCGGTGGCTAAACTTAGTTTAAGTCTAGCAGTAGTGGGGGCAGGTGAGAATTGGGGGCAGGGAGGGCAGCAGAGCAAGCCTGAGCATAGCGAGGGTGAGCGTAGCGGGTTTAACACTGACTCTAAGTGCTTCCTTAGGCTTTGGTAAGTATGGTGGTATTTAAAACTGACTGTGTTTGGCCTGTTTCATTACACTGTTTCTGAAATAATTTTATGTTGCACCAAATAATAGAGAGATACTTAGTCTTAATTTTATACACTTGCAGGATATCTCATTAGCTGCAGGGTATAATTTGAGAGCTATGTGTGGGAGAGCAGAGTGAAATCACAATGATTATGTTAGGTTTAGTAAATAGGATTAGAAAATATTGTTAGACTATACTGGGGCAAACCAGTGAATTTAAACAGCATGGAGGTGGCCAAATTACTATGGGGAACAGCCTACAGGTGCCTTTAGACCCAGGTCAGCAGTATACAGTACAGAGGAATTTTTTAGTACAGTGTAGGGTATTAACCTTATCTTATTGTTGGTCGGACCTCAGAAACTTGTATGAGGGTAGAGTTTCCCAGGGTAGTGTCCTTTCAGGCAGGAAGGTCTTTTACCTAGTTAGTTCAAGGGTTCTGCCTTATCTTATTGTTGGTCGGACCTCAGAAACTTGTATGACCTCAGAAACTAACTAGCTCATAATCATAAATGAAAGGGAATTCAGTTATTTTAATTATTATAATTCTCTTCAATATTTAAGTCACACTTTTAGTGACTTGTGTGGTGTTACTGTTTTGTACTTTTCTATTCTGCTCCATGTGATTGCATATTTTTTAGTTTGTCCTGGTACCTTAGTCTTGCATTTTTATTAATAGTTGTGAGAAGACTGTTTCTGCATTATTCTGCATTTCTGTTTCCACAAGAAGAATTAATTATAAAATATACTTGTAAAATCTGTTTGTATTTTAAATACTGCCAGGCCATAGTCTTGTAGTTTAAATCACAGTTCATAGGTTCATAGGTCTTTACTAGGCTAACAACCTTTTAGGCCTTTTTAAGCCTAGCCATGCATCCTAAATCTCTCACAAGTCCCAATGCCCTCAATAAGTGTAAGCAGAGGCTTGGAAGATGAAATATTGACAAGCATAGGCCTGAGAGATGAACCATTTACAGGCTGCCTGTGTAAATTACAGACATAGGTGCCAAACCATGGGTGACTTTCCTGTTCCCCATCCAATAGTCTAAGTTGCACTTGAAATGGCTTAGGGAGGAACTCTGATTCACATGGATGGGGAGCCTGTTCCAGAGAAAGGGGCAGTCTCTGGGATACACACCTCTGTCCAGCAGGTCCTAATTATATCACAGGCAGTGTTTAAGTCTTTAGAATGTGTAATTCCAATGCTGTTCATTCTGTGGATATGAAGGAGGTCTATCAGAGTGGGGTCTGAAAATGTCCTGTATGCCAGGCATAGATCTCCCCTCAAAAGCCTGCAAAAGACAGAATATAGGGATAAGAACTTGAGGCGGACTCCATAGGACATTTTACTTACACCCTGTATTCTTTTAGTGAGGAATCTCTGTGGACATTGCAATTGTTGGATATGCCTGTTTAGGTACATACCAAAGGGGGCACTGTACTCAATGATAGGTCTGATGAATGCTGAATACAGTGGAACAATGACTTCCTTGGACTTAGATGCCATACCTTTGTTTATAAGTTGCACAACATGGAACAATTTCCTCACTACTGTAGACACTTGATGGTCAAAGGCCAGAATACTGTCTATGTGTGTCTCTAAGTCCCTGACTACTGGGTCACCTCTAATGGGTGTGTTGTCAATATGATAGTTACCAGGGGTGGATGACCTCCCAGAGGATACTGTTATGCATTTCTTGGCATTTAGTTTTAGTCCACGGCTCTGACACCAGTTGTTTGTCTCTGTCAGACCTTACTGGAAAACATTTGTGTCAGTGTGGGATTCAATGACAGCTCCTAATTTCCAATCATACTCCGTCAGAGACCATTAACACTGGCCTTGACTTCAGAGAAGTAAATGCCAAAAAGGAGCAGTCCAAGGACCAATCCCTGAGAGACTCCATTTGTGACTGGCCTCTTTGTAAAGGTGGACTCTCCAATTCTAACTTCCTGGGTCCTTTCTGTGAGCCAGTTGGTTACCCACCGTGTGACATACAGGTTTGTATCTAACCTCTTGAGTTTGTCAACAATGCCTGAGTGGGGTATTGTGCCAAATGCCTCGACTAGGTCAAGGTAGGCAGTGTGAAGCATTTTGACCTCCTCCATTGCTTTGGTGACCTTCTCAAAGAAGTCCACAAGGGTGAGTAGGCATGATCTTCCCTTGACAAAACCAAACTGGGTTGGGTCCAGTGTACAGAGGTTTACTATATCACTATTGATCATTTCCATGATAATTTGTTCCATGGCTTTACATATAAGACTAGTGAGACTTATGGGTCGGCAGTTTCCAGGGTCTGTAGATGGCCCACTTTTGTACAGAGGGATGACTGCTGCTGTTCTCCATTCATGAGGCATGAAGCCTTTTTGGAGGCTACAGTTAAACAGCAATTCCAGATGACCTGATAGGTCATGTTTGATGCGATTTAGAAGGCATCTTGGGATATTGTCTGGGCCCATTGATGCAGTGTTCTTGGCCTTAGAGAGAGCATTAAGGATCTGTTCCCTATTGATAGCAAGGGGAGTTATATTTGATGTTATTTCCTGAGGGCAGGCTGAGGGGAAGAGAGGGGTAAAGTTGGAACTGAATTTATCAGCCAGTAGGTTAGCTATATCTTCTGGCTCAGTATAGGTGGTTCCATTTACAATGAGCTCAGCACACAATTTTGTACTGCCTTTGAGGTTGTGGACATAGCTAAAGAATGCCTTGTGGTTGCCCTTGGCCTGGGAGGGCAAATTTACCTCAGATTTAGCTTTGACAGACTTTATTTGTCCTCTGAGTTGTTTGTTTAGTTTGACAAGAGTGTTTTTATCCTGCTGGGTGATGCTCCTCCTTATTTTTGCCATGATTTTTTTCCTTCATTTATAGCAGTTGTGGCAGGACTATGTACCACTATTACCAGATTTGTGCTTTAGTCATTTATTACTGCATTTTTCCATGAACAGTGTAAATGGTAAATTTCTGCATAGTCTAATGCCTTAAACTGTACAGAAGTACAGTAGTGAGAGAATTGCCTTTGCTCCAGTTTGTTCTTCACTGCTTTTATATTCTGCTTATAATTTACCCACTTTAAGTTGCAATCTGCATCTGCCCATCCCCCGTGTGAAAGAGCCCCAACATTGCCATTATCTGATTGAATGCCTCTGTAGCAAGCCTGTTTATTCCTTGAAATTTTCCCCAGCCCTGCCATTCTTTTCCTGTTATTGTTTTATAAGGCTGTCTCTGCCCTCCACTGCTTATAATAATCTGATTTCCAAAGTTCCTTCCTCCCCTCTTTCATTGCTATTGACTGTTCTATAAGCCATTTATGTACTCTTCCCACGCACCCATTGTTTTGTATAAATCTATGGTATTGAGTGCCCACCCAACAAACCAGCAATTCTCTTGAGTAAACCTCCTTTTCTGCATATTGTTGTCTGTTTATTTTCCTGGAGCTTGGCAAAGCTTGGAATCCTAGTTTGCATTCCAGAATTGTTTTACTTGCATTCATCCAGTGTCATCCAGACAAATCACACAAGTTATTTTGAGTGACTTTTACTGTTTCCTGCTTTTAAGTGTGAATTTCACTGAATCTTTTGTAAAAAAACAAACTGCTCTTCCTTTCACTGTTACTGCTGTAACACTGTCTTGAAATTGCTTCAGCAAGGGATTTCCAGCTAGTGGTTTAAGTGGTTTGTGGTAGCATTACACCTGTGGGCCTCTTCTACTGTGTTTTTACATTAGAAGGACTGGGTTTATTCATCTTGTGGCAGGAGGTATCTGTCCGATCAAACCAAGTTGGAAAATACATAAAAGTATTGTAGTCATTTTAATGTCCAGACACCTCATACATTTTGCATATTTGTGTAGGTTAGCAGTGTCCTGTAGAGTAGCAAACACCTAGACAGCAATTTCTTTCCTGTAGAATCAGCCATAAAAATGTAACCTGTAAATCAGCAATATAGTACAAATACCTTGTGCGCCAACAAGCTTAAAGCAGCTAGTTGGACATTGAGTGGCAATACCTATAGATTTAGTGGAATTCAGTATTGTGTAAACAATAACTTAGTAGATTTTAGTACTGCTTAGTGTACTCTGCCATAATAAAGCATCCTTATTAGTCTGCACCAACAAAACACATTTAATGGCCATCTAACCCCAATATATCACCCCCTTGTAGCAAACAAATCAAAGGACTGGACAGTATAGATATGCAATTTCCTAACTTCTCTGTAGCCAGCTTTGTGGTTATGGGCATCTTGAGACAGCGTAGCTTTTGTCTCATGTCTACTGGCAACAACTTAAACCTTAAAGAAGCAGGCACGGTTTGTGACAGGTGTGCTTACATGATGACAACGGTGGCAAAACTCTCACATACAAGTGCACATCAGGTCGTCAAAGCTACGCACTCAACACCCACCTCACATAGCACACAACACACACATAGATTAATGTATACCGAGGCACTTAAAAGCAATCTTCCTAAACCACAAAGATTGCCTACACCACCCATTGTCAAAGCTATGCCTCAGCAAGCCCAAAGGCACTCTGATAAAACAATACCTAAAACCACACATACTGTCACTCACAGTGGAAACCCAAACACTAAGTCTCTGAGGCAAGCAAACACTTCCAGGACTTGTGTCACAGGGGACTCCATTGTAAGATATACTGATGCCCCTCTAACCAGGCTGAACAAGAAGAAGAGAACTGTTAGTTGCTTATCTGGAACCAGGATCTGCCAAATCACACACTCAGGTCATTATAGTCCATGTAGATGTAAATGACCTGAGATGTACCACCCTGGACTATATGAAGCGAGATATTATGGAGCTTTCAGACTATGTGTCTCAGACTGGTATGAGCCTAGCACTGAGCATCATATTACCATCACTGAGGATGATGCCACAGTATGAGAAAAAATGACTGATTTCAACAACTTGCTATCTTTCTGATGTCATTCCAAGGGGATCCAATGTTTGTCATCTTGGGAGGACATGGTCAACAAATCATGTTGCTTTGCCAAGAACATCTGCACCTTTCATCTCTTGGCTTTCAAATACTTTATCCACCCCATAGTGCCTTTTTTTAGACACTGTCAAAGTGACAAACCTACTGACATAGTAAAATCAACTCAACTAAGCCTCAAGGTGTTACTGCTCGGTGACAGGAGACCCAATAAAAAACTGCAGCCCTTCCAAGTCCTCTTCACACTTGAGAATATAGACATCTGTGCAGTTACTGAGACATGATTTAAAGCGGCACAGATTACCCCAGCAGTACAAGGTTTCAGTGCCTTCCACACTTTTAGATTAGTAGCTGCACAGACAAGGGTTAAAGCAGGAGGTGTATCAATATACATCAATAACAAGCATACCTCTAGGATGGTCAGACAGGATGATGTGCTGGAGTTCCTACACATGCAGATCACCATAGACAAAATCCTGTACCATATCCTAGCCAGCTATAGGTCATCTTCCTTGTCCCACAAAACTTACAGTGCATACTTGGACCTACTGGAGACATTTACCATCCAACCTAAAGCCTTACTCATGAGAGATTTTAATTACCCCTCTATAGACTGGGAATCCTACACAACCTCATATCTACAGATACAGAGATTCCTGGACATCATAAATGCAAACACGCTTGACAAAATAAAGAATATGCCCAGTACAGGCTCCAATATACTGGAGCTCATGCTCATTTATATGGGAGAATGCTGCATGCCCTCCCCCCACCAGTGTTTTGTCCTCCCTGGTGAGGTCTGGCCACAAAGCTGTCTCATTCAAAATCAACTACATAATCTCATTAAAACCAGTAATAGTTAGGATATACTCCAAGGCAGGCTATGTTGAATTGCTGTCAGAAATTCTATACAGCCATGTCAATGGCTGCATAGTGGACTAGCCCCAGAAATAAACCGCCCTGGTGGCGTCCCAAATTAAACAAAATACACAACAAAAGGAAAAATATTATGGTAAAGATAAGGAAGAGTAATTCCATTAAAGATAAAAACTCTCTCATCAAAGTAACTAGGCAAATAAAAGGGCAAATTAGGTCAAACAAGGCCAACTTTGAAATTAAGATAGCCTCTCAGGTGAAAGATAATCATAAGGCATTCTACATCTATGCCAGAAACCTCAAGGGCAGCACATAGCAACATACTGAACTGGTGGTTGATGATCACACATTCACTGATTTTGTCAATATGCCAAACCTATTAGCTGACAAATGTGGTTCCAATTTTAGACCTCTCTCACCCCAATTATGCCTCTGAAAATGCCCTTAAACATAATCTCTACAACTATAACTAGGGAGCATGTTCTGGCTGTACTCAGTAAAGTCAAGAACATGACTTCAATGGTCCCTGACAACATCTCAGGATGCCTACAGAATAGTTTAAAATATGACTTATCAGGGCCCCAGGAGTAATTACTTAACTATAGTCTTAAAACAGGCTTTGTGCCACATGGATGGAGGACTGTAACTGTCATCCCCTTCATAAGGGAGGACCTTTAACAGATGCTGGAAAATACAGTTAGTTTGACTAGTCTTATTTGCAAAGCCATTGAAAGAATTATCATGGAAATTATCAACAAGAACATAGCAGACCTCCGGGTACTGAAACCATTCCAGTTTGACTTTTTCAAAGGAAGGTCATGCTTACTGAATCTGGTGGATTGCTTTGAAAAGATCACTAGGCAATGGATGAGGGGAAAATGGCACATGCTGCCTACGTAGATCTGGCTAAAGCATTTGATACAATAACAGACTCAGGTATTGTAAACAAGCTTATGGAACTAGGTATAAACCCCTTTATAACATGCTGAATAGCTAGAGGGCTCATTGATAGGATCCAAGACATTAGATTTAGTGAGGCCACCACCACAAAAAGGCTGGTCACCAGTGGAGTCCCCCAGGGCTCTCCGCTAGGCCAACTCTTCTTTGGCAGCTACTTCTCAGATGTCAACGCCAATGTCAAAGGCCTCTGGCTAATAAACTTCTCAGATGTTTGCAAACTGGAAGCAGTCATTGAATCCCTCCAAGATGAGAACACCTTTCAGCAGGTCTAATACAGACAAACACTTGGTGCCAAAATCATGGCTTAAAACTCAGAACCAAGAAATGCATTATTGTACCTTTTGGGAAGTCTGCTACCCTAGGTAACTATGTCATCAATAAAATTCCTTAAAAGTTGATTTACTAATCAGGGATCTGGGAACTCATGTAGGTAGTAGCCTAGCCTTCGACAAGCATGTGTCCAAGGTAGTAAGAAAATCCTTCTGTGTTGCTCAGGTTATAAGCAAAGGCATGGTATCTAGGTCCAGAGAGGTCATCATACCACTGTACTCGGCCATTATCAGACCCTTCATGGAGCATAATGCCTCCTTTGCTGTGTACCTGACCAGACATATGCAGCAACTGGAATGTCCACAAAGACTCCTTACAAAAAGAATAGAGGGAGTAAACACAATGTCTTCACCGATTGCCTCAAAGCTTTGTCTCTTTACATGGTATTATACAGATTTCTGAGAAGTGTTCTTTGTCTGGCATACAAGGCATCACTGGCCCTGTTTTGATGAATCTTTTGCACATCTGCAAAAAAAAGCATTAGAGCTGCTAGATTAAAGTACCTAAATTTTGCTTAAGACATAAATAGGACATATTGGAGAGACTTGATATGTTTCTCAGAATTTAAATTCTCTGGAACAGGCTCCCCATCCATGTGAAGCAGAGTTCCTCTCTTTCCCTATTTTAGCACAACTTGGACCAATGGATGGGTAATGAGAAGTTCAGGCCTAGTCTGGCTCTTATGTCTGTAATAGACAGAGGGATTCAGTAAATCACCCCATAAATAACTTAAATGTGTGGATCACATTTGGTTGAACGCCTAGTCTTTTAAGGGCCCTAGTGATCATTAGCCTAATATACACCTATGAACCTATACTGTCAGAAGATCCTTCCTCTCTCATTTTTTTTATCTTGGGTTTTTTTCTGGATAGAAGTCAATATTAATTCCCATTTTCTCTGCTTCAATTCATTCCATTTTAGAACCCAATGAGACATGCAGCTGTAAACAACTCTCACAACAAGAACGACAGCAAGGGTTGTAGATAAAAAAAGAGTCCAATAATCTTATTCAGACTCATTAAAAACAACTGTTTATTGACTTTTGAAGTATGATTTGTGCTGTGTTTTCCAGGGTCTGTAAAGCACTGCTTTCTGTGACCTCCTTCTCTACAACAAAGATGTATTCAGTTAACACACACTCCAAAGACCTAGTTGCATAAGAAAGTCAACATGTCCCATTTCAAGGATAAATTCATCATCCATTGCCTCCATTAGAAAGGTTCTCATACATATTAAACAATAAAAACCCTGCCAGCATTCAGTAATATGACTGGGTTGGATCTCATAAATTCCTCCAAGAAGTCACTGGCTACCCACTTTGTACTATGCCAAATGAAACATTTTCGCATTTCAGTCTTCCCTATTCCTTATCTGCTTTTCTTTTCTTTCCTATTCTCCAACTTCTCCCTCTTTCCCATCCTATAGCTCCCAAATTAAATCCTCATCCAAACATCACATTCAGAATTATTAGTTCCTCTTAAAGTGTAATTTTTCTATAGCATGTTTGGCTAAGCTTACAATGGTTGACATACTGCTGGCTTAAAAACAGTAAAATTAACTCAGTCCTCAGGGTAAAGTGCCTGAACAATACTAAGTAGTATAATCCAGTGAAGAAATCAAGAGGTGAAACCATATAAAGAGAAGGAGACTTTATTCACATAAAAACACATCCAGATATAAATTAATTAGTAAGTGCTTTTGCGTTCCCAAGAACGCTTCTTCGGACTTGATGTCAAGGCTGAAGAAGCGTTCTTGGGAACGTGAAAGCGCTTACTAATTTATTTATATCTGGATGTGTTTTATGTGAATAAAGTCTCCTTCACTTTATATGGTGCAGCCTCTTGATTTCTTCACTGGATTATACTGCAGGTTTAGTATAAATATATGAGCCCAAAATAAGGTGGTAAGTGCCTTTTAGTGATAATGTATATTGCGAATTCAGGAAGAGCGCCATGAAAATGCAACCGTGAGCTTTGTTCAGTCATGTAAATGGAATTGTCAGAACAAGACTAGAATCACTACATGAAAATATTGCTTAATACAAATAATAACATTTTGAAATAGATTTGAAAAATGAGTGCCTTTTTAAAACAAAGTATGGTAAACATCTAAGGGGGGGGCAGTTAAAGAAATTTGCAAGTCACCGTGCCGAGAGGAGTGGTGGGAATGTATTGAATGTAAGGAAGAATGAAGTTTGGCATCTAGGGCAAGAATAACCACAAACTCTACAGGAAATGTTAAGAAGAAACTTACTCTTATCCTGCAAGTTGAAAACATAGTTTTCATTTCATGATCCCAGTGATGAAGGACTTAGTGATAACACAGCAGAAAAGATATTAGATTTTGCACTGCTGATAGCTTGCAGAAATATAGAGACAACATTGTCATTTTGTTTATTATTTCACAAGTATATTATTGATTTTGCTTACCAGGACCTTTTTAGGACTCTGATTAAGTGACTTGCTCAGAGGCAATGTAGTCTGAGGGAATCAGACCCTGGTCCACTAGAGCACAGGAAAGAGATCCTCAATCCTCTACATCAACTGCCAGACAGGTTATCTTGCTGTGGAGGCAATAATTGCAAAGGCATGAACATTACAAAACCTCGGGCAGATGCCATTCTTAAATGGATGTGTTAATTTCTTAAGAAACTGTAAAAAAAGGGTGCACCATAACTTGAGAAGTATTCCATAGATGTTGGATGAAAGAACGGCAGAAGGAAAGGTTGATGCTTTATATGTATGATTAGCACATTCAAACTCAAACAAATGTATTGAAACAAATGAAAGGATTAAGACAGATGTAAGGATGCATGTCTTCACGACGCAGAATGCCAGGCAATGAAACAGAATGTTACAGAAAAATGACAGGAGTGAAGTAAGTAAACATCTTCATTTCCATTCAGACACAGGAAGAACATATTAATTTAATGAACGCGTCAAACATTTAAAGGTCAGAAAGCAAGGGCAAACAAAGAAAATATGGTATTTTAAAGGATTCTGCAAGTTATTTTCTTCCAACATCTCTTCACAGCATCATGTCTAAGTAAACATGAAATGATGTTATTATAATATATAACATTTCTCAAAATATTAGTAATTACTATCCTCTGAGAATTTGTGAAGTATTCAGTTGCATTTATTTACATTTTGGTGTTGTACTACAAAGTGTGGAGAGAAAAGCTGGGAGAAATTGAAAGGCTGTTTCTAAATAAAAGATTTTTGTGTTTTTTTCATGGTCAGCCACTTTCATACAATAAATCATTCTTCAAGTCAAAGATTTTAAAAAGTAGCAGTCAGTCTAAACATAACATTTTATAATAATGTGACATCAGACACTGTTTGACATTTCTTTTGTAAACTATTCAACTTACCATATTTACAGCACAGTGTCAGACATATTCCATACACTTTTATGAAAACCACAGCAGTATTATTGTTGAATTATTGAGCCAAGTTCTGTATGGAGACTGCTACCACATAGTCTGAAGATCTCTGCAATATTAGTTTGGTGTTGAAAATAAAAAGTAAGCAGGAAAACCGCAAAAGGAATGCACATTTTAAGAATTAAGTCTGCATATGTTTTCAGAACTTGAGCAAAAGTAATTTTTAAGGATGCCGTCCCAAGGCCGAATTATATATATATCATTTTATACAGCATATTCAATAGACCTGGTGTTTCAGTTAATCTGAAGCTGTTCAGCCATTAAGCATGATTCTTCAGAATACCAAAGATCTCATTTTAGGAAATCTAGATATGCAAGATAAGTTTAATCCTTTTCCTGGTGTAAGAATTAATGTGACTTAAAAGCCAGACTGTAGTTCAAAACATGTAAAATAATTACTTGAGCAGAGAGAAATCTGACACATCTCACAGTCAGTGAAAAGCAAAGTAGTTTAAGTACTTTCCTTCCATCCATCACCTCTTTTCCCATTTTGCACAACAGTCATGATCATTTAGAGCCAAGGTTCACACCACCAGGTGGCTAACCTTTCCACAGTTGTTCTTCCATACCACACATACAATTTGGAGTGCCCACTCCACCCACTACATATCTTTGGAATGTGGGAGGAAATCAGAGCACATGGAGAAGACCCATGCAAACAGAGAGAGGGCATGCACATGGCTCCCCAGCTGATAATCAAACCAGGGAAGCTCTTATTGCAAGGCAACAACAATATCTGCTACACCACGGTGCCATCCTTGCCACTGTGCTACCTATACAGTAAGTATTCTGTCAGGAATAAAGTCGTTTAAGTACTTTGTCAGGATTAAAGGTACACTACAGATAAAAAGACAACTGTGTCATTGGAGAGTAGTAAAATGTGAATAGTCAGAAACAAGTAATGACATTCATCTACATTCCTAATGTTTATGTTTAATTAAGACATCAGTAACAGTTACTTTTTAAAGTATCACAATTCCATATTATACCATCATCATCATCATCAACACCATTTTTTTCCATTTTCTACATGGTACCGGGATGTCGAGTTAACTGTTGTCATGTCTTTCAATTCATTGTCACACACCTGCCTTCTTCGATACTCATGCCTGACTGTCACAGATCTTCACTAACACAATCATACCTCTCAACCTCTTGGTGCAAGAAAAACAGACAAAGCCCAACAAAATGGGGGGACAAAGGCCCAAAAATAGGGACATATTTTAAATATTGCTCTTATAAACTTAGAAAGTTGCTAAAGTAACAGATTTTGTTTAGCATACATTTTCTGAAGGATTTGAAGTCGAAAATTCAAATGTATGTCATAGGATCATAGGAAGTTACTAGGCTATTGGCCCTGAGGCCCTTACAAGCCTAGCCAAGAATTTAGCCCACGTTCCAACAAGTCAGCACCCTATGCCACTGTGACTTCAGTCCTCAGATCATCCCAGTAACTTGTCAGA
Organism: Protopterus annectens; assembly: GCF_019279795.1. Taxonomy (NCBI): domain Eukaryota; kingdom Metazoa; phylum Chordata; order Ceratodontiformes; family Protopteridae; genus Protopterus; species Protopterus annectens. The sequence goes on from NC_056733.1 coordinate 1,317,498,317, forward strand.
AAACCACAAATTTTATGAGGAGCACACCAAAAATATGAGCCAAAAATCTGGATATTCTGGGAAAATCTGTACAGTTGAGAGGTATGTGATGCAATCCATCCACCTCTTTGCTGGATGTTCTCATATCCTATTGCCTTCTTCCTCTCTGACCCAAATCTTCTTCACCAGATTGTCTTCTGATTTTCTGCAGATGTGCCCTAACCACCATAATCTGTTCTCTTTGATATTTTCTGCAATTGGATCTCCTTTGACTTTTGCTCTTCTGTCACACAGCGTGCATCCTATCACCCATCTCAGGCACTTCATTCCCATCACCTCTGTCTTCCTCATCTGCTTTGCCTTTACTGCCCAGGTTTCTGTACCATACAGTAGTACTGGTTGCGTCACTGTTTTGTGCACCTTACTTTTCAGCTTTTTCTGTCATACCCTGCATTTGGAATTCTATGCCAATTGTCTGCAGCAACTCTGATTCTAGCTTTGACATCAGACCCCCCTTTTCCTTAACTACCCCTCCCAAATAGTTGAAGCTGTTAACCTGTTATGCTTTCTTCTCTTCTATCCCAGTTCTCAGCTTCTTCTAATTTCCCCCCACTTTCTGTCATTGCCACTCTTTTATCTGCAGTAAATTTCATCCCATGTTTTAAATTATTTTTATTTTATTTTACATTTCTTAACCAGGAGAGTCCAACTGGATATAAGTCCATTTTCAGTGGAGGCCCGGGGAGAAAAGCTCCATAACAATTTTATAGTTAACAGATAAGACAATAAGTATAACAAAAAGGCACATTTGACAACATACATGAGACACATTTCTTACACCTTAGAGAATTTGGATGCACAGTTAGTTTTCCTGTCTAAGATGAGACTTTACATCTGAACATATAGACAATAAATGCCTGTAGTTAAACTATAAATCTAGTTGATAATAGAAATAATAATGAATTACTAGCCAGGGGTGGTACAGGAGCATAGTCTGTTATTCAATAAGTGTATTTTGAGTAGTTTCTTGAAATGGGTTGAGGAGTTGTTACTTGTTATATAGGTAGGAAGGGAGTTCCAGATTTTAGAGATGCAGTGGCTGTAAATGGATTTACCTGCCACATTGTTAAATTTGGTTAACTTAAGGAGGTGTTGGGAGCTTGATCTTAAGGATCTGGTAGTGGTGTAGGGTTGAAGTAGTTGTTGTAAGGCTAGGGTGTTGTCTGAGTGATGTAATAATTTGTGTGCAAGTGATAGTTGATTGAATTGAAGTACTAGCGGGAGTTCTATCCAATTAAGTTTTTTGAGGCTTTCGCAATGGTGGGTTCTAGGGGGTGATACTGTGGCAAATCTAACTATCTTATTATAACAGCTGTCAAGTTTGTTTCGGTCAGTTTTTCAGAGATTGGTAAGCACAGGGGAGGCATAAAGTAAGGTGGCCATTTTGGGCTAATTTCTATCTCTTTCATTTCCCTGCTATAAAAAACGCATTTGCACAGTTTTGTGCGCCGGGCAGTGCCAGTGAGCTAGGATTAAACTATTCCTGGCTCCACTCTACTCTTCAAATTTTCCCTTGGAACTAGACAAACATTCAACATAAGCACTCAAACCATTCATTTCACAGTCCAGCACTTGCTAAAAACCTCATAGCAAGCACAAATTAACCATAGCACTAGGACCCCCCCCCCCATACTGTCCAGAAGGACAAGGCTCACTATTCATCCCTACAAGCCAATCAGTAAAACAGCTCACTTTACCTATTCAGTCATGTCCAAAGGGCAGTTTCAGGTGTGCTCTCCAGTCCAACTGGTGAGTCTGGGCATTTTGAGGCAATGTTATAACTGCCTCATATACACAGACAACCCTCTCCTCCTACCACCAATCACTAATATATGCGAGAGATGCAATTATACAGCCAAACTGGAGGCAAAGCTCTCACAACCCAAGACTGGAACTGACAGTCAAAAGGAGAAGGAAAATACATGCAACACACTGCCAGTCTCACATAGACCTACTAAACCAACACTGGCAAATAACACACATAAACAGGATGGGAGGTTGGTGTAATGGTTAAGCTGGTTACCTTAGAAACACAAAGTGCAGGGTTTGATTCTGACATGGGGTAATTGGCTAGGCTTAAAATGGCCGATAAGGGCAGTTAGCCAAGTACTAACCTATGAACTTATGAACCTATAAATACATGAAAACGTACTCGGAGGCTCTAAATAAAAATCTGCAAAAGCATCAGAGACCTCCAAAGCAGACACCCAAGCAACCTCCACCCCCCATCACAAACCATGAAATACATACTTCACAATAATCAGTGTGCCATGCAATCACAAAACTTAAGGCAAAATAACATACTCAAGACACTAGTAATAGGCGAGTCTATAGTCAGGCTAATATATATATATATATATATATATATATATATATATATATATATATATAAATATAGGTTTACTATCACAATGCCGATGTGCAATTGCACGGCTATGAAGTTTTCGAACAACAGATGTTCGAATACTTCATAGTTCAGCAGGTTATGTGAGCGAACGTTATCATTGCGAATGGACTGTGCATTCGCAATTATAACGTTTGCTCATGTGAGGGAATCGCGGTACAGTGCGGTTAGGGAAATACATCCCTTTCCTCACTGTAGTGCGATCTCAGAGTTGGAATATTAAGTTGGGGGGTGCAGCCCCCCCACAGGGGGTGCAGGGGGGCTTGCCCCCTGCATAACTGTGAGTGTAGGCTAGTTAGGTAGGGAGTTACAGGACGGGTGGGAGTGCTGTTGATTGTCGGAAATATCGCGAGCGACATTTTTGACAATACACAGCTGTTTTCAACATTAGGGACATACGGAAATGTTAATTTCCGATGTTTAAATTCGAACATTACGACACGTTTTATTTTAAGTTTCGATTTTATGATAGCAAACCATAAATATAATATATAATATATATAAATAAAAATATATATATAAATATAATATATAATATATATATATATATATATATATATATATATTTATATATATATATATACATATATATATATATATATATATATATATATATATATATATATATAGATAGTCCCACTAACTAGGCTGGACAAGGAGAAGGTTACAGTTAGCTGCCTGTCAGGCGCCAGGATCCGGCACATAACACAAGCACTCAGGTCGCTCCAGAACAAGTACAAATATGGCTTTGTCATTGTCCATGTTGGTGTGAATGATCTAAGACATACCTCCCTGGACTACATGAAAAGAGACATGGAAGAGCTCTCTGAGCACGTAGCCCAAGCCGGTATGACCCTGACCCTGAGTAGCATCCTGCCCTCACCAAGAATGATGCCACAGTATAAAGAAAAAATGATCAATTTCAACAATTGGCTAAGTTTCTGGTGTCATTCAAAGGGGATCCAGTATCTGTCCACCTGGGATGACATGCTCGACAAGCCATGTTGCTTCGCAAGAGATGGCTTGCACCTGTCACCCTTAGGCTTTCAAATATTGGCCAAGGCTTTTGCCACCCCCATAGTGCCTTTTTTAGGCAAGGCTCAAAAGACAAACCCACCACCATAAATAGCACAAGTAACCAAAAACTAAGGGTAATGTTACTCAATGCCAGAAGTCTAAACCTCAAAATGCATGCACTCGAGGTACTCCTCAGTATGGAGAACATCAATATCTGTGCCATAACAGAAACCTGGTTTAAGGCTCCAGAGAGCACCCCAGCACTACCAGGCTATAGCTCAAACCATACTTTTCGGCCACAGAACCTGGACTGAAACACAAAAGGCAAGGGTATATCCATATTCATCAAGGATACCCACACCTCCAGGTTAGTAGCGCAGCACAATGCCTCAGAGATCATCCATGTGCAACTAACAATGGGCAAAACTGCAATTCAAATTGTAGCTTGCTACAGATCACCCACCATGATCCAGGACCCCCATTCTGTATTTTTGGAGACGATGGAAAATATGAAGGTCCTACCAAATGCCCTAATATTGGGTGATTTCAATTAGCAAAACATTAACTGGGAGAACTATTCAAGTACTAACTCTCTTGCCCAACGCTTCCTAGAACTTATAAATTCGAGCACCTTGGATCAACTGGTCAACACCCCCACCAGAGATGACAACATATCGGACCTGGTAATCACCAACATGGGTGACTTGTTTTCTACACCGGAGCTCAACCCCTCGCTGGTTAGATCAGACCATAGACTAATCACTCTGGATATCTACATTCCGTCCCCACCCCAATCAAGGAAACCACCGTGAAAAACATTTCAAAAAAAAAATTCACGTTACTGAAGACCAAAATGAAAGGGATCACAGCCCCCATACTAAAGGAAAACGCTGTCCAAACTGCTGAATCCCTTACAAAGGCACTCTATGAGCACCTGCAAGAATGCATGGATTGTGCTATCCCAAGCAAAACCAAGACTCACTCCTCCAAGAAGAGGAAACCAGTCTGGTTGACCCCTGCCATAAACAAGCTATACAACAGAAGCAGGAAACTAGTACAGAAAAGAGTAAAATCCCAAGAAGGAAAGACATCCCTGATCAGAATCAGCAAGAAACTATGATCCCTCATAAAATCATCCAAGGCTAGCTTCAAAAGAAAAATTGCCAAGAACTCCAAAGATAACAACAAAGCGTTTTTTAGCTATGTCAAGAAGCTAAGTGGAAACTTTTATATCTGCTCTGAGTTAGTGCAGAATGGCACAAAATACACTGAACTGACTGGTATTGCCAACATTCTGGCAGACAGGTTTAGTGCAAACTTCACCCACCTCTCACCCCTTAAAGGGCCCATAACCATACCAGAAGAATGTGGAGCCCCGGCAATTACTGACACACAGGTTAAAACAGTCCTATCCAAAGCCAAAAACACAGCTTCAATGGGACCGGACAGTGTCCCAAGCTGTGTCTTACATGAACTCCAGAATGAACTAACCCCTCACCTAAATACACTGTTCAAACTCAGCCTCTCTACAGGCTACATACCCATAGAGTGGCACACAGCAACAGTTATCCCGCTCCACAAAGGTGGAGCCACAACGGACCCCAGGAACTATCACCCTATAAGCCTGACTAGCCTGGTCTGCAAGGCTATGGAGCGCATCATCTTGGAACTCATTAACAGAGACATTGGGAACCTCCAAGCATTAGACACTACCCAGTTTGGCTTTGTTAAGGGCAGATCATGCCTCCTAAACCTGGTGGACTTCTTTGAGACAGTTACCAAAGCTTTAGACGAGGGAAAGGAGGTCCACACAGCCTACCTAGACCTCGCAAAGGCTTTCAACACCATTCCCCATTCTGGTATTATAGACAAGCTCACAGCCTGAACATAAACCCCTACATCACGAGATGGGTTGCCAACTGGCTCATGGATAGAACCCACACAGTGAGAGCTGCAGGCTCTAGGTCCGACTCTAAACTGGTTACAGGTGATGTCCCACAGGGCTCAGTCCTGGGACCCCTCCTATTTGGTATATACTTCTCAGAGGTACAGGCAAGCACAGGAGGAATATGGCTGACCAAGTTTGCAGATGACTGCAAACTGGGGGCCATAACTGACTCTCCGGCTGATACAGACATACTCCAGAAGGGTCTCACTGAGACGGATACCTGGTGTCAAAATCATGGCCTCAAGCTAAATGCCAAAAAGTGCATAGTCATCCCCTTAAAACAAAGTACCCATGAACTACCACATATGTGGTAGTCCCCTAAATACAGAAAATGAAATAAGGCATCTGGGGACCCAAGTAGATAGTAATCTCTCCTATGATAATCATATTTCCAAGGTGGTTAGAAAATCCTTCTATGTGGCCCACCTAATCACAAAAGGGTTCGCATCTAGAACAAAAGAGGTTGTTGTGCCCCTCTACTCATCACTCATCAGACCCATCATAGAGTACAACTCCCCATTTAGGATGTACTGTGCAAGACACCTGCAACAGCTGGAGAGACCACAGAAGTACCTCACCAAGAGGATTACTGGCCTCAAACAGATGCCCTATGCAGCTCTACTGAAGAAACTCCAGCTGTACTCGGTTGCATACCACCTACTCAGAGGTGATCTCTACCTGACATACAAGGCCATGTCCAACCCAGAATTCCTGTCCCAGTGACTCCCCATGCTTTGGAACAGGATTCCAATCTACATTAGGCAGAGCCCCTCACTAACACTCCAAGAGAAACCTTGATGAGTGGATGGGAAACAGAAAATTTACCCCGGGGATCACTGCAGTGGCTCTGCTTTGCAGAGACACAGGGAACTAATGGCTCTGCTGGACAAAGGCACAGGGAACTAATCTAAGTGGGCGGCGAAAGCCAACACATTCTGGCTAGGCTTACATATGCCCTCGGGCAGATAGCCTAGTACTTACCTATGAACCTATAGATAGCAGGTGTGTCCTGGCTATAGTAATTTTGGAGTGGTTATAGAGAAATTGTTTGTTGCAATCGAGTAGAGCCAGTTTTTTATGAACTTTTTTTATGGTCTGGGAAATGTGTATGTCAAATTTAAGTTGACTGTCAATTTCCAGGCCTAGCAGTTTGGTGTGATTGGTAGGGGTGATGGTGGTATTGTTGTGTGAGGAGATTGTAAAGTTATATGAGGGGGGTTAACGATTTGTTGGGGCTGAAGAGGAGTAGTTTTGTTTTAGCTGGGTTAAGAATGAGGTTTTAGTTGGTGATCCAAGTTTTGGCTAGGAAAAAGCATTCTTGTGTTTGAGAGAAGAAGAGATCTAGGGTGTTGGCTGCACATATTATGGTGGTATCATCTGCATATTGGACTATCGCAGCTTTGGGAAAGTTGGATGGCAGTTGATTAGTAAACAGGGTGAAGAGCAGTGGACCTAGGATGGAGCCTTGGGGAACCCCTAGGAAGACAGGCAATAAGGGAGATAGTTGGTTTTGCCATTTTACAGCTTGCTGCCTACCATCTAGATAGTTCTTAAACCAAGAAATAGCAGAGATGCTAAGGTTTAGGGTGGAGAGTGAGTGAAGCAGTTTTTCATGGTTGACCATGTCAAAAGTTTGGATAAATCCAAGAGTGTGGCAGATAAGGGCAGATACCTTCAGTTTTGCATTCCATTCACATATCCTTTGCTGATGTTCTTGCTCAAAGTCTGCCTGTGATGCTATATTGTCTGCATACAACAGCCTTGTTGATCTTTCCCCTCTGACTCATTTGCTAACATAATCCATCACCAGTATGAACAGCAGTCAGTAGTGAGCTCAGAAATGAACCCTGATGCACACCCACTCCCACTAGGAATCCCTCTGTGAGACCAAATGCTGTTCATACTTGAATCATTGAGTCCTGTACATAGCTTGCACTAATTCTGCCAATGATTCTGGAAGTTTAAATGACTGCAGGACTGCACAAATCAGCTTTCTTGTGACCTTGTCATATACTTTCTCCAAGTCTAGGAATGCCCAACTGGACTCTTTTCTCATTTCTAGCTTCTTTTAACTATCTGTCTCACTGCAAACATAGGGTCAGTTGTGATGCATCCTGATCTGAATCTGAACTGCTCATCTCCCATCTTACTTTCTGCTACTCTGTGTATCTGTTTATTAGTCACCCTCTCCAGAACTTTAATGTAGTGTGACATGAGTTTGATAACTCTGTACTGCCCACAGTTGTGGATGTCCCCTTTATTTTTGTACACTGGCATGGGTATACTTATTCTCCAATCATTTGGGTAACACCTTTCTCTCCACACTGCTATGAATAATCTCAGGGGCCATTTTCCCCAATCTCACCCCATTTGGCATAATGGCTAAGGTCTTTGCCACCTATGAACAAGGATTGATCCTGACCTCCAACTGATGCATGTTTGGAGTTTCCATGTTCTCCATGTGCCTCTGTGGGATTCCTCCTACCTCCAAAAACATGATGAGTGTTTCCATCTCAAACTCACCAATGAATGGAACTGTGAGCAGCAGCATAGACTCTGCATGGCACATTACAAGGGGAATGGTTGCATAGAATAACTACTTTGGGCATTTACTGTGATGTGCAGTATCCTCAAGATTGGAGAACATGGATCATAGACTGTGTGCCATGGCAGGACTAGCCACTCAACAGTGTAAAAATATGGGTCTAGGTGATCTGGTCATGTTGAATAATTCCATATTACACCAATTACCACAAAATACTTCAGTAACAATCAGAAAGTATATATCATGTTAAGAAGGCAAATGTCTTCACCATTGCTCCTTCTCTTCTGAAGTGCTGGAAATCTTTTATGTTTTTTTTTTTTATGTACTGGCCTATTTGACTAGAAATTCTACACAACTGTCAGTTCTGCATTTATACCACACAATGTTATTTTTTAATATAAAAAAATGACATAAGGGTACCATACTTTTATTTTCACTCCTATGGCCCAGCACATTGCGGGAATATCTACTGTTTCCTGAGTGTCCATAAGAGATAGGAGTATTGAAATGATGTATGGGTTTCTCCTTTTGTCTGTACTTAGAATGGCTTGGATTAATTACAGGAAATTGCCTATTTATTTATTTATTTATTTATTTATTTATTTATTTATTTATTTATTTCAGCTTTTGCTTTTCTACTATACCAGGAAAAACTCTACTTTTCTAGTGCAGTATTCCATTCCTTTTCTTATCACTGTCAATTATCTCTAAGAGTGGATAGCTGCTTTTACCTCAGCTAAACTAACACAAATTCACATATACCCATTACTGTTTTGTCATATACTGTATTTATTCATCTTGTCAAAACTGTGGCACTAGAATTGAATCATGAATATATAATACTAACATAGTTAACAATGACATATGGTAACAGTCCAGACACAATTTCACTTACAACAGCTTACAATCTACAATTATAATTCTAATTATAATTGAAATCTGAATTAAGTCTAATCCATTGTGATATGCCATGCAACAAGCAACTTACATCTCTGTTGGCACATAATCCCTTTGAGGCCCTAACTATGACACAAAATAAGTAACTTAGATTTTCTGTAACCAGAACTGTATTTTATCAGTGCCTAAATAACCAGGATATATCCTCCATAACAAACTTGGCTTTTACCTTTATTTCTAATTTTTCTGAATAACTTTGTCATGCTTAAAAATTAAAATATTAAAATATGCTGTAACTAATAGTACATGGAGCAGATAAAGCTGCATGCACTACAATGAATTATGATCTGATCATGTGTTCTTCACATGGATGCCAAGGTTTATTACCTGAGCTCTCAAGCTAATGCACTGTGTGTGAGTTTCATTTATATTTGTTTCCTGTGTGTATACTGATGTATTGTGAAAACAGCTTTGTTTTTCTGCAAGTACTTAGCATGCTGTATTCTGAATTAACTTTTGTGGTGTTTTTACAAGTTATGTGTTATAGGATATACATGAGAAAGGATGAAACCTCAATGAAATTCATATAACCTTTCTAGTGAAGTCTAGGAGATGACATTCAAAATTAAATTTGTTTCATCCTACTTTTATTGATATTTTTAGCTTGTGAGTTAGTTGCACTTTGTTGACCAGGTTGGTCTCACTAGGCCAATAAGCTCTTTTCAGAGAAAACACAAAGTGACATGTGAAATTTGACCTGATATCAGGGAATTGTGCCTACTCTTTTCAATAAGTGCCATGGGGTCTTTTATATCTGCCCAATCAACCACTAACTCAGGCAGATGGGATCTTGGTTTAACATTCATCTGAAGGATGGCACACTGAGGTGTGAATCTCTCCCCATATGCTGCATTGAAGTGTCAGTACAGGAAAAAGTAATCCAGCTAACTTGTGTGGGAATTGAACCCACACCCTTCTGTATCAAAGGCAAGTCTGCGGCCTGTTAAGCTTTTGAAACTGTATTTGACTGCACATTCTACCTCTGTCAAAATCGTGCTACAATTCATTGCCAGTGCAAGTCTATATTGAATGTTAACTAATGGCTGTCAAGTGTTATAGTGCATGATAATATCAGCTATACACTCATAGCAAATTTGCAGAAATAACGTTTACTTTTTTAGTATTCTCTGAGAGTCTATGACACTGGATCTAAAACTGATCGATGGTAGTGGTATGTGTGTTGTTTTTTGTTGTTTTTATGTTTTTATGTTGGGGGAGGGTTGGGTATTCTTTTTGGATTATTTTCAATATTATGGGTGTGGGTTTTTTGGGTTTTTGTTTTTTTGCAGTTTCAGTCTTCTGGTCCCGCGATACTGAAATTTGACATTTCAGTATCTCGAGATTTTAAAGTGATGCAATGGCATTTTCGGTGTAAAAGCTGTTCGATTAAATCAGTTTTCAATCCAGTGTCATAGACCCTTTTCTGTTATATTATAACTTGATCAGACCTAGGGTCAGGCTTTTCTGTGTACAACATGATCCAAGAATGTCTCCTTATGGGTATCCTGAAGCATTTGTGCCATTCCCTGCCATATGACTCATGCAGCTTACATTCATTTGTGCTATAAGAAAGTGCTCTGATCACAGTTGTTTAAGTATGACCACATGAGGAGGCAGCTGCTATTTTGATGGTGCTCATTCAACATAGTGGTGATATTAATCCCCAATGTATACTGTGGTTTGGTATCCCAGGGCTTGTAGTCACACAGAAAAGGAATAACATAGGTTTCTCACTGCTGTTCATAGATCACTTTCTTTATGACATACAGTGACATCCGAGTAAGAATAATGAAGCCCATAAGGGTAATACAGGGGTGCATGACCCTTGTAAAAATGCTTCTATGTATCATTGAGGTGTGTTTTTTTAAATGGTGTAGGACTGAGTACATATGTTATAAGCATTGTATACTCAAGCTGTATTTATCCTGCAACCCTGACAGGCATTCAGTAGTTACCAGAACTCATAGTGGGTCTGCTTAATGCAAATATTTTCAGGAAACCACCTAGATATGAGTATTAGTAACAGTTATAGCAAAGGTCATGTTATGCTGTAAGAGGAAGGAAGCTGATTATATGTCTGGTCAACCATCAAGATTTATTAGCGTTCCATATGCAACTCACTTATTTCAGGGTTTTCTTTACTTAGCTATAAATTTAGACTCTAGGTGAGTTTGTGTAAATGGGTAGATGGAGAAAAGGTGAAAATGAGAAGTACTGTTCATCTACGTGTGTAAAAAATCCCACTGTAGTTCTGGAGTACTGCAACCATTTAGGAAGCAGTGCAATTTGTTCTGCTGCCTAGTCCAACAAAACATTTAAGACTGATGCTTAGTAAAGGTTTTCATACTGGGTTCCTAATTCTGTCAGGAAATTGCTAATGGTATCTTTCTAGTTTATCTTACCGATTGTCATGTTTTTTTCTTAAAAGATATGTCTAAAAGGGTCTAATCTAGTTTACAAGACAGTACGAATCAAAGCTGGCTTGTATAATGTATCTGTGTCCAAAGCATGATGGTGTACCTAGGTCAAAACCTGGAAATCATGCAATAGCTCTGCTAAAGTTCAGACTTAAATACTCAGAGCTTTGTCAGTTTGGGACAACTAAACAACTTTATATGTGAAAGTCTATTATATATGTTCAT